>NW_020455205.1:4479831-4493001 GCF_003342845.1 Nothoprocta perdicaria | reverse complement strand
GGCACGGACCTGGCTCCCGCCGCGCCGGGGGCAGCGGCTCGCGGACCCTTCCGCGGCGGCGGCAGCGGCGCATTCCCCGCGCCCTCTCGCGGGGCGGGCCCGCGGCCGCCGCGGCCAATGAGCACTCTCGGGGGGCAGGGCCTCGGCCGTCGCGGCCAATGAGCGCTCGCGGGGGGCGGGGCCGCGCAGAGCTTTGCCCACCTCCCAGGCCGCTGCCGCAGGAAATCGCTGCCCGAGAAACCCGGTACACGGCGTCGTGGGAGTCGCCTTTTATTAGACACAGGTGAATTTGATACTTAACTTACAAGTACAGCTCTTAATTCCCTATTCTTCTTGTTCACACACGTTGAGTGTACAGGGTCCCGTTTTTCAGTCAAGAAAACACATTGCACAAAGCAGCTGCATTCAACAGTACAACAAGGGATGTATCGCGGGTCACCGGACGACTAGAAATGTGCCCAGAAACTGTTCAATCACTCAGTATGCTAAAATACAGATAATAAAAAGGGTCAGTAAGTGTTTTAATGGTAAAATGCAGTAAAAAAAAAAATCCAGGCAAATCTACAACGAAAACCCACAGCTTCCTTTCTGTATGGCACCACTCCATTGTCTACAAATTTTAAAAGGCACCACACATTAAAACTGTAAAGCAAGTGAAAAAACAAAATCAAGCAACTTTCCATGACTTTTCTGTACAAATACATACATCTTAAGGCAAGTGTTTTATGTGCAAAATACAAGTATACAAGTAAAAACAATGTTGGTATCGTATATTCTCATACTCACTTCTTGTTTTAGCAGTAACATTGGTGTCCAAATGTACAGTACATTGAAAACACTTCTCTAACAGAGCTCAAAATAGAAGGCAGGCTGGAAATATGGCCCTGATAACAATTAGTTTTTAAATCTGAAGAGCTTCTATGTAGACCTCTTAAAACATGTACAAACATCATTCTCTCTTTCGTGTTGTCTCTTCCTTTAGAAAGGTCCATATCAACTTGTTCACTATGTCAGGTTGATCCTGCTGGAGCCAGTGACTGGCTTCAGACAAAATAGTTAATCTGAAGTGATTTTTAACATAAATCCGTGTCATTTCTGCCATCTCAACTTCCATAAATGCGTCTCTCTCTCCCCATAACAGCAGGGTTGGCATGACAACTTCATGGTGCTGCAGAGGTAGGCAACTTTAAAAAGAAAATACACTGAGCTTAGTTTTGTTTATTAAAAAAACCCACAAAGACAAAACACAAAGGTTTTTGAAATCACAGGTTTTGCTCATCAGCACACTGGCTATTTCACTGGGGATATACTACATAATTCACTTTGCTTCACACAGTCTGACAGTGAATGCATCTGCTGGCTCTTCAGACTTTAGGAACAGATTTGCCTTTTTCTGTTCTTAGTGGCAGAAGATGCAATATCATTTTTGGCCTCCAGAGGGTCTCAGATATTTTACTGGTTTCAGAATGTTATACTGACCTGAAAATATTTCTGTAGTGATTAATGGGTCCAGTTAATGCTCCAGGTTGTGAAAAGACATAGAGGTAAGCTTCAATATCCTCTGTGGTTAATCTGCAGCCTTTCCTTCCAATTCCAGTGGCTTGGCTGGTAAATAAATTTTTCAGAATCTAGGAAATGAAAAATAAAAAGCCATGACCTAAGATATCTAGAAAATGCTATTTCTCTCCTCCAGCAGGACACACCTTTCTAAAACCTATCTATAGATTTTGGAATATAATGAATGGCTCAAGTGTTTTTAGAGAGCTAGAAATAAAGCATACGATACACTTATCTCTGGTCTAATTTACCTCAGAAGGATAATGTAGAGACAAATCCCCATATGACATTGCCCAGCTACTCGGTTCTGGGTCCTTCCCTGTCACCTGTGATGGGCAAAGGCAGTTTGAAGCACAGATCTGTCCTGGAGATGGGCCCCGACAGGACAGGCAGGCCGAGTCCTCCCCGCGCGCCCGACAGGCACGTGCCTGGTGCCCTCTCTTCCCCTTCCATACATTTAGTTTTTAAGGTTACACAGGATACTGGCTCCTCGGGCAGAATTAATCACCTGGCAGAGCTGCATAATCAATTGCCGGCCTGCCGGCCCTGTGCCAGACAGCGAGGGACGGGGACGTCCCCGGCCGAGGGAGCTTCGGCAAAGTCAGGAGGAGATCCCCAGGCACCAAACGTGTCCCACTGGCATGGACACAGTCACGTGCGACCTGCCGGCTGCCTCGCAGGAGAAATACTCCACAGTCCTGTAGTCCCTGAGCACCGGCCAGAAAAGCCAAAGCAAGAGTGCATCCTACAAAGGGGGTACTAAATATTTATATCCTACCAAAAGAGTGCAAACTATTTCTGCCTGCATATGTATTAGCCTGTTTAATACTACTAGCATAAAAGAAGTATATAAAGCTGAAGGAAAAACAGAAAATGTCTCATTTTTCTCCAGTAACTATAGTTATATAGTAAAAGCAGAAGGAATTAATGTAGGTGGCAATTGTTCCGTCACTCACAGTTCAATATATAAACAAGAGCACTCATTTTGCTCACCTTGAAATCATTTAGTGTAAACATGAATTCAGGAAACCATGGCATTTGGAAAAAGAAGTAGTAACCAGATTTAATCAATTGTGATGGATGTCGTAGAATGTATTCTGAAACAAAAATGTCCATGAATTAAAAATGAAAACTGATGACTCAAACAAAATTACTGTTAATATCACTGCTTTTTAAACTTAAAGGAATGTTTTAAAAGTATTACGTTAGAACATGCTATGTGACAAAAGATGACTATTGTTTCAGGAGTAAGTATATGATGTGGCTATTAAAACACACTTATTTTATGTGTTAATAGAAATAGGAAGCAAATCAGAAGCCTGCCAAAGATTAGGTGAGGGCAGCAACACTGAAAGGTTTCAGAGCCTGATGAGTTTTCTCTTAAATTTTATTTGTGATGCTATTGATGCTAGTCCAAAGTGTTTTTTCAGCTGTGAAATAATAAATATATAAATTCAAGTGTTTCTTCTGCCTTTTAAGTTTTTTTGCCTATCACAAATGTGATGCACAGGAATCCATAGGTGATAATTCACTTACACTGCTAAAAACGGCATCAATTCTGCTCATGAAAGGACACAGTTTTTCTAACAGTCTTCTTTCCTAGCAATTTTGAGAACCATAATCAAGATTACAGAGCGTCACTTTTGAAAGACATTGAAGACATATATAACAAAAGAAAATGATGAAGTGGAATTTGCATGAAGTCTCTCTTCCTTTGAAATTGTAATTTTGTGTCTCCAATGAGCTGCAAAAGCCAACATTGATATTCAAATATATAAGTGCATAGGAGCAAGCACAGAACGTAGGCAGATACGGGGTAGAAGACTAGAACCTGCCCTTTACAGATGCAAATTCAGGAAGGCAACGCTTTGCTTCTAAAATAGGAGACAACTTGAAATACTAATTCTGACCGAGAAGAAAATAGGCTTTAAAACCAAGCAAATTTAAGTCTCAGCTGTGTTCTAAACATTCAAACCTTATGCATTCTTAAATTGCATCGGCTGTTACTGTTTTCCTTTGAGAGACCATCATCAACACCGCTCACTTCTGCACTGATGTGTTGCTAATGTTTAATAACATGGTAGCAAGCTGACATGTTTTCGGGATTGCCTGATTTCTAAAGTTTTGTTCAATATTTAAATTTTGCAAGGAGGACTTTAGAGACCTCTTCAATACTGAAAAAAACCCCTATTTTCTAACAGGCAGACTTCCCCACCTCACTGCTGAGGTTAATCTGTTAAAAAACACAGATCTTCGATGTTAGGACATATGAATGCAGTGGGAAGTCAAGAAATCCTGAGATGGAAACCTTAGGGAAGAAAATATTGAAAATCTAGTATCATAATTGCTATCAGTTAACAACAAGAAATGACATGCATTAATTTGACTAAGTGATTGTAATTTGCATAAAGTAGTGATATGTAAGGCATAAGACTGAAGATCAGGCAATTTAAAGCGGACAATAAGAAGTATGTAGTCCCTTAGGAGTGGCCGAGAGTATTTTCACTCTTACTTAGCATGGAATTAAATGCATAAATAAATAAAAAATAAACTGTATTTCATTCTAGAAAAGAATATGGTAATAATTACAACTTATAAGCAGCTACAGAACAGATTTTGTACTTTACCAAGTATGAGAACAAATGTTAAGAAAGCTTATAGTAAAAAGCTATTTTGCTTCTGTACAGGCTGGCTCCTGCTCTCAGGAAAAATTCTGTAAAAGCTCCTGCTTTCTCCGTGGTGGTGAACAGAGCCCTCTGTGGTAAGTGAGGTTTAGTTACCCATCAAAATGTTCTTTAATGTCATAGAAAGGTGGCCAAGAACTCTGTGAGAGCAGTAAGTGAGAATGGTACTGCTTCCAAGTGACCTTACACCAGGAAAGGTCACCTTTACATTCAGTTGAGATGAAAAATAAAGCCTCATTAAACATTCTGTGCCATCTAAATGGAAAAAGGGTGAGCTCGTCAATTAAAGAAAATTAAAATTAGTGCAAGTGGGAATTCTACTACTAGCAGGGAGGAAACAGTGAATGTAGATCAGGTGAAACCTTTTGCAACTTTGGGTAGCAGACAAGCTCAGAGCCTGTCACACCGCGTGTTCTACCAGTGTACCCGAATCCTTGCTTCGTCTCAGTGCTAGTTTGTTCCTGAGCCTCTAGAAATAGCCTGAAAAGGTTGTCTTGTTCCAACGGATGCTGTACAAAATCATAAAGTTTTACTTGTCACATAAATCAGGATTAAATTCTAGAACTCTGATTCTCATTCAATATCTGTAGAGAGCAATGGTATAAAAGAGATTTATGTATAAGAAAATAATATGATATATTAATATTTCACAAAATACAGTCCAGGTTGTGAGAGGCACTGAATATTGGCAACTTATCTGCCGAATATGTTAATAAAAGTAAGTAGTTCATTCCTCCTCCTTTGAAATCCCTTCAAAGTAGACAGTCTTAATGAAAATAATTCTTGATTAACATAGGATCATAAGAAATAAAACTCACCGGTGAACACAGAAGGATGCGGGAAATTAACCACAATCAGTTTAGTCACCATTTCTGGGTAACAGATGGCCACTAACCAAGCGATCATTCCTCCCCAGTCATGGCCAACCAGCACACACTTGTTGTAGCCTGCACAGAAAAACACACAGATTTGGACCTTATTTCAGTGACACATGCAGCTGTACAAATTATAACATACAACAACTATTAGGCCCAGCACATTTGTTAACATAGCTATTTCACGCTGCACTACTACTAATACTACCGGCCAGAAAAAATAGTGCAGTATAGTTGAAATGTTGACACAATTTAAAAAATGATTTAATTTGGCTTTGATTACACTTTGACCATACTACGTTAATGTCAAACAAAAGACATTCATGTACCCAAATGGCCACACTGTTCACATCTCAGCTAATGCAGGGTCAAGCATAGTTCAGCTTGCAATTATTATAATGCCTGCACCCTTGTCATGTTTGGAGTGTTTGGAGCTTGAAATTGCAGGCAGAAATACTGTGAGATCTGAGCCTCTCCTGAACAAAATTGAACTGTAAGAATTAGTTTAAATATGGGAGACAATCTAAGTATGAAACATTATCATTATGCAAAGAAAAAAAAAAGGGAGTTATACTTAAAAGCCATAGCTGCATTTTATATACAAAGTATTACCTTTTATACATATATATGTGTATATATACATATAAAAAGTGCATATATGTAAATGTCCGTCTGTGTGTATGCACACATTATATACTTAGTAGGCTACAGCACTTCCCCATGTCCTGCTTTGAAGACAGTCTTTAAAATACTCAGTATTTACCTACTCATCCTTCCACTGATGAAAGTGGGAGTTTTACTATAACAGGGAGAAAAATCATGACTGTTTTTGAACGCTTGACCCTTTTGTAATTAGTCCTGGAATACCTGCTATTGTATGTCAGAGGCCATCACTTTTCCTATTGAATATGGCAGTACTGGGCAGACAAGTGCCAAATCTGATGTGTAAAAGCCAAATGCTTTCAAATTCTGACACAGAAAGTTAGACACAGTTGTCAAACCACCTTTAAACACCTCTTAAGGGGAAATGCCTTTGAGCACTTGTGATATAATCCAGCTCTCCAGAAGAATTTGCCTTGGGTTCAGAACAATGATAACAAGCCTCAGAAATAGCTTTTCCAGATTTTTTTAAACACTATGAAATTGCATTATGAAGCCAGCACTTCACAAGCAGAACTATGGCATTACCATGGAAATTAACAGAAACAGAGAAGGTTGGAAGCTGTAAACACAGTGTGGGACTGCCCGCCTCGTCTCCTGGCAATATTCAAGCATCACATGCAAATCCTGTACTCAGGCCTTAGCACTGCATCACTGCTTTGCAATTTCTCTATGTGAAATGCAGTTAGTATTTTCACTGTCCTTAGAGCATCCTGGGAATGAAAATGATTCAGAGAGCAACAGTCGATTTCCTTGTCTTGCCATTGGCACAGAGGGGAAATAATCTTCACCGGGTGATAGAATTTATCTCCCGAACAGCTGCAGCTCCTGCTGAGCTGGAGGGGTGAATTGTGCAGACCTGCTTCCCCTCCGCCTTTCACTTGGTGTGTGTGTCGCACGGCGCAGAATGTCCCATGCTCTTCATTCTTTCCTCCACACTGCTATGTAAGACAGAGTGATTCCGTTCTTGACAACTACTACTGTGGTTTTTTTTTTTGTTATTTTTTTTCAATACAGCATGTGTACTGTCATCATTTTTACAAAATCCAGCATATTTATTCCATACTGTACATGCCAGAAAAAAGAGAAAATGACCTGATTTAAATTCTTTTGTCTGTAAGTGCTATTAAACTCTAATTCATAATAGTATTCATTAAGTGCAAGCATTGTGAGTATGTAAAGGGCATTTTAGTCAGGGAAAAAGGATCACAGATTTGTGCGGCTGGATTTCACTGCAGGTATAGAAGATTTTTTTAAAAAAAAAACTCATGATAGGAAATTTTCTTTATATACTGTTTATACTAACCCAAACATCAAGTTTTGGAAACACATCTTTTTCATTGACATTGATAATAATCCATAAGATAGCAGAATCTTTAACTATTTCCCTCTCTCTCTATCTTATATATACATCTATAATGTGTATCTATTAAAGAAAGCACAGTTTTTAAAAATCATGGATAGGTATTCATGTCTTTTTTTTTTCCAGAAAGTTCAATAGTCTGAAAAGTGCACTTTGTCTTCTACTAACGTACCTAGTGATTCCAAAATGTCCTTTATATCTGTTATCAGGCAATCTAATTTGTAATATTCTTTATGAGAAGGAGCGTCTGTTTCTCCATAGCCTCTCAAGTCCAGGGCCACCACTCGATATTCGCTTTTAAATTCCCGCAGTTGATGGCGCCAAGAATACCTAACAAAGGGGAAAAGAAGTTGGAGTTATATAAGGTCAAGCAGCACGATAGTAAAGTGCAGTCAATCCTCCTGCTCTCAAATAGCTGAGGGTGAGTTATCTGGGCTGACAAAGAATAATTAAACTCAAGAAAGAAACATGATAACAAAAGAACTTGGTCAACTGCTATTGTTTACATTATTACTACTTTATGCGTGGTCTCTCTACCACCAGAATTGTTCCAGAGCAATCTCTTGATGTGTTGGTACTACACAAAGCATTTCATTGCTTGTGCTTCTGTGAAGAGGGTTAAAATTACATACACTGAAAGACAGACAAGCAAAATGAGTAACTCAGGCAAAAGCTTAGGATATTTCTCATTCTGTAACAGTAAGTAGTGAATGGATGAATGCATTATAAAACTAAAAGAATACAAAAACGGCAAAACTGCAAGAGCTACCTAATCTTCAACTGAAATCATTTAAAATTGCGACTAGCCTGTACCAAGAAAGCACAAATCTTTTCTTATAGCAAAATTCAAAAATACATGAAAACCACAGTCCTTCCAACCAAATGTAACAACGGCTGAATCCCTCTTTGCTTGGAGGTAGCTTTCACTTCTGGCCTTGTTTCAAAAATCTCTGAGAAATTATATAAAGCTATTGGATCATCATTTGTTGTCAGTGAGAGGCACAGAATTCTACTTAATTCAGACTGTATTTATACTAGATCTCTGTCTCTGCTACTTTAGCATTGCCTCCAGTCTATTATGGTTTTTGAATGCAATGTAAGCAATATTACTGTATTCATGCAAACAAAACAGTAATCACCTTTTGTTTCCCTACCATGTACTGCAAATATAAGATTTACAACAGGTCTCCCGGAATTAAATGTTAGAAGTCAATATACACTGACTTGGAAGCTGAATTTGCCATGGTAACCATCATTGCTATCATATATATTCTAGGCCCCTAAATAAATAAATTTATCTTTTTGTTTCTAGAAGCATGCCAACTTGCTCCCCCCTAGGCTGTTTTCACAACAGTGCTCCAATCACCAAACGTCTCACTGTACAGGTAGTTCTTTTTACTTGCATTCACAGAACTGTTAGTGCATATGGAACGTGCTACTCGGACAACTGCTTCACCAGCAGTTTGGATTTGGAAAAGTGGGTAAGTGCCTTTGTTTTCATAAGGCTGATTAATGGAAACTGTTTGACGATTTTCTGATCACAGTCTTTCTGGAAGGAAGCTAGTACAAAACTCAACAGCTCTCACACATCTATACAGAGATAGCCAGCTATCTCCCATTATGTCCACTTTGAAGTATTTTAATACTGTCTTTCTATAAAATTGGTATTGATTTTCAAGTTCTTAGGTATCTAAAGCTCTTAATGGCTCTAATGCTTTATATACTAAAGTGTTCTTTCACCTTAAGACACTGGCAATAATTCACCAAGGTCAGCTCTTGTGGTTGTAACCTTGAGACATCTAAAGGCAGAGGATTTGGTAATTAAGATTTGTAGCTATGAAACATATCCATTTCTTTCTTTTTTTTTTTTTTCCAGCCAAGCAGTACAAATTTCATACTGATCTAAATAGCGCTTAGTTGTGATTGCTTTATGCTCTGCTCTCAAAACAACCTCAATTCTTGCATACAAAAGTTCTACATAAACAGAATAACAAAACAGCATCAGTATTTGTAGTGTACCTATTTTATAAACTATTTGCATCTCTTTGCTTTTTAAAGGAGATATTGGTGGAAGCAATGACCTATATAGAAGTGTCTTATTATTCCATTCCATTTGGGTTGTTGGATAATATAATACAATACATAGTCATTTAAAGCATGATTCACTGTTTTAAAATGTAAAAAAAATGGCTTTATGAATTTTGGAAACAATATACTGAATCTCAGTAGAATATGTATATAAAATCCTAAATCTTGCATATCACACCCACTGTAGGGGAAATTAGTAGTCTCAGCTGTCTTTTTGTGTTAGAACATACATTATGCAAGATATGCATATATTTTACATGGAAAATGCAAAGTTTCCCTAATCTAACTGGCTGATTTTAATCTCTGTTTACATCTTTTATCCTATTAGCTAGCAAGCTATTATTAGAAAAATCTGCTTCCTCAAAAATTTATCTAAAAATATCCATGCTTTTTTACCATCATCCTCAATGCCTTTAGTATTTATAGGAAACTGCTGAGGGAAAAGGACTGACCTCTGTTTTACCTGGGTCAAATCAACACAGCACGACTTGAGTCCAGCTTGAAAGGTCACAGTTCCAAGAGCGGAGCCTAGCTCCCTAGGTGAATTTTCAATGGAAAAGGATTGTTTACTTGCTGAATTACTGCCCTCACCAGTTCCTCTGTTCCCTCACCGATTTTTAAGGTGCAAGTTCTGTAACCGATGTCTCACTGCCTAAAGCTGGCAATGAAAGCCCAAGCAATTTGGATAAAACATCAGCCACGTGACCGCTTTCCACTGCTGTAAACAAACATTTGGGGCTGGTTTGGATTCACTGCTTATCCCCCTGTGTCTTGCAGATGCCATCATTCATCTCATGAGGAACTAATAATAGAGCCTTCTTGCGTGTGCAGCTCTCTGAAACGAGCAGCACATTCTCCAGTATAACTGGAGAACTTGGAGTTCATCTCCCTCTCCTCCAGTTAAAACCTCATGCATATTATTTTTAACAAATGCAACATCCATACTGTATGTTATATATATGGAGTCTCATTTTAGTACCCTCTATCTTCCCTAATTTTAATGATAAAAGTACAATTTTTTTTTCCAAAGAAAAAATTAATCAGAAATGAGCAATTCTTCCCTGAAGTATGAAGAAATGTGGACATCCTTGGGGGAAAAATGGCTTTGCAGTGTGGCGGGGGGGCGCGGAAAGGATGGTTGGCTTCAGTTAGGCTGCAAGAATTATTTTCTGGATGCTGCAGTTCAAAGCTGTTTGTCCCCTCCTCCAGCTTAACACCAACAGTGTGCACAGTTACATACACCAGATCCCTCTGGGGACACCTAAGGTGAGGAGACCTCTGCCAGGTGTCTCAGGCAGCCCCTTTTGTGCAGGAAAAGCAAGCAGGGGGGGTTACCAGAACTCAGGGAAGCCATGGAGCAGCAGCATGAGCGGTTTACCCCTTTCTCCAGCGGCCACATAGTGGAATCTTAACCCAGAATCCTAAAAAGAAAGAGAAAGAAGCACTTTTATTGCTGCATTGGATTGTTACTGATAATGGGATTCAGAGTAACGTGGCCTCAGTGGGGTTCGTGTCTAGGAAATGCAGATGCTTCCAAACAGACCCCATTGCCTACACGATGGGAAGGCCTAGTGAAGTGTGCCTTAAAGGCATTGTCCATCCTCTCAGCTAATTGATAGTTTAGTCAGCCGTTTAAAACCGTATCACATGGCAATATAGCACCATTTGAAATTATGTCACATGGCAATCTACCATTATAAAGGTTTTTTAAAAAGTGAAAGTGATCAAAATTAAGATAACTAGAAATTAAGCAATTTGTCTTATTTTTACCATTCAGAGTTTCAGAAAACAACAACAAACAGTCTGGCTGCAATCACCTTCTTCCTACCCTGTCTATAGTCATTATTCCTGAGGCACCTTTTAAGAACCTCGCTGCTATTGGAATCACCAAAGGCAAGTTGCTTCTTGCCAGTGGTCCAGAGGCTGAACACGGAAACACCACTGAAAAGAAAGGATGTGCAAAACTTACAGTAACTCAAGGTCAAACCAGCAGAATTTAAATAAACTGAAATTAGGACCTAAGAGATTCACTGATTCACTTGCACAGAAGTGGATACATTAGTTGGGAAAGACTTAGCTGACAAAACGTAACACGCTGCTTAGAAACCACATGAAGGAAACTGCGAGGAGAAAGGTCACACATCTCCTGAGCAAATGTCACAGATTGCAGTCCCTGCTACTTAAGGGGGGAAAAAAGAACACAGTCAACTCGTGCCTTTGCCTATACATTAAGAGCTTATGCCACATTCAGGGTCACAAACGCAAAGAAAACCAAGCTATTTTATGCTTCGGATGCTTCATTTCTGTGAGCCATCTTGGCACTGTAAAGTCACTGACCTGCTACAAAATCATTAACTGATATCTCCGTCCTTGACCAGGCTCTCAGAACTTCTTTTCACACTGTCTGTGTATTTAGTAGGGACTTTTTACTAAGTTGCGCCCCAAGTTATACTGTTTCTTCTTCTTCTCTAGGATGCCAGTGGAGCTGGAGTCCCTCCTATTTGGTGATGATGGCTGCTAATGGTACTGGTATGTATCAGTTTCTTAGTACTTAATTCCTCGTAAATTTTAGGACCCTTGCATCATCTTTCCTATTGCTTTTCTCTTTGAGCCCAGACCTTTCTCACTCCTTCTTCTAACGATTGTTGTTTTGAAAGTAGCCGGAAAGCCCCCCTCACTCCCACTGCTGCACCCGGTGTCCTTTAGGCATTTCCCCCCAGTGACTTTATTGCAGTCTCTTCATTGCTGTTAAGGACATCCCCTTTACTCGTGCACACTCAGTCATCCCTCGTGCGCTTTATCCTCCCCTGCGGTGAGCGCTTTTGCCCCCAAGCCCGCACCACCTCCGTGCCTTCCCGGCTGCACTCCCGACACCCCGAGCCCCAGACCAAGGCCATCATCTACGGCCAGCGCCTCGTGTCCCCTGCCAGCCCCTCATTCACATCCAGTGCTACAGAAAAGCAGAATACAGCTTCAGAGCAGAGCTGCATGTGCTGCCTGCTGATGCTGGGAAAGGGCACAGTGGATTAATGAGAAACAGGAGTCCTTCGTAGTCTAAATTTTTGTTTGGTGCCACGGAACCTCCACAGATCCCAGAACAGCCAGAGCCTGGAGCTCATGGCATTAAAAACTGCTCATTTCTAACCATGCGGAGCGCTCGTGGCCCAGGTGGAGGGGAGCGCGTGCACCCCGCGCACGCGGCAGCGCTCGCGACCCTCGTGTCCTGGCAGCAGTCGTGAGAGCGGCCTAAGGGCTGGCCCAGGAGGTCCATGCAGAGCCAGGCAGCGTCCCACTCAATCCAAACACCTGCACGCAGCGGCAAGGCTGCGGATGGGAGCAGAGAAATGTGCATGCCTGGGTGCGTATGAGCATGCATGCACAGGAGAGCATGTGCTAACATACATGTGTGCACATTAGAGTGTGTGTGCACACAAGAGCATGCATGCATGCACAAGGAGAGTATGCATATATGCTCACATGTGTGCATGCATGCACATGTATGCATACAAATAGGAGAGAGAGTGTGCATGCAGCTGTGCTTGCACGGCGCTGCATACGTGCAAGTGTAGATGCAGGCAGATGACAGCACACATGCGTGGGTGTGCATGCACTGGAGAGCACGTGCATGCAGGGGCCGGCACGTGTGCAGGACGGGGCATGCAGGGCGGCTCGCGGCAGCGCGGGGCTCACCTTGATGCGCACGTAGCAGTGCGTGCCGAGCGAGGGGTCGAGCAGGCAGCCGGGCGGGTTGTCGCGCGCGGCGCGGCGGAAGGTGCCGCCCGGGCGGCGGGCGAGGCCGCAGAGCAGGCGCAGCGCGGCCAGGCAGGCGCACAGCGCGCAGTAGCCGTACACGAGCGCCCAGAAGAGCAGCGCCCGCGCCGCCAGCAGCGCCCGCCGCGCCGCGCACGCCGCGCCGGGTCTCGCCATGGCCCCGCAGCGCCCG
>NW_020455205.1:4349649-4479651 GCF_003342845.1 Nothoprocta perdicaria | reverse complement strand
CACCGGCGGCCGGTTCCGCCCCCGGCGGAGCGCGGCACCTGGTTCCGGTGCCGCCCGGGCCCCCGTGCGGGGTCGGGTCGGGGCTCGCCGCGGCCCCCCGGGGACAGGACACCTCGCAGGGAGGTGCCCGCTCCCTTCTGGACGCCGGGGCCAGCGCTAACTCCCTAACATTTTCCTCTTATTCCAAAAGAAAAGCTGCTTAGCTTGTAGCATCAGCACGCGTGATGCGGCGTGGCTCCACGCACCAGAACGCAGCTCGTGCTCGTGATCTGGCCCCCTCCATTAGCACTCATGTCTGTATTTTAAATTGCTGCAGGGCCCTGGCCAGGACTCAGTGCCCTGCGAGACCAGAGATTCACGGACAGGAGGAGAGCACGGAGAGGCAGGTAAAGGATGCGCAAGAGCAATAGCGATCCGTGTAGGTGAAAGTTGTAAGAAATGTCATAGCTATATCCAACCATTGATTTATCACATGAAAGAATACAGGAATGCAGTGCAGTTGATTAGACTGGGAGATAAAGAAACACGGAAGGAGGGGTTTGCAGTTACAAGAAAGGTGCAGGTGAGGTTGCAGTCACATCCCGCGCCAACTCGCTGCTCAACCTGCCGCCCTCACTCCTTGCTCTGCACCTGCTTTCTCACCAGCAGCTCCAGCACATGGAGAGGTCCCCCAGGAGAGCCACCTGCACTGGAGGCCTGTCTGCACCTGCCTTCATGATGTCTGGGGGTGAAGGGGCTGGCCAAATTTTGTTTGAAGGCCAAGATTTGTGTTAGGTTCAGCCGAGTGTGGAAGATTAGAACTCAAATTTCAAAGTAACTGATTGTGATCTGCCTAATGATGCAAGTAGAAGCTGCCGCAAAGGCACCATGCATCAGATAACTCAAAGGCGTGTAACTGAGTTATTTCAAAATAGCAGTTGGGGAAGCGGGCATATAGACTGAATATATATCCTGTTTTACATTATGCATGGAACACAGCTTGCAGACAGTTTGTCTGTAACATACCAAATGCTTTCTCCTACTTGTTCTAAATTCAGGCTCACAAATATAGATTCCAATATTGAATCCTTGTGTCACTGAATGCAGTGGCAGAATTAAAGTTGCTTTCCATGAGTTCAGATTTTTTCTTATACGTATAATCAAACTAAACCTTAAGAGGAAAAGGGAACATTCTAAAGAATTGCCCATTATTGCCTTTTCATTCATTGAAAAGTTTAGGATAAAAATAAATTGAAATTTGGTTTTCTATTTTTTTTTACTAATAAAGATAACGTCTTCAGGTAGTGTAAAGGAAGCCATCTAGCCTCCTTTTATCCTTCCTTCTTAGCAGAACTCAGCTCTAAGTACATCAGATGACAACGGTGGTTTCAGTTTATGTGTTTAGAAAAACGTGTGAATCTTGCTAGTGCTCTGCCCTACTCCCTGTCAGGGGGTCAGCCCCACAGCTCACACGAAGGGAAAATGCAGGGCTGTTTAAGGATGTTTCCGCCTCCTGGGCCATAGGAGAAGGGAAAGCAGAGGCTGCTGTGGTTCGGTTAGGACAGTAACCTCTGCAGCTCCTGTAGGAGTATGAGCTGTGCCTGACCTTACCTCCATACTCAGATTACTCATACTGCCGACTTCAGGATTAGCATATAACTAATTTAAATAATTTCTTTGTGTGTCAGCCTTTGTGTTAATGTGTAGAAAAGAAGTGTTCACGGTTTCTTGGTATCAGACTAGCTGCAGGATTTTCTACTGCTGGAGGGGAAAGTGTGACAGGAAGAAAGTGATTGATGTTGGTATTTGTGTGTCATAGTGAGCATAGAGCATCTTATGAAAGGAGATGTCAGAGTGAATGAGCAGAAAGCATCCTCTAAATAAAACTCGAAAGAGGCTACTGGAAATCCTGGAGTTAATTGTGAGCTTCCCCCAGCCTCTTAAGTGCAGAGGGAATGAATATCCCACTGCAAGAAGTGAGTAGCAGCTAGAATGGCTGCATTAGCCCCAAGCACATGCCCCTCCTGTGCTGTGGTGATAGAGTCAAACTCTTCTCAGTCATCCCAGAAAGTAGAAGGAAAAAGGGGAGATCGGTTGAGTTCTTACGCTTGGTGGGGAGCACAAGCAGCCCCTTTTCACATGGGGGCTGTGCAGGATGGCAACGGTCAGGAAGCTGGGAAAGGCCCACAGGGAAAGAGCTGAGTGGGAGATTCAACTAGGCTGGACCCTTCCACCCAATGTTGGTATAATACACATGTACATGCGCACACATATATACATATATATGTAACACGGGTAGAAGCTCGATAAAATTGAGCTTAAAGCAAGTTTTAAATTAAAAAGAACTCAAGATACTGGTGCTTTCTCCTATATATTCAAGATAACAGTAATCAGAAAAATAACTAGGCTCCACTGCCTAGCAACATGTAGACCTCATTATAAACAAGCAACAAGTCCTTGAAGTCCCAATAAGCTTTTAATATTAAACATTTTAATACATACATACTCTTTACATTTACATACTCTTTAAAGTTAATGTTTAAACTTCTAACTAGTACATTTTCATGTTGTACAATATGCAGTAGTGTCAAAGTTCGGCATGAACTACAGCTTTCATTCAAGATTTTCTTCAAAAGTTGCCATAATATCACTCTGCAAATTCATATCAATTGCACAAGTCATCTGTGAGAAAGAAAATTAATATATTTTCAGTGCAGTCAAATGTAGCAAATACCATGCAGGTCAATTACAGAAAGAATAAAGATATAAAATAAATTAAATCCTTCCCCAGAACTTCCTCTGTCACAAACAACATGCATATGTAAGCTTGTAAAGTCCTCTCTGAAAACAGTTGCACAGAAAGCAAGCTTCAGGAGGCCTTGTGTGAATGCAGTGTGACCTGGATCCCACTGTATTCAGTTGTCTATGTTATGCATTAAAACAAACATGCACTTATTCTGGGAAATAGCGATGACTAAAGAGCATTCCTTACCAATACCAATAAAATTGGTAAGATGTATTTTAAAAAAACTCAGTCTTGGTATTTCAGACCAGGACAACATGAGCAGTACTGTTATTAACAGGCAGTGCCTAGAAGAGGGACCACTAGCAAGGCTTCTGCTTTGAAATAATTTAGAGACCAGGAACACCACTTTAAAATTTGATTTTACCATGCAGTTATTCTAGGCTGATGGGAGTAATAGAACCAAATAGAGAGCTTTACATGCTGCACCACCTGAAAACCCAAGTCATTTTCTGAACCAGCTTTTCAGATAACAGAGTTCTGTTCTTTTCAATAGTTCAATTCCTTCAAAGTAAGGACCTGAGATAGCATATTTTCTTTTCTCAGTAAAATGAAACAAAGTTAGCGGGAAAGCCAGGAACTTACCGCTTCTCTCCTCCTACGTTCTTGTTCCATTTTTCTAGCCAGGTTACGATCTTGAGCAAAAGAGTGTTGTTGAACTTCTGGCAGTTGTTTGCTCTCACACTCTTCTTCTCGGGCCTCTGAATCTTTTGCTGCTGTGGCTTCCAATCCTGCCCCTTCACAGCTCCTTGAAAAAGTATATATGTCGGGTAAGAATTGTTTCTTTCTTTTCTTCATAACAAACATTTGCACTTGAAGGCAATTCTGCAGAAATCAGCACCTAGTATTCAAAGCGTGGTACCATTTTATGTCAAGTCCTTTGCAAGAAGTACATGTGTACAGTTGTACACTCTAGGAAGATAAGATTCCCTATGTTCCATTCTATGCATGTAGGGTTTGTGTGTGCTACACAACTTACAGTGAAATCCTCTTCCTTACAAGATACATACACTTAAGTTGCTTCCTTGGCTAGTGATGTTTTATCTCCTGCCTCTTCAACTAGCTCTTTAAGTTAGTCTTTACAAATTTCAGGCAAGCATCTCAAGTGATTTGTTCTACAGATGCTTCCCTTACATTAAATGATGATGGAGAGTTTCTCTTAACAGAAAGTAGTCTCATCCAACAATGAATCACTACCATCTAGGGGCCTACAGAAAAGTATTTATAGAAGATGTAAAAGAGAGCAAAGAGCAACTGTCATGCCATAAAAAAAAACGAAGTCAGAAGAGGCATTAGCTTTGACAGCTGCCTAGAACTGACAACACAGTAGTTGCATGTTGGTGAGGAGAGGGAGCACCAGCACTGTCAGAGGAAACTTGGCTTTTACAGAGTTAGGCACAGGTTGCACTATAATCTCCAACAAGCCACACCAGCAGGAGTGCTGATGCAAGGTGCCTCTTCAGTGCACGTGAGTTCTTTTGGGAGGAAGGACAAAAGAGGAAGAACAAAACCTCAGGAGCCAGTATTACTTGCATGTGTTGCAGTATCCCACATTAAGCATCCTGGATGTGAAACAATGGGGTTCCTAAAGCTGGAGTTCTGTGGAATATAGAGCTACTGTGCAGGAGTTTCAGCCTCACAGGAAGTCTGACAGTTGCTCAGAGGTCCTGATGTTTTGTCTGTGTATTGGAAAGAGGGATACAGTGTGTGCGCAGCTCCTGGACCTGGATGAATTTCCTTCTCATGGAATGTGGCAGTAATTGAAGGTTCCCTGACTCATTGGTATAGCCTCTGAATAAAGCACTTACTCCTAAGCCTTCCTTAAATACTCTAGTTAAGATAACACACTCCAAGCAAGTGAGCAATTCTAAGACACCAGCGTTGGGAGAACAGAGCAAAAGATTTGAGCCACCAATCTTAGACTTAACTTTCACAGGGATAAACAGAAGAGAAAAAAAGTACCTAAGGAGAAACTGTTTCTGAAAGCCAAGTTTCAAGAAGATAGCAAGCAGCTCTCCAAGCTATTACAACACTGCTGTAATTAGCAGGCAGTTACTTGTACTACTCAGCATAACAGTAGAAGTCAGACAGAGATACAGGAAACCCACTAAAACAGGTATTTTAGCAGTAGCTACAAATTAGCTGTGATAAATACCAAGGCAAGAGCCTACCAAATATGTTTCTTTATGACAACACAGAGGACACTACTATATTTATGCTCAGAGTGGTATAGTCCTTCAAGTCCATCTGTCATATGGCTATTGCCTAATCTGATTACCCATTTCTGAATGGGTGATCATTCCCAAGCAAAAGCTAGCCAACCAGTAACAGCCTTTTTGAGGGTAAGCAACACATGCTTAAGATATCTATTAACTCAAAAACTGGTAGTTTTTCCTATTCTTTTTATCTAATCAAGTAGAATACACAGCAGATTCCATAAAGATTTTTCAGCCAGTCATTACTGAAACAGAGCTACATTAGTAAATTTCCTTTCATAGAGGTTGAAGGATGAAGCATCACGTCAGTGCTCCAGCACAGCTACTGTCACTACATCACTAGCCAGATGCTTCTTCAACTGTGACAGCCATATAGCCCTTACAGCCATATTTATTATACAATGTTAAATAATAGCATTATCAGTTCATAAAGCTGCTGGTGCCTCACATCACAGGTAAGGATATGTAAGTGTTAAAGAATTATAATAATCAGCCTGAGGTAATTTTTTTTGTTTGCTTTTAAGCAGAAGCAAATCCAGAAGGTCATTTAACTATCCAGATGGAAGACCTTGAACATAATTGAAGCAGGCAAAAAACAGAGTAATGTTTTATGCATATATGGTTACAAACCTCCCCTTTCCTTGAGGAAGGCTGTGCAGTTCCTATTCAGCTTGCACCAGGGACCTTGCTATCTCCCGGGCTTGCTCACTCCTCTTCTCTAGTGCTGCTTTTCGGAACTGTTTGAAGCAGTCAACAGATGTTTTTATTGGAGCTGGAAGCATCATCGTTTTACATAAGGTTAGCCAGGAATCTATATTCTTAATTCCTGTATCCTAGAGAAAAAATACATATAGTGCAATAATTATTTTTTTCTCCCTCATGCATTGTACACCTAGTTCTTACATTAGTACAATATTGGCCGGATCTACCTATGAACATCTGCAATAAAGCTTCTTTATTTCAATAGAAAATTAGTGCAAATACAGCAATACAATTGAACTTCTGTATGTTTTCTCATCAGGTTTTTGCGTTTTTAGATTTGCCTTCCAATTAATAGTTTTCTGAAAGCTAAATACCTTAAGATAAACTGTAGAAGCACTTTAATCCTGACTGTACAAATTTGTCATTAGAGTTCAGAGATTTTTGTTTGTTTAGCACTACAAATGAGAGGAAAAGCTGTACAGGTAATGACAATGCCAAAGACCTATCAGATACTGAGCATTAAAGTCCTAAGAATGAGGATTTATAGAGAACTATACATTCCTCAGCAGGACTTGGTTAATACTCTTACCTTTTTAGGAAGAATCTGAGATTTTGGTTCTAATGGGTTTTTATCATTGGCAGATGTGTCAGAATGACCTAATAGAAGGAAAGCAGGGAGGGAGGAAGGGAGAGAGAGAAAAGAGTGATTTGCTGAGTTTTGTGAATTGTTACCTCAAATTTAAGTGATAAATTTAGTCATTCTAGGAACTAGCTTAAGGTTTTACATTTCTTGTTTTTTGATTGTTGTTTTTAAAGGCAAAAAATTGTCCCTAATACAGGCACATTTCCTAGCTTAGGTTGAACTGAAGAGTTTCTTTCCAATTTGGGGTAAATAAATTAAGTTAAATAAATATAGATGGGAAATTAATGCCCAGTTCTAGGAGGTCTCCCAGCAAAATGTCCAAATCATTTTGGCAGAAAGTCCTCCACTGCAGCACCTTGTAGGGTACTCACCTCCTGTCCCCTTCCCACCCCACTCACTTCCATTTTGATTCCAGCATTGTTTCCTAACTGATCTCTCATTCATCATGTAAACTCGTTCTGCCTACAGCTCTATGCTCTGCCTATTTCTGCTTTTTTAGGCAAGTAGGTCAGCCACTGAAAGCTCATCAGTGCATTTCTGCTAGCCTACAGGATGCGTAAATACTTTGCATTGTGGTCCATTTATTATGAAGGATGGGGAAAGCCAGGCAAACTAGAATTACTAGTTTGATAATACTAAATACATCTGAACTGTCGTGATATGCTACAAGAGAGCCTTACTGTTACATAAGAAAATGGCTTTAAAGCCTTAAGACAAAAAAAAAGCATAAATATTATGCAGAAATTTAAAAGAAATGCATTTCTTAAAGCTTGTGATTACCTGCTTATTTCACAAGTGAATCTTCTTAACAAGCCAGTGCCGAGTTCAGTGATATGCAGCGCCAAGCTTGTACCCAGAGTGTCTGAGATGCTGTGAGCTTAAAATCAGAAAGCTCCTATTTTAAGTATAAGCAACCTCAAAAATGCCCGAAATGGTAGAATTCTTTACAAAATTAATAATGATTTAAGTATCCAGACCAAATTAGAGCTAGTTTCCATGATTTGGTCTAAAAAGATGCGTAACATTTGACTACTCCACTTGACAACAGATTTGTGGCTATATAGCAATTCCAGACTGGCAGGTTTTTTTTATATATATATATATATTTTTTTTTTAAATGAGAAAGCAACAAACTTGTAGGGTTGGTTGGCAGTTTTTTCTCCTTCTATTTTCTGTGGGAGGGAACTAACAACAGCAGGACCCTTCTGTGACAGACAATACTGAGCATTGCTGGGGCACGTACAGAAACAGCGGGGCAGCACCGTGGTGTGGAGGGGAGCAAGCGAGCACTCACAAAACAGCATTACACAACACACTGCTCAAGCTCAATTGCTCAAAGGCAGAATCATCATTAGAGAATTCCCCTACTTTTCTCTGCACAGAGAGCATTTGAAGCATAGCAAGATAGTGCAAACTAAAATGAAGAAAATCAGGAGGAATACAGGGTAACCAGTAAACAAGCATAGAAAGAAAGAAGCTTTTCCGATAACTAGCTTTTTTTCCCCTCCCTTACAAACATTAAACAATTAACTTGAATTCTTTGTCATTTTCCTAGTCCTTTAACATGCTCACAGAAGATTGGGATTTTGATTCAGTTATTCAATTTCATTCAGTTAGGTTTACAGTCCAGAAAATTAAAATGGCAGAAGACCCCAAAACATCATTAGTGTTCCATCTGCTACAAGCCTAAAAAAGAGATATGGAAGGAATATGTACATATAAGCATGTTAAGAGCATGCAAATACTAAATAAAGCAGTAGACAACTACGTCTGCACTTTTAGAGTTGATTTAGCATAACCCTTAGTTATCCAGCATTATTCTTTGACAACAGTTGAAGAGGTACATGATAACATTTAAGCTTAGTCAAGTTTTCAAAAACCTCATCCATCTCCTGCTCAACCATATGCAGGCAGTTTGGAGAGGTGAGGCTTAAAAAAAAGAGTTATGTCCAACACCATTTGATTTTTCTAGAAGATATATGTTTCTAGACATGTATACTTTGTAGAAAGTAGGCCAACAGCAGCATAGATCAATCTATAAGTCTTTATATTGAAATATGCATGAAATTGGATGCATCCCTGTTTTGAACATTGCTTTCAGAGGCCCTTTTAGTCTCATATCTGCACTGTTCTACATGCACCATTCACATATCCTGCAAGCCATTACAGATGAGTGTCTCATGCATGTGACTTCTTCAAATACCACACTATTACATAAGTATACAGTGCCTTAGCCACTTAACTTTATTGCAATAATTACAAGATCAGTGAATTTTATCAGTTTGTTCCATGCTGAAGAACTATTTGACATTCCTATACTCTGGCAGATGCCCATCATCTCCAAGAGCCAGAGGTTACCACCTCAATACACACGAAATAAGCTTTTTAGGGGAAAAAGTGCTACAGAGCTTCAGCATAAGATGTTTTAAAGCCTAACCCAGTTCTACATAAAAGACGAGGTTGCTTATTCCTAGTCTTAAACTCAGAAAATTAAGTCCTTAAATAAAATTAAAAAATGCTCTACAGTCTTAGCACTGAACAAGAACAAGGTGTCTCTTTATATTAAAAAAAGCAAAGACTTGTAAAAAAAAAAAAAGGGAAGAACAAGTGAAAAGTGCTCCCCACACCATATTTCGCAAACTTCTTAATGTACCAGTCTTCAGCATTTTATTTAAGTGAGATTCACATATACCTTTTAACTTTATACCCCTGATCTCGGTTATACTTTTTATTATGACAGTACATACTTTGTTCTTGACTTATGGATTTTGAATCAGCAGCTCTGTCATCATTGTTGTTTTGAAGTTTATTTGATTTATCTGGATTTATTACTGTTTTCTCAGCTTGCTTAGTCCAATGAATAACATCTACGTGGGAAGTTGTATCAGATACCTAGAAGGGAAATTAGATTTCAAAATATAAAGTTCTTAAAATGGGATTTCTTCTTATATTGTAACAATAAGAGACTTAGAGCAGGCATATATTTCTCAAAGGTTTATAAAAGTCTAAGCTATAGCACTAAAGTGAAAAGAAATATTTATATTTCATTATGAACATTCATCAGCCAAACTCTTCCTCTGTGTAGTGACCAACAGGAGATGGGATCTTGCCTCATTAAAGGTCAATAGGATCACATTGTTAGTGGAGGTTTAAACAAGAGATTTGCTATAAACCTGGAGTGGCCTTTATTGTGTCAGGCACAAGCCAAGAGTGCTACAGTCTCAGATCATCTTTAAAGGAAGAAGTATAGACTTGGGGAAAGGAAAAGCTGCTTAAGATGAATGCTTTGGAGAGAACTGGGTATTCATCTCTGGCAGACTGCGAGTGCACAGGGTGGCAAGAGGTTTGTCCTTTGAGGAGTGAGGCATTTACTGGACTGGAATATCATGTGGAACAGGTGGAGCTGTTTATACCTGGGAAAGAGGGAAGATAATGCCTTCTATCAGACTTAGGGCAGTCCTACATCTCAATTAGGTTGATATTTAAAACTGCAGATTAACTAGGTGTGAAGATATATACCCTAGCTCTACTAGGAGAGCTATTTTTAATTAGTTCTTAATTGATTTCACAGATAGCTTGAGATAATAGCTAACTATCTTCTATCAATAACTGTCTAGAGATATTAGACATTTTATGATGCGGGGAAGAAGTATCTACTTCTTGATTACATTTCTAAGCAACTTGTATTTGATGTCTAGGTTTGTGGTACCAAGCCTTAAAGTCAGCAAATAGGTATTTCAGACACCTCACTGTGCTTGTAGTAGGTTTAAACATATTAAACTCCTGCCTAGGTTCATTGAGACACTCTGCATTTCATCTCCAGTTGCTGCCTCCCTTCACTGAGGGAGCAGGAGCAGTGCTGTTTTAATAGTATCCTGCTCCACAACACATGCCTCAGTAATCTGAAAGCCCAGCTAATCTTTAGTATGTTTACACTTTTCATATTTACAGTCATGCCTTTCAAAGGGCACATTCTGGAAATTTCAACATTACCAACTAGAAAACCTCCAAAAACCTCAAGATAAGTTTCTTGGGCAACATCAACATTATGTTTCCCAGCCTTTCTTTCCTTCACTGGAAAATAGCTATGCTTCTTGCCACAATGATTTTAGCTGAGGGAGAGAGAGTATGTTTTGTTCTGATGATTTGAATGACCTACTCTGTAAAGGCTGAAACCTCTCCAGTACATTGTGAGATGGCTGTTGCATTTCAGGTGATCCTTCATTTTGCAAGCTACTAGTAAGAGGTGGCATAGGCTGTGGTTGTAGAGCAGCATTGCAGTACATCCTCTGTAAAGACAATGGCATTCTCTGGAAAGACATTTCAGCATTATAGTCTAGTGCTCAACCACTACTTCCACTATAGAGCTTCTACTGTAAGACTAGTGCAGTGTTTCTAAGAGCTTAGACAACTAGACAAAACTCCACATGGTAAAATGCACTGCCTTAGTACGCAGAATTCAATCAAAACATCACACTTCATTTTGTTCTGCATTTTTACACTTTTTCTGCTCAGGAAGCAAGGGTTTGTTATAGCTGACCAAACTGAAGCTTAACTCCTCTAATCTGTTTCCTCAAGCTTTTGCTGTTCTGTCACTGAAGAAACAACTTTTTAGCAAAACAACCTCTTGTCTTCATCTCCTCAGCTGTAGTTTATGAAGATGACAAAGGAACAGCCAAATAGAGATAGCAAGTTAATCTTACAATCTATTTTCCAGTATCAGGGTAAATTCTTGATACTTTCTCATTTTAATGAAATTTGTCTACTGAAAGAATGAAGGCTATGCTGTAATAGTGCTTTGAAATCTGAGGTCTCCATCGCTGCTACGAGAAAATTTAAGAGGGAGAACACTCTGGCAAGAATTAACACCCCCATGTTCCCAGGTGAGCCAAACAGTTTGACATTAGAGGCAGTAAGAACTGTTTCTTCATAACACTTGGCTATTGCTTATAATACCGTAGTTAGGGAAAAGGTGATTTATCAGTGTTTGCATTGCTTTCAAAAACAGTATAGGAGTGACCAAATAACGTTTGCCATTTGTGTTTTCCCTTCTTTACCCAACACCAAACTACCAGGATATGTGGAAGAGGCAAAAGAACCTCAGGAATTCAAACCCAATTTCTGTGCAGCTACTTAAGCTACTTTGAACAAGCAGCAGATTCTACATCTCCATGCATCCCATACAGTACAGTGTTCAAGCTACATCCGTTACTTCCTAGCAACGGAACAGCTTCTGTCATTTCCAGTACTGTTGTATTTAACAAAACTTGAGTTAGGGCAAACGCATTTTATCCATCTTGATCGGTTTACCTTAGCTTGTTCCATAGAAATTGGACAATTCTGCCTGCTTCTGTTCTGTTTTAAGCATGTTTCTGTAAATGCAAATAGAGCAAGGTGGGCAGAGTGAGGGGGAGAAAAAAATCATATGTTGCATTATTCACACATACATGGTGGGAGTTGCAGTTGTACCTACAGTATCAAATCTCAGAGAAAGGAACATTATTCTTAATCCT
The DNA here is from genome assembly GCF_003342845.1 of Nothoprocta perdicaria. Classification (NCBI taxonomy): domain Eukaryota; kingdom Metazoa; phylum Chordata; class Aves; order Tinamiformes; family Tinamidae; genus Nothoprocta; species Nothoprocta perdicaria. The sequence continues at coordinate 4,467,795 of NW_020455205.1, read as the reverse complement.
TTGACTTGTTTAGCTTGATCTACATAGAGATTTACCAAAGGTTATACAAAGAGGCCATTTGCAGGTTGTCACAGGGTCAAGATCTTTGATACCATCAACAACATTTCTGTGTGTGCTTCCCCAATGCTAGCATTCATCTCATCTTAGACTGTTCCCTAAGACACATCTAAATTGTAGATTGGCAAATAGATCCAGTCCCAGAAGGCTATGAGTTCTACACAAAGGGAAACATCTGTCTGCTGTCTGGAAGCACTGTAACGTGCTTCCAGAACAAGCTTGACACCTTAAATAGCCCTGCTTTCCAGGCTAGAGTCCTACAGTCAGTGCTGCTGACACCTTCATCCCCAGTTTTAGGGAAATCTACCCACAGGGCAGCAGCTATTTGTAGCAGCTCATCTAACTTCTTCCACTATCTGAGCTGCAACTTCCAAAATCCAGAGGGAGTCAGCCCTGGTTTTTATAGATATAGAAGCCTCAACTATTTTGAAAATAATCTCATCTAAAAACATTCCTGATTAATTCCTTTGAGAAAAAAGTTTGTTTAATGCTTCCTGCACATTGCAAGCCAGAAAATTTTTTAAAAAAAACTTTAAAAATCATGAAGACATAGGTAAGCTATGACTTACTTGGCTGATAGCCAAGTTCCCAGAATAGCTACATAGATCTCTTACTAGCAATTTTTTTTCCCTAAGGCTGTTCATTGATAAATTAAAGAAAGCTTTTTTTTTTTTTTTAAGAACACAGTTAAGACCTTGAATAGCACTGAGTTTTGACCTTAGCATAAAGCAAGCCTAGAAGGATGGTTGCAATTCTTGTAAGCGTTGGGAACAAGCAGGCACAGCAAGTCCCAAGGCGGAGGTTTGCCCACACAGCCACGAGGGGAGGTATCTAACCCGCTTCGGAGTCGCTGCTCTCGGAGGAGCTGGACACGCTACCGGTGCTGCTGCTGCCGGAGTCCGAGGAGCCGCCGCTGCTGCTGCTGTCGCTCAGTCGGCTAGGTCCAACACAGGCCTCAGCAGGATTTTCAACTTCAAGAAAAAGGATTAAGCAAAAAATAAGGCAAAAAAAATTACAACACTCTGCAGTGAAGTACCCTATGGAGGACTATGGTGCTATATGGCTGAGACTTCTGCTGTTCCCCTGTCCACAATCTATTTAGCTCAATTAAACATTTAAGACTTGCATAGAAGATGGAGATTTACCAACTATAAGATAGCTGTATGAGTGAAATATCCAAAGAACTATCCAAATACCCTCCACACACAGTTCCAAGGTAAACTAGGATGAGTTGCCTTCAGACCAGGTCAAGTAGTTTTAACCAGAAGTCCTGTAGCTACTGAGAGATTTTTTCTGATTCTTTTTCCTCCTCCCAGACTTGCATGCTGAAGTTTGTTTATAGCCAGCTCTTCTCTTTCTTGAGACATATGTACTGTAGGATGTCATCTATTTCCACCTCCCTACCATCTGACTATTTTGCCTCTGCAGGGCTGATTTAACTTAGAATTTACAGTGATTGTGCAGTCAAAAACAGTTTTAAAAATGTGTTGCTCTGGTGAAGTTTTGAAAATGAAAAGCCACAAGGATAGCTGTTTTGCTGGACAAACTACCTAAACATGCCTACTTGTTCTCAAGAAAGGCTGTAGGCTAAGCACCAATTGCAAAGATTCCCTAGCTTGCTTTCCCTCTACAGCATTCTTAGTTATTGTTTTTGCTGCTTCTTGCAGCTCTTTCTTTCTAGGAGGTTTTCCAGCCACCATGTATGCAAGACAGACCTGCCTGAGCTCATGCTTGATGCAAGCCTGCATTTTGCAGGACAACTTTGATCATTGCATTTAACTTGTTTTACATAGGAACCTACTAGATATTCAATAAAGGACAAAAATAGCACTCACTAGTTCAATGAAGATCTCAACCTGTCACAGTAGCATTAGCTGCACTGTCCATGACTAAGAGCTATCAGTAATATGGATTTGGTCACACTGTCCTTGCCATTGAAAAGCCTGGACAACCAGGTTATATTTCCTGGCTCAGTTCCTTAAGCCTAAGGGAACACAGCAGATCTGTCAGTGATGCAGAACTGTTACTGTTATTGCTGCATATGACCAGAGTTCTTTGGTCTGTAAGTCAGAGAAAAGTCCATCTCAAACCAAGCATATATGTTCAGTCCATAGTGTAGGGGTGGCAGGGAAACAACTTGAAAATACCAAGCCAGGTTGTTACCGTCTAATCCAGAAGAGCAGAATTAGTGATGGGGTGTCATTCTTCAACTGAGCCTGATGCCTCTACAAACTGTTGGCTATGAGACCGGTGAAGGTAAATCATGTGGCATCCTCTGTCATCCTTACAGCTTTTATCGTATTACAGAAGTGACAAAGTTATCATTTATCCTTTTAATAAAGAATTAGGCATGAGACTAAGAGTTCAGGCAGGACAAATTGCTGCTGGTACACTAGGTAATATACAAAGTCTAGAGACTAGCAGTGGAAGCTTGTTAACTTAAATATGCTGAGAAGAAATCCCTAGATGAATAACTCCCCTCTCAAAAAAAAAGACCTCACAAAACACACACAGGCCCAAGATAATCCTATTTTAAGGTGTTTGTATTGCAAATTACTTAGACCAAGATCCACATTACATTTGAAGTTCTGCTTCTTTGGGCTTAGTTGACCATTGACATCCAGTAGTCTCTTCTCTAGCTCTTGTTTCTTCTCAAAATTAAGTTGTTCTTTTGATTTTGTTGTTTTTCTAGCTGCATGTGAAATAGAAGTTAACACAGACAATCAAAGTAAATCTACATTTTCAGGCATCGTTTATGCTACATACATACCACGTTGCTTTTTTGGTCTCTTCCTCAAACAAGTTGCCACATATTTCTCCAGTTCTCTGAGTGTTGAAGCTTTTAAAGTTTCAAAGTCTATTTCTATCTCATCAGGGTTAGAGTTCCTCAGAGCAGGTTCTCTTGACTGTATTATACGGACTACTTTTCCAAGCTTATCTCCAGGGAGTTTATTTATGTCCAAACTCAGCTGCCTTTTTTCATCATAATTCATAGGCTTGGCACCATCTTCATCTTCTGACTTATGTGCCAACAAGACATGCTGCATGGTGTTCTTTGATTGACTGCAAGAAAGAGTTTACTGTGGTAACAGCAATTTAAAATAATTTGACACCCATGCAAGCTCCCCACGCTTACATGCTTAAAGACAGCTTTTGCTTAGATTTCTTCTTATGTTTTAGATTTTTCTTCCTTTGGATGAGGCTTTTTATTTTGTTTTTTTCCTTGTTCCTCTTTTTTTCTCTTTTAGTCTTCCTTTTTTTCTTTTTCAATCTAGGTAAGGATGTTCTTGTCAGAGCCTGCAATTGCTGGTGCATAGCTTTAAGCTATTGAAAGCAATGACAAAAAAAAGTTGTAGGTAGTGCAACAGAAAAACAAGTCTTAGTATCATGGGGCATTTATGGCATCTGAATGATTATTAATAGAAGGCTTGTTTTCCAAGCATCTCACTGTCATATGGATTAGTCACAGACAGACTAGGTCTTCCAAAGACACAAGGCTACATATTTTAAGCAGCTGTTTCTAACAGTAGTTCTCAGCATATGTCTTTTAACACCCTATGAAGATGAAAACACAAGAATTGCTATAGGAGCATCCAGCCACCTTCTCTAATTTCAAGCATTTGGGAAGCATAAATGCTTTATTGGATTATGCCTTAAAAAAATATTAAGGAATGAGGCTAATGGGACTTGTCTTCTACACCTTCAGCCTTTAAATCCAATATATTTTATAATATGAAATGGCTGGTTGGAACAATTAATGCAGTTTTGGAGAAGTTAACAAATTTGTTTAAACTCAGATAAATAGTTTGTATTTGCTAAGAGAATGTTCACTTGTAGATGAAGTTGGAAGATGTTTCCTTCAGGAAACAAAGCTATGTTAAGAAGTCCAGAAGACTGGATTTTTAAAATCCTGACCTTTGATAGTAGGTTTTAGGATGGAGAATTGCAAGTGGCACTATCAGAGACAGATTACAGCTGTCATGCATGTCTGAGCGCTGTTACTTACCTGCTCCTGAAGCTTTGCCAGCTGCATTGCTTGTTGATTTTCAGAATCCTCAGAAGATTTTTCTTCTGAAGATTCATCACTGCTGCTCTCACTGGAATAAGTCTTTGCTATTTCCCTTGTGGGCTGTGATGGAGAAACGCTTGCAATGGGATCATCGGGAATTTCAGCAAAACGCATCTCAAAAACATCCTAAAGACAGGAAAGTTCAGGAACAAAGAGATTAACACTTTTTTTTTTTTTCAGGCTTAGGAATATTATGAAGTCATTGCTTGTTTTCCAGAACTACACAGCAACATGACATTGGTAACATCAATAGATGCATATCATCAAATTAGGGCATATGATCAAAAGGGAATCTCCTACCTTGTTTTCAGTTTGACCTGCTTGAAAACTCACCTGAAGCTTTCTTGCCATAGCAACTACTTCATGGTCTGGAGAATTATGTTTGTAGCAGCTCATGAACATTAATCTGACGTCTGTGGCAAATTCTTGCGTATCTTTGTATTCAGAGTTATCCATTTTCTTCTATGGGGAAAGAAAATGAATGCACACTTAGGGCTTCCAACTTTAGAGCTAGAGCATGTCACCATGAACCAGCAGTAAAATAGAGAAGGAACAGAATTAACATTTAGCATTTAGCATTGCAGCCACTTGGCTGCAATGCTGTGCCCTGTGCTCTAGGTGTCCCTGCTTGAGCAGCAGGGTTGGATTAGACCGTCTCTAGAGGTCAAGAAACCTTACAGCCTTAACCATACTCTAATTCTACGCAGTTCTGAATTTTGTTCAATATTTGTTCAATTCTAAGCATGTCTACAAAGCCTTCTCCATAACCATTTTTGGAGTAAAAATAATCAGCTGGAAGTTCTCAGTGGCTCTTATATTGTAGAACGGCTTAAAAACTGCTTTCAATCAACTATTGAAATTCAAGTCACTCTCCCCAATATTAGGTCTTACTTTAAGTAGTTCAGTACTAGACTAGATATGCCTACTGTTTGCCAAACAATGGCCACTAGTATCTCCAACTAGAAAGATCTCTTTTTACAGAGAGACTAAAAGGTGGCAACTTTTACATATTTGATGTTTAAGGTTCCCTTCACCAATGATAATGATATTCTGATTGGAACAGAAGTTGACACCACAAAACTACCTTTTTGTTTAAAACGAAGAATAGCATTTTACAGGCAGACTGAAAGATACTTGGCACATTTTGATAGCAGCCTGCTTAGAAGTGCTTGGTACAAGAGAGTAATTCCTGTTAGTGCTTTTAAAGTGTTCAACAAATAGATTAGCCACTATAAACAGAATCACAATGATGCTTAGAAGACATTTTCTTCAATAAGCTGCAACTTAGAACTGACCAAAAATATATTTAGTTTCTGTGCCCATTAGCTCTTTCAAATGAGAAGCAACTTTCCTGATGCCTTTTCAGCTAACCATATTTTAATCCACTCAAGACAGAAGTTAGAGGCAAACATACATATCCCAATTCCTTACAAAACATACTTACTTTAATGGTTCCCAGGTCTATAGGGCATTTAGTGGTCTTCTGGTTCTCACCAGTGGAGGATTCAACATCCATAGGTTTTAAAAAAGGCCATGCATATGCTGCATGTTTCTTGGAAAACATTTCTTTCAGTATCTCATTACAATGTTTTAGCTGTTTTGGTAACCGAACCTTTTTACGAATTTTAGGTGACTCTTGGGAATCTGGCAAAGCTGCCTTCAGAAGCTTACTTGGTATCATGCATTCATTTTCTCCTCTGCAAGTTTTAACAGCTTTTTTTTCATTATATGTTGCAGAAGATTTACTTTCTGTGAATACTGAAGTAGTAGGAGTTGTAGTGTCAGCCTTCCTTTTCACACCTTTTTTAGCCTAGAAAATCATTTTGTAGTTTAGAACACAGGTATCCAGAAGAATGGAGAACAGACAGCTTTGAAACTAAGCAAAAAAAATAAAAGGAAGTACCCCAGCTTCTACAGCTCCCCAAATCCCTATTTTTCAGTTGAAAGTCTGAAAGCCTCCATAGTGCCACATTTAAGACAGAGCTTGGCACTGAGTGGTAAAGATGAGAACAGGGCGTACTCTAGGTCAGCCTGTGGTCTGTTTTTAAGCCGTATGAGAAGATTCCAGGAAGCTGGTAGGTTATAAGGTTGGGACAAGATTACTGTTAGGGGAAGAACAGAAAAAGGGACTGCAAATTAGTTTGAGTCTGGTTGCAGACCTTTATATATGTAGTTTATCTTTGTTTTCTTTTGTTTGGGTGGTATTTTGTTTAGAATAGACTAGACATGCTTTTCCTCAGTCCTTCACCCTTCATTCAAGTGAATATTCACTAGCAGAGACGGGCACATAATTAGAAGAGCGCAAACAAAACTAAACCAATGAAAAATGGAGTGTATTCATGAGGAATTCATATTTCAGGTGGTTACTAATATTTTTGTGAGCTACAAACACCTTTTAGACTACTTCTACAGTGTTTAAGCATGTTATTTTTGGCAATTAAGCATTTGACTGACAGTGAAAAGCCTAATTAGATATTACAGAAAGCTTTGTTTTACTGTTAAAAACCTTTTCAGACTCTCAAGAAAAGGGCACTTCTATATCCATGTGAAGACTATAGGAGTGTAGGAATACACTTCAAAAATGACCATCTTGAAACTCACTTTGTTTCTGTATGAAAAACATCTTTAAGGCACTTTTTTTAAAAGATAAACCAAGTGTTTATCACCGAGTAATAAACACAAACAATATAAACTATGTTGCCTTAATAGAATTTAGTAGTCCCCCAGTTATTTAGCAGGAATCCAGAATATCTAAAATAAACCTTTTACCATCTCAATAGAAGCTTTGAAGAGATACTTGGCACCTATGGCTTTACTGTTAGGTGCTTGGAACAGTAATCTCAATATCTTTTTTTAGTTAGTTATGAGGTAACTTACTTTTGTTATAGGCACTGCAGCTGGCATCAGAGCAGGCAGGCAAGCTGTAGGCAAAAGGGCCGGAGTGACCTGGAGTTCTCCAGTCGTCACTGGAGGCTGCTCGCTGCTTTCAGCCTCTTCCCAAGTCATGGTTTGTGTAGAAGTTCCAGGGAAGGGCTGTTGAATTTCTATTTAGCATTAAAAAAAAATCAGTTATGCCCTAAATATTGCAATTACTTTTTCCATGATTACATCAATTATCAGCAGAGTGTCTACCCCTGCTCCCCAAACTGAACAAATATCAGTGCTGTATACAGCAAAGCACTTGTATGTGCTTTGCACTTATTCTTTCAAAGCCATGAGGGTATCAGCTAGATACCCTGCTTCAAGGAAGCTATGAATTCACTCTGAGGGAATATCAGACATCACTCAAAGCTGGCAAAGATTTTTGGCAAGAGGAGGATAAGTCATTCTTTACAGATATGTCAAAAAGGCCAAGCAGCAGTGGGTTCAAACTGGAAGCAGAACATTTGAGTTTCAACACGGTTGAGCTTTAAACAAGCTTATGTGCTCCTGCAGGTCTTGCTCAGAAGTATTACAGAACTATTTTGATGATAGAGACAATTTAGGCTAGCGTTTTTGTGGGTGATGGTTATTTTCAGCACAGAGGTACACTAGGTAGCTGTTAACAACTTTATCATCCTGTTCATTTCTCATACTTGTTCAAACCTATCACCTTATATTATATAACCCTAAGCAAAAGCAGGATGTTCTCCAAAAGGGAGATCTCTTGGGGGTTTCAGGGAAGTGGACTGCATATATAGATCTTCTTATAAAGCCAAAGACTTCAAAACAAGAAATATTCCTTTGCTCACAGCAGTCTGCTCTATCAAAACAGTAGGAGCATCCCTACCTTCTGCCTTCTTTCCTTTTCTCTTCCCTTTGCTGAGGATCACTATTCTTTCTTCTGGTGGCATTTGTGCTATCTTCTGCAAAAATACTTTTTCTAGTTCTTGTGCCATAAACACAATGTCATCACCTGGCTGTAAAATACAGTCAGTCATGTTCAGAGTACAGGAGAAGCTGTAATAGCAAACTTGCTTTTTCCACTAACCAGTCTCTAGTCTCTTGTTCCAGCAACTGAAACAAGTCAGCAGGACCACAGGGGGACCTCAGCTCCCCCTTTTCTCCCCTCTTCATTCATTCCATTACAAGCAGCTTCTTTGAAGTAGTAACTAGCACAATCCTGCTTTTTCATATATCCACATATTTCTCCCAGTAAAGGACAAATTTTGGGCTAGCTGGAATAATTGCTTGCTTGTATTGTTCAATGTCATTGCTTATTGCTTATTATTGGTAAGAGAAAGCTGTTGTATTTCACATACCTTGTTATATATATAGCAGTTCAAAAACATAGTTTTGAAGTCTTCAATGCATTCTGCAGCTTTTGTGTAGTAATTATGTTCCAGACGCTTTTTAATTGTGCTCAAGTCCATGGGTTTCTTTATGATACTGTAATAATCCTGCAGTTATGAAAGTGTAAATAATACAAGAAATGCTGTAAGTACTTGGACATGAAGATACTTACAGATGTAAGTATGAAAAACTTAAGTGTAAAAGATAAACTTATGCTGGAAGGAAGACTTTTCAGTACAGCCACAGGTACCATAAAAGTAAATGTTCAGGAACTCTTGACCTTGCATTTCCACCTTTTCCTTTCTTACAACTTTCTGCAGAAAGTTTAAAGCTCTAAAGAACATACTTTTTTCAATGTGATCCTATTGCTATACTGTAACTATACTGAAGTCAGGCTTATGAAAAGTATATTTGCACTTTTTTTTAAACCTTCTTTTTTTCTTACACTCCTAAGCTCTAAGCAGTTTAACCTGCTTAGTTTTTAGTTTTTAACCCAAGCTCTAAGCAGTTTACATAACATAGCATTTTACAGAATAGGACAAGGGAGAGAGCTGAAGACAGATAGTCACTCACTTGTTGACTAAAAAGGGACAAAACACAAGTTCTCCTAGATACAGATTTAATACTTAATCTACCAGGTTATATACCTAGTAAGAGGGCAGAAAGATTGGTGAAAGGCACCACAATTTATTATATTACCTCAGTAGAATTCAGGTTTGATTCAGGGCACCGCTCATTTTTTCCAGTAAATTAATATTCAGGACATGAATATCACCACTATAATTAATTGGTAGTAACTTTATAAGACTACTCTGTGTGCGCAAACTTTAATGAAAAGCCTTCAGAAGCTGTCTGATTATCTGATTATCATAAGTGTAGAGTATTTGAGTTCAAAACACCATTAGGAAAAAGAGAGCTAGTCAAGTCTATCCATTCTACATCTAACACCTGTAACAGAGAAGCAAAGTATGCACAAATACATTTACTCTCCTTGCCACAGAAGAACAGAAGTTCTTGTTGGCTGTGAAAGGTTACCTAAAATACATGTTATTTTAGCAAGATAAGTAGCTTCCTCAGAAATCCAAAGAGGCAGAAGTGGCCTGAGGCCAGCTGCAATTATTGCCACTATTCTGTCTGAATGACCTTTAATATTAACTGTCAGTGACAGTTCCTTCCAAGAGAAAGAGAGGTGCAGGTAGGCAGTGACCTTGCAGGGCTTTTGAAGAACCTGATCAAGTGAGTTTGAGAAACAGATCCAGACAATTTTTTTCTCTAGATAGAACCAGTGATTTGGTAGAATCAATATTACAGAAACAGAGGAAGAGAACTAATAGAATTGCTTAAGATGGTGGTAGGGGAACAGGCACATTCTGTGCTGTACATTTAAGTAGTTTTATAGGCTTAAACCATACTACCTAGCTACTACTTTTGTAACCTTTTGGTGACTGGAAAACAACATGAAGTAACTGGAAATTCTTGTATTAAAGTGTACAAACAGTTTTCCATGATCTGTATAGATTATCTTTTAAATAAACAGTAATTCACATCATAGTATTTCACTTCAATACAATATTGTTCTTACAGGCAGATTCAGTGCTGCTGCATCTACAGGCAGATGAAATGGCCATGAAAAGTTGTGTCTCCACATGGCTTTCATGACCACCCTCTGTAAGTACTGAAGTTGATTCGTTTGACAGCCACTATTTTTGTTATTTATATATTCAGGTGGAGGAGGGTTGACAATAATAGAACTTCGTTGATTTGAAACAGACATCTTCAGCAAGCTTATGTAGCCACTTGTTCCAAAATCTTCATTGTACATCTAACCTAAGGGAATTGAAAAAAAAAGAGATTAAAAAGAGAAAGAGAGACACCTATTAAGGAGAGGTATCTAGATCTAACAGTGCTTGCACAGACACTTGTGTTTATGCAGTGTTGATACTTATTCACCAGTGTACCTTCATGATGGACTAAGGTACATTTGTTCTAAAGTTCACATTTGGATGTGCAGTTCAGTTCTTCAGGGAAAGCAAATAAAAACATGCATTAAAAGCCTGAAAAATTAAAAGATATGAGGTAGGAAGTCAGGCATTTAACACATATATAACATTTTATTCTTGTGTGTAGAGCTCTTAAGCTTTTCCTACATGCAAGTTTCCTCACCAAAGGTCATCTATCAAAACCTAGAAAGATGTTTGCCTCCCTGGCTCCAGAGCCCTGTAGCTTTGTACTCACATACAACCTGACAGCATGTTGCAAGTCTAATCTTGCATACAACAGCTAGATATTGCCTTCCTTAGGCACTGCTATAAAGTCACCTCACAGAAATCCTGCATAAGCCAGTATACTGAATTTTTAGCATTGAAGTATATAAATGACACAGTGCTTTTCCGGTTTAGGCATGTGCACAATAGTATTTCCTGCCACTGTATATTACCTTTGTTTTATGACAAGACTGACAACTTCTTTGCCCTCCCAGCTCTTCTGCATCATTTTAGCTTACTGCAAGGAGCAACTGTGATAATGTGTTTCTAGCTAGTACAGTATTAGTGTGGCAGAGAACAGAGGTGCTTAGGGAGGGTGGAGAGGCCACATTTTGGAGTGCGTTCTAGACAACAGTCACAGAAGCCCCAGTCCTTACCCACCTTCTTAGCTCATTGCAGGGTTCCAAACACTAAATCACTTCTTCCTTGTTATAATAGAAAAGCTGCACTTTCTCATTCTAATGCTGCTCTGGAGTTTACTAGTATAATGGTGGCTCTTTATGCATTCATTAGACCAAGCATTACTTAGTCCATTCTCAGATCACCCTGCTTTTACTCAAATACCTGACTGCCTGCTTTTGATCATGGCATGCAGTGTTTCATGGACGTTTTAGAAAGTGTCATCACTAGCTAGATAGCTACTCTGATCACACCACAGAACAGCATCTGCCTCCCTCTCCCAAAGCAGTTCTCTATCAGAGATTGCATATCACATCTTACATCCTCGTCTTTGTCCTTTATTTTTACATTTGAAAGAAAGCCCTCTCTGCAACTGCTCTTGAGGCTGAAGAGCTGTTCAGATTTCTCCCCCGTGTGTTCATTCTTGTCATTTACAAAAGGCAGAAATATTTCATTGAACTGTACTACCATCCAAGTTTTCTGTTAAGAGAGAAAATACATAAAGCTGAGTTGTTCAAACCAGGAACAGATGAGTTATGACTCAGCATATCTATACAGGCACCAAGTCTAGTACAAGGTCAGTTTTGAGGTTGAAAGTAAAGGTGACATCAAGACAATTGATATTTTCCAGAATATTCATTTAACTTGAAAGGACTATTTTAATTGTTTAGGCATGATGCTTTAGTTTCAAGTTACATAAATAATGTATTACTCAAATAGAAAGATTAGAATCCTTTATATCCCATACTCTGTATCTTCTAATGAAGAAAAATCTAGCACTTATTCTAAAGCAAACTTCAAACTACTCACAAGTAGAAACCCAACTTGCCTGAATTAAATACTCAGATGTGAGAACACAGCATGTACAAAGCACCTGTGTACACCACACAAAACACCACATTCTACCAAGAAAGTGAAGTCTGCCTTGTGATTAATAGCATGTTAATCCTGAAGTTAGATATTTCTCATCTGACTGCTTTTGCAAAACTAGTTGATACAGTGGCAGGTACTAGTGTGTGACACAGTAAGGTAAGTAATTGCCTTCCAAGCTCAAAAGTGACTTTAGCAAAAAATATTTCAAGTATATTCTCACTTTTCCCTTCAGAAGGGCTCAAAAGCAACAGTATTTAAAGATGAGGCACTGTATGCCAACATCCTAATCATCCTCTTAAAGAAAAGCTGGCAGCTATAATCTGTTCACCTTCTATCTTTTGGTTCCAGATGCTGTACTGAATGTGTAGTACAAAATGTGTCGCATTTATGTAGTTGTCAGGGTCATACAGCCATTTCTTTTCCATAGAAATTGATACCAGATTCCAGTCAGAGCAACCCATGCACTTCAGTCATGAATTCTGTTCTCAGCTGGTGATGCTCTAACTCCCCAGAGGGAGGCCAGCCCCAGTCCAGGCACTGAGAGCAGCCTCTCTGGCTCTGTCCCTTCTGCCTCCAGAGCACCTGGAGCCCTTCCTGCCTCTAGCCAGTCCCAGCTCTGCTGCTTTCTGCTAACGCAGTATCACAGTTCAGGCTCCTATCAGCCTGTTGCCCTCTGCACAAGGGCAGCATCCCTTTAGCTTTGGAGGCTGCATGTACTGAGCACTCATATGCCTTGGAAAACAGCAACATCTGCATACGGTGAAAAGTGAATGCAAATGATCTCCTTGTTACTAAGCAGACAGCCTTAGCCTGTCTCTCCATCAGACAGTACCATGCAAGCAGGTAGCAGTCTCTAAAGCAAGAAAGGGCCAGAACTCAACATAAAGATTTACACTGAGATGTTGAAGAGAGTGTGGAAGAACATGCAAGTTCCAGGCATTGGATTTGCTCTCATGCAATCAATATGTAAATAGGGAAGGATAGAGATAAGAGAGGCAGAGAACAAAGACTATGGGAACAACAGCTGCAGCAAAGTAGCGTCATCTCTTCTCTCCTTCCTCAATATGTTTATATAAAGTAACACCAGTAAGTATGAACAGCCACCAAATCTCACAGCTGCATCCAATCCCCCAAATAGCTGCTTTGAAGATCTGCCACTTCTAGTGCTATGTGTATCCCTTCTTACACCAAGAAGGGTTTAACGAAGTCAGAGCTTTTTCAACTTGGATGACTTAGGTTGAATTTTAAGATGAATAAGTTGAATGTTTATTAGACTTGATAAGCACTCTTCATATCAAATTTATAGCATTACATATCATGCTAATATTGCCCTTCATGCCAGAATTTACATCTCTGAATAAGAGGCAAAAAATAAGTGAAAATGAACATACACATGTAAGTATCTTCAAAGATTAGTCAACATTTAAAATTTGGGAAAAAATCCTAAGTTGTTTTAAATAGAACCCCACATCCCAGCCTAGTCTCAGTTACGCTGTTTCACTTACTAGGCCACACTATCAATTTTTAAAATTTATTCTTTTAAAAAACAAACAAAAATCCACTATGATGTAATAGTGAAATTGTTTGCTTTCATCCCACAGAGGGTAGAAGCAGCAAATGGAAGAAAGACTGCCCATTACACTTAACCTTAATAAAAAGCAGATAAATAATGTTCAGTAGTAAGAAAGGAATAACATTTTTTGCACATTTTGCAAGTGAGCACAATAGAGCTGTGAAGGAAGCTCAAGCTTGGCATCACAAGCACCTAAGGAACCCAAATATCAAAATTTTAAGTACTCACAACACACAGTGTCTTGGGCCTGGATGCTTAGTTTATGCTTTAGGAAATGTGTACTCCATGAAGAATACATCTGCATCACCTAAAGGTGAGTCAAAGGACAAAGACTTATGTTTTGTTCCATTTTGTTCCATTTTGTTCCATTTTCCCATTCTCCTGTCTGCTGTTCATATCATACCTCTGCTAGGTTATAAAATGAAGTCTAGATTTGTATATTACAGCAGAAATGGAAAGAGATTCCAGCCAACCAAGTTATTTGATATTTTTCTAACTATCCCCTTCCCAGCATCCCAGAACAGGGCCCACCCCAACTCCCCTCCTCCAAAGACAACCAAAAAAACAGTCATAGAAGAAAGCATAGATTTTTCCCTTCAGTTTCTGATTTGAGTTCTTTAACCAAGTTGACACAGACATGGTTTTTACCTTTAATTATTAATTTAAAAAACCATACACACACACAAATAAGCATCTTACACAATCACATCAGTTTCAAAGTTGAAGCTTTTGGCAAGCTATCACATCTCATGAGACTCAGTGAGAGCAAGTTCAACAACACCCAAGTATTTTTTTTTTTTAAAAAAGATTATGTTTTATCAGAGATCATCAACTAGCCTGCCAAAGAGATGGCTTCCTGTTTTAATCTGGCATTTTACCTACATTTTTAGAGCTTCACATATCATTCCACTAATCAAAAGCAGCAGCTCAAAGCAGCTGCTTTAGCATACCACATATAGAACAGAAACACGTAGTCTACAAGAAATGACTCTCCTTACTAAGGACAATTCATCCTTCAGGACATTTTTAACAACTTTCCACTTAGCTGATATTTGCTTCTCACATAAAAGTTTCATTTGGCAAATAATATGAAAAACCCAACTCATTAAATCCAGAACCAAGCACAGCCTTCTAGCTCCAAGTAGTTTGACTGCTTATTTCAGAGTTAGCCTCTTACACATATCCACAAAACCATGATTTGCTGTGTTAAGACCTCCTACAAAATACATCAGGAAAATATTAGCCATAGAAAAGGAAAAAAGAAAAAAACACCTAGAAGAATCAATAACACTACAACTAATCAGTCTAACTTACTAGACTGAGGTAATTCAAAATTAATATGCCACCCAAAAAACAGCCCATAGATACTTTTACCTTAACTTTTCTTGATGAAGAGAGCAAAAAAAAAAAAAAACCACAGGCCCTTTCCACCTAAAGAAACAGGGAAGAACAAAACATTAAAAGCACAAGCATCTTTACAGCCTACTCCCTTCCCCCTTTTATTTCTCTAATACTAGCCCAACAACAGAGCTAAAAAACCTGACTTAAATTTGCTCTATCAGCCCTTCTAATTGGGAATTTATCAGTATAAAATAGAAACAGCTGTGAAGGTCATTATTTATAGCAGGCCTGCTCAGTTGCTGCCTAGTGAATAAGATAAGGGGAGGTGTGGGAAGCTCTGAGAAGTTCGCCTTAGAATTTTTTTTTTCCTGTTGTTACACATTTAAAGTCTAAAGATTTAGAAGTAAGTGTTTATGGCTTTTTCTTCATTTTTTTTCTGTTTTTTTTTTTTTGTAACTGTATTCCTTTATAGTGCAGTAGGGGCTAATAAAGAATATGTCTAATTTAAGGGACCTAGAGTATTTATCTTTTTTGCTTGTCTATCTAATTACATTATTCAAAAACCTTATATATTTAGTAGGCAATACTATACCATTAGGTTGGGGACCAATTTATTTCTTAATGTGTCAAGCTTGTTATTAAAGCTTGGAATTTAGTTTACTAATTCTGACTTTTGGCTATTGATGAAGTAAGTGTCTACTTCTTTTGACTTACTGGAAAATCTTAGCTCTGGCATGTTGTGGTATAAGATAGCTCTGTAAAAATAGCTTTGTATTTGATATTTTCCTTTATGGGGCTATGTATGTCGTTTGGGGGACCAGAAACTACTTGTGTTCTTCTCAAGCAAGCAATTGATCTCCTTGTTTATATAGCAAACTTTTCCATACTATTATGGTAGGATGTACTGGTGAACAGGTTAAGTTTTAGATTGGAAGCTTCCCAGATTTGCAATAAATCTGTGAGCTGGTATTATAGGTTCTAACTTTATCTTGGTAGATACATGCCTTAATTGAACTTAAGCAACTCAATCTGTTAAGAGCATGGGGTGAAGCTCTTAGGAGAAGCAGTAAAAAGCTGTTTCCTTTGGCATTTCTATTGAGTTAGAAGTAGCTAAAAGCAAAGTATGTTCTTGAGGGGTGGCAGGAAAGGAGTATTTTTACTGGTTTCTAAAAGGTCATTGTATTTGAGACAGAGCAAGTAATACGTTTTTTTCTCAAAGTGAAGCAAAAGGATAGGAGGGGAATCCCATGTAAGTCTCAAGACTTGTGAAAGGAGACTTCTCCCACTGGAGTTAAAGCCTCTCCTTCAGGAGTTATGAGTTTTGTTAGTTTTGATGGGGATAGGTAGTGAGATAAGAGAAGTACCGGCAAAAGTCCCAGTAGTGGCAAAAAACAAACAAACAAAAAAAACCCCTGTCTTTGACTAAACTTGCTGTATTTACTCAGCTTTTTTCCCTTTAAGTTGTAGTTTGTAATTGCTTGATCCTTTTTTGAATCTCTTTTGTTGTGCACAGCTATAAGTCAGCTGGATTTGCTAGGCTGTGCTGTGAATGTAGAAATACTGTGCCTAAAAATCTCGTTTTGTTTGTAATCACATAGTAAAGTCAGCTTTAAAATAATCACGTCTTTGTGTGTATGATGTTTAAGTATGCTAAAGAAGAATGTTTTACAGTAACATAAGCATAATGTTGAGAAAAAAAGTTTTAAAGACTACTGCAGTAATCCTTGCTGTCTGTATAACATGAGAGCTTGCTACCTGTTTTGATTTTTGCTGCGTCTGTGAGCTGTAGGCAGGCAGCTGTAACAATATTTTGGTGATAACTGGTGATAGCAGGGAAAGAGATAGGAGATGGTCACTGCCATACTGCTGTCTTCACCATTATTTCTAAAATGTTCATAGCACTGTCCATGTAAGTGAGATTAGTGTACCATTCTTTATGCACTTTAGTGCATTTTTACGAGTTTGATGGGATTGCTGAGATGGAGGGGCATTACCCTAGCAGCTTCCTTGACAGAATTCCTTTCCCACGGAAGGTTAGGCTGTATCCTTCTGAATATGTTGTATTCATTATGGAAAATGACAGTGAAGCCCTGTGTTACTCACTTATTGAATTGTTTTCCCAGTTACTTGTAAAGCAATGCTGAGCTGAGAGTTATATAAGAGCATGTGTGGAAGTTGTGCAGGCAGCCCTTTGGCATGTACAGGAAACTACAGTGGAAGGAAAAAAGAAATCCATTTGTCCCAGAAGGCAGCTGTGCTCGTGCTGCTGTCTTTATCACTGTTAGCATGGTCTCACTTGCTGGAGAAATCTCACACTTTATTTAACTCAGCCTTCAGCCAGTGTCCAACCAAGGGAGTCTTGCAGAATGATCCTTAATTTGGGCCATATTACATCATGAGCCCATGGAGCTGGCAGCTACCTCTTTTTCTCTTCCTGAAAAGAAATTCCTGGGCTCTTTTGTTACGGTTGAATCAATTGCTTGTGACAGCCAGGGCGCTTCTCCTCGTGGCCCCGCTGCTGCTCTGCTCAGCCTGGGGCTGAGCGGCCTGCCTGCCTCGCTCTGTCCCTTGCTCTCCTCACCTGGGAGGAACGTGTCCCTCCAGCCGCCCGGCTCCCTGCGAGCCTGGCCCTGCGTGGGCTGGCTGGGGGCTGGCTGCCTGCCTGCCCTTTAGGTTCTTCAGGTTCATCCCTACCCTCACTCCCCTTGCTGATGGCCACTATCTCCTCAAAATAATTTCAAGCCATTATTTCCAATGGCCAAGCTTGTGTGCTTCCAGGAGGGCTAGAAACTTACCCTCAGACCCTACCTGTAAGCAGAGCTGGGGGCTGCTCTGTGCCTTGAAGGGGTATCCTGGGAAAATACAAATCTCTCTGTACACTGAGCAAGAACAGAAGACCTCTCAGACGCTGATAGGGAGTTAAGTAATGTAATTTATGGTAGTTCAACAGAATCTGTGGTAACAATTTTCAAAGGCCATTATGGTGTGGCAATGTTGTCAGCATATGAATGTCTCCAAAGCATTAGAGAACCACTTCCTTTGGTACTTAAAGGGTTGGATGCCTCCAGCCTTCCAATCTCCTCATTAAACTACATGAAAAAGCCTGGAAAAGATGCATCTACAGCTTTGTCTGCATTCTGATTTGAATAGATTTTGCAGGAGTATTGTATCAGTCCTTAAAACACTTTTTTTGTTTTAATAATGGCTTATTTCAGCATAATTTGAATTGTAAACCCTCTTCAGTGGTTGTACATTGCAGCTTGTTAGGAGGATGCATATGCCATTAATTACTGTCTCAGCTGAGTCTTAAGAACCTTTGAATTGCTCTGACACAATTGCAATGAGTTATATGTTGCTGCCCTTTGAGTTAAGCTGATTCAAAGCAGACCTGACTAAAATGAATTCTAATATAGTTTTTTATATTAACAAAACAGCTGTAATTATGCTTGAAAAGTGAAACTTGAGGTACTATTTGGAGAGTTAATTCCCTCAATACTTTTGATCCTGCTGTGAGAGGCTACTATTTTCACAGCAGAACTGCATGAAATGCATACTTTTATGACCTATCATCTTCCTCTGTCTCAGCTCATTTCCCCAGTTTTCACTGGAGAACCTTAATAAAACAGTTTGTGTTTCCTGGGTATAGCTAGTGCCCTACACATGCAGTGTTCTACCAGTAGATGTCAGCTCAGGACTGGTGAATGTTTATTCCGTTTGTTTCAAGGAAATTGCAGTTAGTGGTTCAGTGGCTTCTGCCATTTCCTTCTGTGTCTGAATGCTTGCTCAGGACATCAGGCAGCACGAGCTGCTGTTTAGAAAGTCAACATGTGACTGGGTGACATTTGAACGCTGTGTGTGACATCTATGAGGAGAAGGTATTAGAACTGATGTGTGATTGTGAGAAAAAGGAGACCAGGAGTAAAAGTTATTCTCATAACTTGTAAAATGGTTGTAATTTTAAGGAGAGAAAAACATGAAACTCACATTTCTAACATCAATGTACCTGAAGCTAGTGAGCCAGGGCAGTAGTAACTAGTGTTTCAGTGTGACATACTCATTTGTGGCAACCTTGTATGTGACTATTGTGCATAGTCAGAAACAGAATTACTGTAGAATTAGAGGGAGGTTTTGCCCCAGTAAACTATCTCTCTATATGAGAGAATGTGAGCAGGAGATATGTTTGTTCTATACATTGTATATTTACACAGGCAAAATTTGGCCATCTTTTTAAGAGTAGTGTGGTACTGTGCATTCATCTGCAAGGCCATATAGAAGTAATTAAATTTCTCTAAATACTGTGGAAAGAGGTGCTTGTTTTATGGCATTTTCTCTGAGATGTCCAGAATGACTTATTCCTGTTCTCACGGGGCGCAAAGTGGCCTGAACAGTTCTAACTGCAGAGTGTTCCTCTGTTCTGAGTACGCTTGTACAAGATCGTCTTGTGTCCAGAAATTCATGCTTCAAAATTAGATGCATACCATAAGTATATTCCCACACTTGCAGTACTGTGGTAGCTACAGCTATTCCTCCTGAGGATTTCTGGAGGAATACCCGAGGGACCTTGGAGCCTCAGCAACTGGAACTGTGCTGGGAGCTGGTCTAGTACCCTGGGAAGAGCTTATGCTGCCCTCTGGGGCAGTGAATTCAGTCTGCTGTCACATTTAGCTGAGGCTGTTCCTGTTGTGCGTGCTCCTGAGCACTGGCTGTTCCAATAAGCCTTTTAAAGGGGATCAGTTGCTCCTGCTTGCAGGCAGGTTGTTTATGGAGCGGAGCAGATGCTTGGTGAATTGGTTGGCCTTCAGAAGCAGGTTTTTTCTTGTGTTGCAGGAAAGAGGACATGGGGTTTGAGGACACAAACTCAGCAGACATGATGAATATTGCAGTAGCTGTGGATTCCTGTGGATGGGCTGGTGCTTTAGAATGGGCTGACCTGGTGTTATCAGACACATCTGGGAAAAGGGACACCCCGGAATCAGGCCATGGAGCTGACTAAGGAGATTCCTCCTATCTCTCATTGCTGTGCAGCTGCTTCCCAACAGGGAGGTGGTTGGGCTGCTGCTGTTCAAGGCCAGCCCTGATATGGTGCAGCTGCGTGGCCTTGGACAGGGCTGCTGTGGGAAGAGCTGTGAGAAGGGGCTGTGAGGAGCTGCTGTTGTGCCCCCTGCTTTGGTTCAGCATTTAAGCTCAGGCCCTTGCCTGTCTGAGCTGTGTGCTAGTTAGGCCCATGCCTTGTATGCCTGCCCATGCTGACCTGCTGGCGCCCTGGCCTTGGAGCTGCCTTGTCAGCACAGGCTTGTCTGACCACAACAGGGCTATTGGCTGAGCCTGGTTACCTTCTTCACACCTGCTCTTCACTCCTTGCCATAGGGCAGTTGGTCAGAGGACCCTGTCACCCTTGGCCTCTGGCTCCCCTTGCTTCATGGAGCAGCCTCCTGCTCTTGCTCCCTGAGTTTCACATCCTTGTGCCTGAGTGCACGGAATGCTTTTTGCAGGATGGCCATTTACAGGCTGTTATGTGTTATCTATGTTGTGAGTTATAACTTGGAAATAAGCATAAATTAATGCTGGTGCTACTTCAGTTATCTGTATTAGTACTGTGGAGTCTATAAAATGATTAAAGATGTGTCCTCAATATTTATGAATATAAGAAATAATAGATCATTTCCAGAGATTAGGCTTCCCAAATTAAATGCCCTGTGGATGGCACACCTGCTCACAGAGTGGCCCCTACAGAGGTGAGGGGGTATGTCTCTTTCGGGGGAGCATTATTCTGTATCTTTTGTATACTGTCAGCTAGTTCAAAGTATGACTCTGAATGCCGATATATTGCATTCAGGAAAGTCACGCAGCAGCAATGTGCTGAGGAGTTCCAGTGCTTATTTGCTGAAAAAATTGACTGTAAGGATATTGCTGTTCCTGATGTGTCCTGGCCATTTGTTTCTTTTCTGGACTCCATCATTAGTGCCGTTGCTCAACACATGACACCCGTTTACACGAGAAGGCCAGGCACACGAGATTGATTGTGCACGTCTGGCTGTTGCAGGTAAGATTTTGTCAGGGTAACTACAAGTTGTTGCTCTTGAGAGAAATCCCCATGGATGGCAGTGAGGTCAGGGCTGTTGGTTAGACCAGGGCTGCCCAAACCCTGCACATTGAGCCCTGCTGCTGTCTTCCTGTGGAGCGTTTCCAGGAGCCTGCTGGCTTCCAGACCTGGTAGGGGCAGCCAGAAAGTTTCTGCCTGCCTTGCTGGATGTGGATCAAGGCAGGCAGGGAGTTGAGAGGTGCTTCGCATACCTGTGCCCTGGTGACATGGGATATGATTTTCTGAGGGGGGGCTACCATTGTTTGAACTCTTCAATTTGTAATTGGATTTTACTATACAACTATCAGTTAATCTGTCACAAGGTTCATGGAATTATTTACTGTGACTTTTCTGGCATTAAATGACCATATGTTTCACAGGCTTACTATGGCTTTGTTTTATGGTTCTGATATTTTGCAATTTTATTTTTTGCAATTTTGCAATTAAAGCTTAATCAAATTCCTGGCTCTTTTGCATGTGTAGAATTCATGTAGCAACAGATTTTAAAAGCCAAACCAACATGTAACTAACCAATTAAAGTCAAACCATTTTAAACTTACCAACTAGTTGCTCATATGCAAAAATAACTTCTATGCATGAATTAGAAGTTTTCAAACTTATAGATCATTTTAGAACAGTGAGATTATGTGAGTTTCAAAATGAAAGCACTAGAGATTGGTCTCCTTGATAATAGCCATTGAGGAGCTCTTCCTTTTGGCAGAACATGTTGCCTTGCATGGTGGTTTGGGTGGTGAGAACATACATGTATGAGTAGTATGTGTGAGAAACACCTACCTTGTTTGCGGATCTGTCTGCCTTGGCCATCCTGAGGCTTGAGCAGACCCTGCACTGCTCATGAAGTGGCCTTGGAGCTGATGTGTGGGCTCTGGTGCCTTTGGGCAGGGGCACCGATACCAAAGAAGCTGGTGGAGAAGCTGGCTGTGAAATCATGTGTGCAAACTCCTGGCCCCAGCCCCATCCTTGACTCAACAGCAGCTCTTGCTATTAGTGTCCACAGACGCTTTGTTAAGAGCAGTTTAATGATAGAACTTGGCCTGCGATGGACTCTGTTACTTGTGCTGGTTCTAGCTTTGTTGCAGGCCAGGGAAGGCCTGGACAGTATAAAGTATAAAAGTTTTTAAAACACCATAATGGAAAAAAGAACTGATATTTCAGGCCAGTGGGAATATTCCACCTCTCTGTGCCAAGGAGACTTTTTTCAGACTCTGAAGCGAGCAGTGTATCAGCAAATGGAGAGGTTTAGTAAGTGACCAAGGCAGTTCTTGTGAGTTTGTCCTGCCCAGAAATGTGACAGAGCATTACCTCTCTTGCTGTAATAAATAACATTTGCCAGAGCTCAGGAATGATGCTGCTGACAGTGCCGAAGTGGGATGCAGATGCTCGCTGTCAGGCAAATGGCTTCGCTCCTTCACCCTCTGGGCTCTGTGAAGGGGGATAATCCAAGTGTGGACATGGAGCTTTATGCTGCCCTGGTCTCATTGTAGTGCTGCTCGGTCAGTTCTTTCTTCATCAGAAGTCTCTATCACCCTATCAGTGTGGGTTCATGCAACTTTTGCATGGTGTGAGGCATTGCATTAACTAAAGTTGCACACTGTAGCGCCTGACTGAGGAACCTCAGGCAAGAGAGGAGGAAAGGTCCTTGCCCAGAGTCCTGTTCTTGCAACTGCAGCTGTCCAGGCCCTTCTCTGTGATCGGCTTCTCTCTGAGGCCAAGGTGGTGCAGCGGCAGCTTTGAAGGTGGCAAAGACCATGCTACTTGGGTTGAGCCCATGTGCTGAGAAGATGTTTTCTATCCAGCCTCAGAGCAGAAATTTCTTTAGCCGGAGTGGACAGGGGGATTATGGAGGGGGAATATTTCAGGGGTAAAAGAGGTGTAGCTGAAATCTGGAGTTTGGTTGTTTAAGTAAATTATGGGTAGGGAGGAGGACAGAAGGTTTTGGTACAACTTTTCTTTTAACTGATACAAAGTTAAATGTTCAGCAACATGATATGAAAAGAAATTAGACAAATATGAATGGACCAATTTTTGCAAAGTGTGTGGAGAACCTCTCTGAATCTTGCATGGAATTTAACTCTGCATATCTCATTTCTTCATGGGAGGGTCAGAATATGTTAAAAATTATGCTTTAAAGCAAAACCATAAAATGCTGGGGCATTGTGGGGGAGGAGGAAGCTGAAGGCAAGAGGTGAAATCTGACAGCTTTTGAGCTAGATTGTGGATTCCAGCCAGCATATTTGCTTAAAGAAGGGTAATGCAATTTGTGCAAGACAGGCCCAGGCGAGCATGCTTATATAACCTTTGTTTATTATCTTATGATCTAAACCTCTCAATATATTTATAATTCATAATTAATTTTTACAAAACACTGCATTGTGTTGTACATTTGGGTGTATTGCATTTATAGTGCTTGTAAAACGGGCGCAATATGTGGAGTACTGCTGTACCTTTGTATTATCTACATACCAAGATTAATCCAAGATGTGGTAATGTTTTTTGCCTCAGAGCAATTGTACCAATGAACCTTAACCTTGATCTTAAGAGACTTACTCTCTGTTCTTCTGACAGTTTGTTTATTCTTCACTTCAGGGCCTCTTTTGAGCTAAAACAGCCATTAAAAACAAATTGTTCTGGACAGCTTTTCTACTTCCATGAGTAACAAAAATTGTAACTTGTTTTTCTTTTACCTCTTTCAGGTGATTCCTGCAAACATAAATCCACTGTAGCATCGTTCAGCACCAGAGTATTCTAATCAAGGAGAAATGATGTGGCCCATTAGAACTGTGTGACATTTCTGCATGCTCTGATTATAAAAATTGCTGTATGCACAGGAACAAATCCTACTGTACTTTATGCACATATTTCTGTCAACAGTTTCTATGTCAGAAGAAAACCTACAACAATGTTCAGGTACTTCATATGCTTTCAGTTATTTGGGCAGTTTCTTGTGGTTTGCGAGTGGTGAATAAAATGGTAGCAATATTGCATGATAATCTTACTGAGGGTCTAGTCTTAAAACGAATCTAGAATCCCCACCTCAGTGGAAGTTGAGTGCTCAGTATTTCTTCAAACTTTTGATTAATTCTGTTAGCTGTTGAAGAAATTATTAAAACAGGCAAGCTGAAAAGGTGTTTCAAAATATGTTCTCATTTAAAGAAGGGAAAAAATATATTTCTTGATCTGTATTTTGAGCAGATTTGAAAAGGGGAAAAGAAACGGGGAAAAAAAAAGTTCCATTGTAGTGCGATAGAGATGCCAAGAGAAAAGTGGAGCCTACTTCATCTGGTAAAAAGTGATAAAAACCTAGTATTTCTTACTGTCCTTATAAAGCAGCACAGCTCTTGACTTCAGTAATGAACAGTAAAAACTGAATATGATTGTAGACTGAATATATAAATTTCCTTCTCTGGAGGTATTTAGAAACCACCTGCATGTGATCCTGTGCAGTGTGCTGTAGGTGACTCTGTGCAGGGAGGTTGAACTTAGATGATCTTCAAAGGTCTCTT
Source organism: Nothoprocta perdicaria (assembly GCF_003342845.1). Classification (NCBI taxonomy): domain Eukaryota; kingdom Metazoa; phylum Chordata; class Aves; order Tinamiformes; family Tinamidae; genus Nothoprocta; species Nothoprocta perdicaria. The sequence continues at coordinate 4,443,341 of NW_020455205.1, read as the reverse complement.
CCAACCTTAGTCATTCTCTAGTTCTGTCATTCACAGGTGGTTCAGAGTTAACTATGTTTTAGAAAAATTATGTAATGTGCTGTGTGAAACATAAATATTTAAGCAAAAATGAATAAAGTAGTATTCAGTACTTTTTTGAGGCTCATGGGAAATCTAAATAGAAGGTTGTTGGGGGACTCTTCTAAGGAGACTTCTTTCTAGCTCAAGTGCCATGTCTCTTTCTATTAATTTAAAATAGTTTTCAGTTTTCTCAGTGTTACTCTTTCCCTGATGAACAATTTTGTCAAATGCCAGTCCTTGGGTATGGAATGTGACCATCTTTCTGTAAAGGGCTATTGGGCCTGTCCTGAAATTAACCTCAGTGCTGAAAACTTTTTAATCTTTTTAGCATTGTTGCTGTTTTTATGGTAGTCCAGAACCATTAGGCAAAATGTTTTGTCACCAGGTGAAACTGTAGGGGTATTGTTACTTGTCTATTTGGCAACTACAAACATGGAAGGTCCCCAACTGCCACTTGTGAGATCTCCTCATTTCCCTCTGTGTCTGCTCATGTGGGTGGCTTGCCCTGTATCACATCACTGTGCTCTGAGTGCAATTGGAGGGGAGAAGACAGAGCATCTGTCATGTAGCTGGTGAGATTTCTTCCGCTGCAATATCTTTTTTTTTTTTGCCCCTAATTACAGCATTTTACATCAGGATTAGTAGGGTCAAAAAGTGTTGAGAACAGTTATATAAAGAACTCTGATTAAAAGCAAGTTGAGAATTATGTACCTTACAGGTAAATAAGATATGCCACGATGCATCTATTTTGTCTAGTAAAATAAAAGCTTTTTTAACAAATTAGAAGGTAAGTTGAAGCAGAAACATTATTCACCTTAAGAACTAAGATGAAGAGGATATTCATAAAACTGAAAGTGCTTTGCATTCAAAATTGAAAGGAGATCTTTTTCATACAGTGAAAGTTTTTCTTATAAAAATTATTTCAGGATACCATTTGATATCTAGAATTTAGTGGTATTCAGCAAAGGGATAGCTGTTGACAAGGAAAAATGTCAACTGTACTCAGACTTGAAATACTACTGAAATCTTTTAGAAAAGATATACATTCTTATGCTTTCAGTCAAAAAGCAAGTTTGACCTCATGAGATCTAGAAGAATTTACCTGAGATGGATTGACCTGACTACGTCTTGCAAAGCTCCAATTTCTTACAGAGTGGCTGTGGACAAGGACAGAACTCTGCACTAGCTGAACCCCAGTGTCCAGTGCAGCAGTGGTTGCTCCTTCACTCCCCATTACACCATGGTGAGGGACAGCAAGGTTGCCTTTGTAGCATGATCCTCCACTGTGGCAGTTCTAGGTCAGCAACATGAGCCGAGTCAGGGATTTCCAGGACTCTCCATCTACTGATTAGTATGAAAAAATTCTGAAGTTAAGGTCTGAAGGGTGCCCAGAGCCATCCCTGGGCCTCCAGTACCCTGCGCGGGCCCTGATCTCCAATTCTGTCCCTCTCCACAGACCTCTCAACAGATACAGCTGATGCTTCTGTGTCCCCTCTTGTGCCTTTTTGCTGGTAAAAATGCTGAATGGCATCCAAATGAAAAATCTGATCGACCCAATCAAATTCTCTTGCTGATCCTGAAGTAAATGTGTTGACAAATCCCTTCTCTGGTGATGCATCATAAATAAGCTATTGTCACATCAAAGATGAGCTGTTATCTGATAATTACAAACCACTATGTTAATATTAACATGTACGAAAAAAATCTATTAACTTGTGTAAATGAGATTATCTGATAAGGACCTTGACAGTATTTGATAGTACATGAGGCACTCGGCATATTAATTTAATACTGTTGAAATGTTATTAATGAATTAGTCAAGTATAATTATGTATTATGCTATTTACTGTGTAAGCAGGATGCAGTTAAACATAAACTCTTCTAGACATACTTCAGCTGCCCAACTTGGATGCATTTTTATTTCCTTTTTTGGCAGTGAACTTTATACATTTGAAAGGAAAACTCCATCTTTTCTCATTACAGTTGCATGTCTGAATTTCAAGTATATCTCTTATAGTATTGAGTGTGGTTTTGTTTGCTTGAGCATTGACATTTCTAATAATTTGGTGGTGATTTGGAATCTAAATGGGTAGACACATCCCACTTCTAAGTTACAGTGGTAAAATCATAAGGAAAAAAAAATTACTGTGTGATCCTAAAAGATGAGGTCTCTGTACCCCCACCCCAATAGTTGAAGTTGCCACGACTAGTTTAGTTGAGAAACTTGTTTACAGTTTTGTGCATGGGGCCTTTGTTCTGCTCATGTTAGAAATGATAGCTCTGGAATAATAGAAGAATCCCAGAATGTTACTCTGACATCTGTAAGTCATTATTGGGACTGCATTCCTCATAAGGATCTCTCCAACTTTCCCCTCCTCCTTCTCCCAAATCTCTGCTGGAACTGTTGGAAAAAAAAAAGAAAGCCCCAGTATTTTAAAAGAAGGGAGGGAAAAAGTAGTGAATATTATCTGCAGAATGTGGAACTCCAGTGTCTTTTCTACCTAGCAGCAATAGCTCTAATACAACTACTATAATAATAATGAAAAAATAATTGGAGAGCAAATTATCTGGTGAACGTGTACCTAAATGCTAAAGCTCATAAGCTCTTGAATCTGAAGTGCCATGGTTGAGCCATACTTAGTCATGTCAGGTAATGTGTGAATTGTCCCAGTGAGAGGCGCTAACAGGATTGGGATCACAGCTCAGTAATGCAATATCCTACAGAATAGCATATACTTTTATTCTTTGGTTATCTTGGCTTGATTCTCATATTTATTTGAGTCTTGATCTTTGGTTAGTATCAGTTCCAGGTACCAGTAGATTTGAGCTCATTGAAATAGTGAGGAGTTCCAGCTTGCATCTCTCCAGACAGATTACCTCAACACAACTTGGACAGCTGAGCAGGTTGACTAACTCCAAGTGGAACAATGTATTAACTTATTGCTAAACACATGGGTAGTTGGTAGAACTGGGGCTTGACAACGATGTACCTTGTGGATTGAGATCCATAAAAACTGAGATCCATGAAAACTTGGCAAAGGTGGGTAAGATAAGCCCTTAAATCAGAGTTTCAGGATGATCAGTGTACTGTTCTAACGTGTAGCACACATTTAACTTTGTACTGAAGTAATAAAGTATAACCATTTTTTTCAAATTAGTTGACAGTTTTTGTAAGCTCTCTGGTTATCTCTAACACCAAAATGATTCTGCTAGTTTTATTAACTAGGAGAGAAAAATCTGATTGTTTTTAGTATATGCAGATGATATATGTGGTATACGAGTGAGAGACTTGTAGCCAATTTGTATGTGCAGTTGATTTTTTTTCTTACAGGCTAACATTAAATTCAAAGTGATATCACACCTCTACATAGCTGGTCAAAATATAATTAATTATAAATATTTTTTATTTTTTCACAGGAAACAATTATTTGGAACATAATGTTATGAAGATTGTAAGAAAGCAGAGAGATGAACTTAAAGGTTGCTTACACTTGCTCACCTAAATTAACAGTGGGTTTGTATAACACTTTCCTTCCTAGTGTGTAGTGAGTCCCAGGTGCAATATGTGTGTTTGCTGGCAGATGGAAGATGGGAGGGGCAGCGAGGTGTTTTTCATTTAAATGGGCTTTTTTTCTTAAATCACATCTAAGAAAGAAGGTACCCTTTTACTGTGCTTTATTGCTTAAAGTCACTGTGAGTGTATGAATAGCATGGCACAGCGTTGAAGCCAGTATTGTTTGTGGCGGGGGTGGGAGTGAAGCCCTCATATGCGGGTTGGGGAATATCTGCCATGGGAAATCTCTTGCGAAATAACTGTTACTTCATGCGGTGTGGTCTGTTCCAAATGCTGTCCATTTATTCCTCAGATACTCATCATGAGCCTTGCAGATAAGATATCTCTGTGGGGACTGACTTAGCTGCATTCAGAAAACTAAGCTGCCACCAGAGAGGGGAAGTCTCCACACCCTTCTCTCAATTTGGTGACAGGATATTAATGAGGGAGTGTTAGTCCCTGGAGCATCCCCTACCCTTTAACACATCAGATATGTATTAGCAATATTTACTTTCTACAAGGGTGACTCAGTTTCAGCTGTTTTCAATTTTTGCTTACAGTACCCTGGAGAAAAATGTATATCTAAGTAACAATTTACATTTTCATTTCTATATTTTTATTGCAGTGGAGCTGGTCACAATCCCCTAGTAATGGCTGCTTTGCAGATCCACTTTTGACAGCATTTGATTCTTTGCCATAACAGAGGTGGCTGAAAGGTTTGTTCATGTTATGAATTGGTAAACCTGCAGTTCTGAATATTTAAGTGCTGGTATTTGATTAAAAGGAGTTAATCGAGAAGCATTTGTATGTATCTATGGATAGCCAAATATTTATAAAAACAAGTAAAAGGAAATATTCAGTACATTGTTTTGCTTCAGGACTGGATTCATGCATATGTGTGTGCATATTATTTTCAAGAACACGTGCAAAGTGTAAAGACAATGTTACAACTTCTACAGCTGTTCACCACATGTGTGGCTGCATGGGGAAAACAAATATGAGCTAAGAATGCTCCCCAGCTCATGCCCCTATGAGAGATGTATATGGTTACAATAAAAATGTACATATAGGCATAGTTAATATAATGCTAATAGTTACCAAGGACTCAGTTTTTTTGAGTAGTACAACGAGCCCATATTTCAAAAACTTGGAAGTGGAACAAGAAAATTCTACTAAACTCTTAAATATGTTGGTTGGGAATTTTTAGCCATAAAATAGAACAAATACACAAAACCTAAATGGACTTTAGCTTAACTGCTTGGGATAGGAATTAGTGTCAAACATTAACTGCATTTCGTGTAATTAAGAGAGCAGTCCCAATCATATATATTTTGTTTTTTTTTGCTAAACTGGCCTAATGGATATTAACTTACCCTTCAGATGTATAGATATCTTCATTTGTTACCATCATTCTTTTTAGATAAACAACATTTTGTTAGTGAAACTAAAACAATATGTTTTGATATCTAAGTTAAGTAAGTCAGTTTTATCATGAATGTATGTGAGACTTATCTGTCACATAACTATTAAGAAATCACTTTTTTGATTCTTTATTAGAGAAACTTGGTCATATTTTGTTTCTAACGGTGAAACTTTGGACCCAAATAATTCAGGTGTTTCTCTTCAAGAATCAAATGATCAGATTAGACTGTTTTGTTACATACAATGAAATTTAACAAGTAAAATGACTTCTAAAATCTAGTAAAGTTTCTAGAATGAATCTAAGAGATGTTATCTCTCTGGCATATGCATTTTATGCATGTAAAGGTGCATGTGGTGGAAGAGTTGTATGTGTCCTCTGAGAGGAGCAAAAGGACGGGAGATGAAGGATTCTGCAATCCCTCCATTGTCAAACAGTGAAATGCTCCCTAGCTAAAGGCCAGTACAAAGCCTAAAAAACACTTGAACTCAAAATCCAAAGAAAGAGGGCCTAGCAGTTCACAAGCACTGTCTTTGCATTGCCATAAATTTTACCTCTTAGTAAGATTGTTCTGTGAACTCAAATTCACTTTTGAGTGAGAACATCTTGGAATACCAGCAGATGGTCAGTTTGGGCAGCAGTAACGGTGAGTGCCTTGGTGCCCTGCAGTGCTGGTCTGTGTGGGCAGCCGTGGGCCAGTCTGACTGAGGCTGGCTGTGAGGGCTCTAGGATATATCCTCTTCAGCACTGTAGGCCAGATGAGCAGTGGGCTTTGGAAGTGAACCTCCTGCTTGTTTCCGTCTGAGTCGCTTTGATTTGCATTTCTAGGATTTCTTCTGGATTTAAATTAAACTGGAAGATGTGATCCAGGAGCAGACCTAAAATATTGCATCAACTAATGGGTGCAAAGGGCCCCCTGGAACTGGTCAGAAATAACAATCCTAGACTGCGTACTGGAAGAATCAGGTCCTCAACTAATACCATCTTGTTCTTTTTGTATGAATGCAGGGATCTGTTCTTGTATCTCTTACTCCCTCTGGAAATAATCAGTGTTTGTTAACAAACTGATTGGTCTATAATATGTGAGAAGCAGGATGACACAAATGGAGGCCAGCCAATATTCTTTAGCGTGAGGCCTTTCTCACCCTCACAGTGATAGTTTCATGGCTCAATCATTAAGAGTAATTTTCCATATATTTAAATACTCTGTTTCTGGTGCCTGAAAATCTTTAAATATAATGCTGGCAAGGAGCTCTCTGGTTTAAAGATTTTTTTTTCTCTCTCTCTGTGTAGATGCACCAATATATTTTCTAGAGTACATACATGTTATTCTTCCAGGTTGAAAAAAGGTGTATATTGCACACTACCTCAGAAAAAGATTTTGATGGAGAGAACATTCTCAGGGAATTACTCAGAATTGCTGGTAAGATCCATATGCTTAATCATTAAATAAATAGCAAAATTGAAAGGCTTAAATAGCAGCTGTACAAGTTGTGTTGATTCATGATCTCTCCTAAAAGACTGGGAGCAACCATTTTCATACATATGGTTCTCTATACTGCGGATAACAGAGCCTGGATTTCCCCTCCTTTTAAACAATTTCCATATGATAACACTGGGAAGATCAGCAAGGGGGCATAGGCTTTGATGCACTTGGTTTACTGATGTCCTTCAGCTTGTTATCTTCTGCATATTTGACACTGCCAGATATTTGGAACAAATAATTCAAAAATTCTTAAAATGCTTGTTAAGGCTAATTGAGCAAGGCAGTTGATATTGCTGGGCTGATGGAAGCAGCTGTGTGAGCTACCATGGCTTGTGTTTGTGCCCTTCCTGAGGGATATTAATTAAACTATAGCCAATGCAGAATATTTAGGAGTGCTTGTGAAAGAGAACTTTGCATATATTTGTCCTCAGGTTTCTTTTGTGGTTTGTTGTCCAGTTTATTTCAAGATGTTACCAGCTGCTCTCAAATGGAAAAAAGAAAATATGCATGGGTTTGTAATTTTGAAGACAGTCTTTTTCTGCAACCCTGTTTTTATACTGTTGATCAGCAGACATGCTTGAAGTGATGCTCAGTCCTCTGCAGGCTTCTCTTGCATGGAAAATTCCTCAGATGGACTCTTTGGGGCTCAAACTCCCTTCAAGAACAGAACTTCTGTCTGCCCCATCTGCTTCTATATCAAACTATATCCACACACTCTGGAAAGACCACTCCTTTTTTCCTCTGTTTTGGTAAATGGGTAGATGGGAAGGGGCTGTTTTTGTTCTTCTCTTGTGGTGTGGTGGGGTTTTTTTATCCTGCAAGTGTGAGAAGAAAAAGGACTTGTTTGGGAGTTTTAATGTGTGAATGGGGGCACAGAATGGTTATTGATAGCAATTCACGTTCATCTGCACTATAGAATATTTTGTGAATCAATGCATCATATTAAAGTCTGAGAGCTAGTCTTTTAGCAGCAGACTGTATGCCAAATTTAAGTATAAACCCTAGAATATTTTCTATGTGCATTTGCTTTGCATGTCACACTCAGTGAAGGACAGTTAAGATTGATAGGTCATATTCCCTGGTACATTTGTTATTGTTGCTCCAAGGACGATGAACTAACAGAATTGCAGGCAAAACAAATACCCAACATAAGGAGATGAATCAGTAACAGTCTAAGACCAAATAAAGAGTGTAGCATATTACAGATCACTTGGAAGTAAGAAATTGTCTCAATACTTGTGAAAAGGACTCTAATTCTTTTATATTTATATATATGTTAAATATATATACACACACATGTCACCTGAAACAGCAAACACTATACAGTATATGTCTATGAAAATTTGACTTTAATCTGTACTTCTATCTAAATGCATAGTGAAAGTCACAAAAGTGAAAAATGAAATATTGTAAACTTTTTTCTAACAGTCTTGGTAATATTTTTTCACAAAAAGTATATCCTCCAAGGAGCAGTTCTAAAACTGATCAGGAAACAACAGTGCAGAATTCCATTGTTGACTTTTTTGAAGCTCAAACAAGAAATATATTGCAGCTTGTGTATACTTAGTGATTCTCAAATCCAGAAATTGTCAAAGGCCGATATTGAAATTCATACAGCTAACTTGTTTAACTAGAAAACTTACCGCTGGGGGAGCAATTTTGAAAACAGTGTATATACTAATTACATATTTATTTTATCATTCTAATTTAAAATTCAGTGTCTAAAGCTTTAAGATATTGATTATGTCATCTTGGAAACATCTTAATGAAATATCTCTCTAGCTTCAAGTTTCTTTGCAAAGAAACTGATAATAAAATGGTAGTTTGCTTTAAAATAAGGACTTGCACCTCTTTTTTTAACTTAAAATCACTTTGTAATTTCACTGAAATTTATAGGTACATTCTATACACCTAAATGATTTTCCTTATTTTGGGACAAATACAGTTCACATAGCTGTATTTTAGGCATTCTTACTGTTTGGTGAAATATCCATTATAAAAGATAATGAACACGTCTAATAATGCTGCTTTTTTTGTTTTTTTTCTCTGCTTCCTCAGTGAATCTGGGTCTATACCTGAATCTCATTCCATTTCTGGGTCAACCCAGTGGATCCTGTCATTGCAATCAAATCAGGTTGGGAAAGGCAAGAAAGAGAAACAAATCAACAAAAGATGGAAGAGAGGTAAAAGAAAATATTCCAAACCACATAACTAATACAATGTGTGAAACTTCAATGCTCAATTACTTTCAGTCTTTCTTTCCTTTCACTTACCTTTGCCAGTTTAAGCTGTTAACTCTGTAGGCAGCAGATTGTCTTGATGTTTTTCAGTAAAACACTTGTTGCCATGTGGGTATTATGTACGTGAAAAATAATGAAGTAATTAGGCCATTGTATACATAAAAAGATTTTAGCCTCAGATGTTTACACCTTGACTGCTAAGAATTTCATTAAAGAGCTCTGGAAACCACAAGCCCGCAGTGTACTTTTAAAATTTGAAACGGAATGCAGCAATGCAAGATGCAATCCTGCAGACCACATGTGCAATTTCAGTCATATGTTTAACTCCATGATTTAAGTATTCCCAAGTGTGGATGAGTTATTTAATATGTGGATTTGAATCTGAAAATATGTATTATTTACTTAATAGTTTTATTTTTATTTGACTCCTGGTAAATTTTAGGTGTATTGTGATCAAATGTGAAGAGAATTGTCCAGAACTGAATAATTGAAAGTCACCTGTTAACTTTTATCTATTTGACTAGGTTTTGGATTAGCCTCTAAAGAGACAACATATAGTATGAGGAAAGAGATACAGCTGGGTAGAAGAGTCTGAGCAGCAAAGGTATGTATGCTCCTTCCATGTTTTTGTTTGATCTTTTGTTAATTTTTTCCCCCTTCTCAATCTCTCTTTCCTCCTGCTTGTGTTTGCACTTGTTAGGTTGAGGGCCTGTAAGAATCTTAACATAAAAATGTTTGAAGGAGGGTTAGGAGTATAATACAGTTGGTCAGAGGATTGCTAGGTAGAGTGGAGCCTGTGCAAAAAAGCATGAAAGGAGGAATGGGAGGCACATCGTTAGTCACACTGAAGTAATTTTTGTTTGTCCTCTTGAAATTTTAAAGAATGTGTTATACAGATTCCATATCTAGTATCAGTTTTGTGCTCAAGACCTATGGTAACTCCAGGATCCATATCACTTAGCTGTATTTGAAAATTTTCCAGACTTACTGCTGCACTTGATGTTCATTCCCTGTCTTAATCCAGAGTAACTTTCAAGTGTGGACAAGCCTAACAGTTCAATGCTAACATTTATTTAACTTGAGCAAAAGCTTTAGGTGCCTGAGGAATGCAGGATCATTCAGTAAGGAATGTAGTTTTTTGCCTTGCTAGGTTGTATTAATGAGTTATTTCTTAAGAGGCTTTTAATGACTTTATTAATTGAAGGTCCTAAGGATGTAGTCATATGACTGTAAAGGTGGAGCTCCTGCAGCACAGCAACAGAGTTAGTGTGTTTTTTCTCCCATCCCCCTTCCAGTTCCAAAGTAAAGTAGTTCAGCTTAATCACAATGTTTATTTTAAATAATGGCATTTTGCCTCAGAGGGGGCCGTCTGAGAATGGGCTACCTAGGCAGTAACTGCGGTTCAGCTCATGAGCAGTAACTGTCACTCACACGCATGTGAATACACTCTGAGTGTTTTATTACAGTTCAAGACCAGTCTTAGTCAAATTATTTTTATGGAATGCCTACTCATCCTTGGAAAGTTAATGAGTAGCCTATTTAGTTTTTTTCTAGACTTTTAAAAGTACCACTGCTTCTTTAGCACTTGAAGAATCTTTAAATTTAAAAGTGATCAGTTCTTGGAATAGTGTGGTCCTTCTTATTGTCCTGATTTTTTTCATGATATAGTGCCTGGGACAATCTTTTAGCCTTGAAAAAATTCTAGATGTTGTGCAAGGTAAGACAATGTTAAGTGAGAATTATTCCTTACTAGTATCTGGGAACCATTTCTATGATGTTAAACTACTGTAAGACATGTAAATACACTGCTTGTTTATGGAAATCTATGTTTTCAAGATTAGAAATCTATGTTTTCAAGATTAGAACCTCCTAGTCAATTTGAGATTGAACATTTTGGCAGGCTGTTGTATCCTGCATTTCTTCTGGTGTGAAAAGAATTTTGAAGTAGTGCTTTAATTAAGCAGGTGATCATCAGTGGACAACCATTTGTAGTGACTATTTAAGGCATAATTCTACTCATTGTAAGGATACAATCATTAGCAGGAAGGATATTTGATATGGTAACAACCACAGCTTGTAGTAGGGAAGAGAAAGAAAATCAAGATTCCATGTTCACAGCATAACTTCTGAATTTGATGGAGTGTAAAGCCTCAAATACAGTCAAGGAATGCTTGCTATCTTCATAAAATTAGTTTGAAGGACAAGAATCATTTCTTAACGGAAATCTGTGGAAATAATGAAAGTAATTTTGTCAGAGCTGTGTACCAAGAATGTGATTTTGCCAGGATTTGTGGATATGACTAATATTCTAGACTTGCTTAGTTTTGATGACTGCTAATTTGAATTAACTGAATTTGTTTAATCATCTCTGTGGAACTGGGACCTAAATTAGTTTTAAAGAAAAATCACAGAAATCAAAGAAAAATTTTTCTGAAGTTTCAATCCCATTTTAATCAGCTAGCGGAAATGAAATAGACACAATATGCATTGAGATATATATATGTAACTTGTAGTGCTGTAGAATATTTTCTCCTTTGTTGAAGGGACTTCCCCCACCTCCATACCTCTCTTGCAAAGATTTTACTTCCTACCTATAGACAGGGGGTGGTAAGAGAGGAGTATGTCATGCTTCAACATGTTCAACTTTTCGAACACCAAAAAAAAAAAAAAAAATCAAACATTGTGTAACTGGGTTTAGGCTGCCAACACAGCTTGAACTTGTATTTACCTGTTTCTGCAGGTTTTATAAGTCTGCCCCCTGAAATCTTTAATGTAAACTGAGTTCTTATATCAACCATTGGATTTACTTTCCAAGAGTCTCTTATGTAGAAATTCTCAAAGATTTGAGGCCTAGTCTTAGTGAGGTGCTCAGTATTGCTGCTAAAAATGGGTGCTCGAGCACCTTGTTGTTGAGCAAGCTTGCTCAAGCACAGGATTATTTCCTGACTTAGAGCACATGCAACAGTAGTACATGACTAGGATTCATTCAAATGGGGGAAAAAAGAGCAAACAAGTAGTGGTAATAGATTATTTTGATATTTGGCATTTCAAGATAAAGTGAATAAATTGTCTGACATCTTTTAATGCTTCTTCCAGGTGGCTCTGAGGACTTGGGCTGCCATTTGGCACCAGGTGTTCCTGACTGAAAGTGAAGCCAGAGAGCACCACTGACAACCAATGTTGTAAGCAGACTAAAATGGTGGATTTTTTTGAAGAAACACTCTCAAGTTCCTCTTCATTTCTTTATATCTCTGCTTTTCTGTATGTGTACAAGAATTCTTGCTTATTTAGTAGGGGGAAGATTAGGGCTCAGTTTTGCTCACCTTGATGGAAGCTTTGTTGTGAGGAGAGGGAAAATAGTATCTCAAATTTGGTTGCGTTTGTAAAATGCTGTTGCTTTAGCAGGATGTTTAGGGAATAAGCACAGTACAACCTCAAGGCCTCCTTTGTGGTCGGAGGCTTCCTCAAAAGCTGCATCTCCCCGTGTTGTTCTAGGAGGTAAATGCTGCTGAGCTGGGCCTGGAGACCGAGAGCCCTCAGCTTGCTCCTGACCCCTGAACTGTGATGTTGGCTTGTGTAGTTCTAAATTCACTAATCTTGATGCTGTGCAAAGTGGAGTTTGGACACTCCGGAAAGTGCATTTTGTGATGAATGCAGTTTTCTGTTGTTAATTAACAAAACAAAAAGTCATTACAGGATGACTTTGCTTGCTGTAGATGAGCAAAACTGCAGTGGGTTGCCCATAACTCGCACCTAGGTGTCTAGAGCCTAGGACTTGGCCTTGGGAGGGCGCAGCTGGGGCAGCCAGGGCGCACAGGGCTGACGCGCTGGAGCACTGCCCCGACCGCCTGCTCTGCCTGCACGCTGGCTGCAGGCTCGGATCAAACTCTAGCTCTGCCGCGGTGCGCAGGGCTGTCCCGCACGCGTTATTCGGTATGCGGTGCTGTGGACGAGGGCAAGCGTAATCAGTGACCGGAGCGATGCGCGCAGTTACTGCAAACGTCCTAGAGACTTCCCGCAGGTCGCGGTCCGCCGCGGCGCGGGCGGGCGCAGAACGCGCGGCGGCGGGGCCGGCCTGCGCCGCCCGTTCCCGCCCCGCGCCCAATGGCGGCGCGGCCCGTCCCGCCCGGTCCCGCCCGCCGCGGCCGTGCGCGCGGCGCCGCGCAGCCATGGGGTTACTCGCGGGCTGGGGGCCGGGCGGGCGGCCGCGCGCCTCCTCCTCCTGCTGCTGCTGCTCGCTCTCCGCCTCCCGCGCAGCGCGGGCCGCGCAGTAGCGGCGGCCCCGGCCCCGCGCCCGTGCCCGGCGGAGCGGCGCGGCGCCCATGGCGTAGCGGCGCCCGGACAGCCCTGCGCGGAGGTAGGTGCGGGCGGAGCGCGCCCCGCGCCACCTGCGCGGCGCCGCCGGCCCTCCCTCCCGCTGCCGGCACCGGGGGCCACCGCAGGCGCGGGCAGGTGACAGCGGTGAGCGCTGCCGCCCGCAGCGCGCCCGGCCCCCGCGGCGTGCGGGAGAGCCGGAGCTGAGCGGCGGTGGGATGAGGGCAGAGACCGGCTGCAGGTGGGGAAGGGAAGTCCTCGGTGTCGGCGGGCCGCCGCGCACGAGGCGAGGTCGCCGGCAGGAAGCGGCCGGGCCGGGAGCGGGGCCGGGGCGGCCGAGCCGCGGCACCCAGCGCGGGCAGCGCCGCGTGCCGTGAGGTGGCACGGCAGGCACCTCTGAACGCAGCAGCTCGGCCTGCCCCCGATTGGGATGCGCTTCCGACTCCAGAGTTGTGCTATTGAAGGCAAACGCTGTTGAGGAAAATACTTCTTTCCGAAAGAGTGGGTTTCAGGGATGGCCGAGTGCAGGTTATACCTTTCTCACTTGCTGTGGATGTAACAAGGTGCAGCCTGGTTATCTAGAGTCCCTTAAGCAATAGTTGGTATAATTTAATGCATCCATATCTTCTTTTTTCTCAAATGCATGATAGTCAGTGCAGTTAAGCTTTATTAGAAATACTTTAACAGGATTTATAAAGCTTTGAATTGTTCGGAGAAAAAAAATCAAAAGTTGGCTGATTCCGTGCCATGATCTTGTTTTAAGAAACTCAGCGACCTGGTCGGGTCTGTATTTCTACCGAGTTAACTGTTTATTTACTTTATTTCGGCTGAGGGCAAGCTGGCTGATACGAGAGCCCCTCTGGGGAGGGAGCCTGGAGCAAGAGGATCTCCCGCTTTTCAACGGCTGGGGGACCCGTTAGGTTCAGGCACCCGGGGAACTGGAGCGCTGCTGCTCTCCGAGCCTCATCGCAGAAGACTGCAAGACTGCACCTAAATGCAGCTCTTTCCAAAGGCACATGTCTGCTTGTTTTATTACTTGTTGCTAGGAATATTTCATTTCCTCTCTTTCAAGTTTTTCCATGAATCCCAAGAAAACTGCAGTCTGGTTGTTGGATTTTAATTAGAGCTGCGGAGGTGTCTTGTCAAAGTGTTCCCCACGTGAGCATTAGCAAGATGTTAAGGGTAGCCTCGTGTTAGTCTGAGCAGCTGCAGTTCAGCCTGTGAAGCCCCATTCCCAGGGCTTGACTCCGGGCCGCGGAGGAGCTTCTCTGCCAGGGACGTGGAGCTGAGCAGAGGCTGACGGCGGCGGCTGGAGCTCCTCGCTGCCAGGGAGAAGGGAAGGCCGGTGGCAGGGAGCACCTTGTTGGTTTTGTTCAGTGAGGAGTCCTCTTCGCTGGAACTCGCTTTCCCTGGTTGTTTGCTGTAACCCAACCTTGTTAAGCCTAAGTGGCACTTGAGAATTTTTGTCTTCTATCACACTTTCCCCTCTTGGGGGAAGTCTTACTTGGTCTTTGATCCTGAAAAATAGTTCAACTTTGCATGTATATCCATGGCCCTAATGCTGATTTGTCCTTATTCTTTAAAAATATGCCAGCAACAGCAGCGAAAATGCCTTGAGCACGCTCTAAGTGGTCAGTCTGCCATGTGTGCAAGGTCTTTTGAGAAGTAAGGTCCAATTTTTCTTTCTTTGCTGCTATTCAGAACATCTTTGAATGCAGTTGCGTCTTGATGCCTGCTTCTAGGAACAGTGATATTAAGGTGACAGCTAAACCAGCAGGGGGAACACAAAACACTCTATGAAGTCTTCCTTTTTATTGCCATTGCAAATTGTTAAATTTGGGGCCTCTACTTCTTGCCAATATTTATTTGGAAAGGTTGAATGTCAAATTTGGGAGGAATTGCCATATGTTGGGATGCCTAGATTATTTTCTATGCTTGTTTATTGCAGTAGATGTCCCCCATTCTTCTGAAATATTTGCTGCTGTGTTCTCCAGAACTGAGACCTAATTAAGTGAAATTTCTTTTTAAAAATATTTGAAATGACTTAACTCAAGATTAGATTTCATTTTTAAATATCTATAAAGCTTTAGATTGAACATAGAAGCTATATAGAAGCTATAAAGCTTCTATAAAGCTTTAGGTTGAACAAATACTTATGCAATAAAGGTATCACATTCATGATGGTATATACTCAATTTTGAAACCTAAAATTGAGTTGCAAAATAGCTGTGTACTCTCAAGGAACTTTTCACAGTGTTTTGGTTTTCTGTAGGATAGAAGTATTCTATTAGATTTTAGGAAGTCATTGTGGGTTTGTTTTTGTGAAGGTCAACTAACTCTCCTAGCGTAAATAAATAATAATTTTTGTTTGTTGTATTGACCTAGCAGTTCATTCCTCCTCTTGTGCTATGATTCCTGAAAACAAAGGTTGTTACTGAAGAATGCTATCTTGATTTACAGTGGCCACATTGCTTTTCAGTTTACAAAGCCTGATGCTCCAGATAGTTAAGGTAAGGGTATATAAGCAGATTGCATAATGTGAAGATGTGAATTAGCAGCATATAAGCTATTTCCTCGTAACAGCCAGGGAACGTGCTCTTGAGCTACAGTAAATGTGGTGCATCTTGCTGCTTATACTTTATTAAACACTTTGAATTATGATGGGATAAAAACATTTTTGGGACACTTGCCATGGATTAGCTGATTTATTGCAAGATAAATTGTATATACCTATGCTATTAGAGCTAGCGGAGATAAAATACAGCTTTGTAATTAAGATAAGGTTGTAGGAAGAGGCAAGCTCATCTGGCTGTACCTTCGTGTGGGTTTGAAATGGCACTGCTTGAATATAGAGGCACTAAGTGAATGTGAAAACGTTTCTTCTCATGAGTTCAGTAAGCAGATAAGTGCATATACTAATGGTTGTACATTTTTCTTTTTCATAAACCATTATCAAATGTTGCCAAATAACTGAAGATACAAAAAAAACCATATCAAATTCCATTGATGAGCTCACATCTATCACTTCTACACTGATTGTACCCACAGGGAATGACAGGGAAGAAAACCTTCCCCCTATGGTTTTCTGAGCTGCTAAAGTATAGTTTGTAAAGTCAAAGCAAGGTTTGTACTTGAAAATAGTGCTAAGACTTTGCCTAACTTGTTCATCAATATTTTTTAACTGCAGTCATGTTCTGATGTTTAAGATGTGAATTAGCTAGTCATACACAACTTAGATTTTGGAAAATATTTGGTGGAATACAGATTGTAAATATTTTCATAATAGTTTGCTTTTGATCTGAATTCCATAAAATATTTGTGTATTATAAGTAAATTTTACTTCTATAGCAGTAATAATTATTTATTGTTAATAATTATTCACAGAAGTGTGCTGGTTTCTAGCTACTTCATGCAAAGAAGCATGTTTTGCCACAAAAATCTACCAGTGAAGAAGTAGTACAATTGGAATTGTTTTGTCCGTAACTGTGGAATCTCCTTTTTATGTGCTGGCAGTCATCCAGTAGAGCAGCATTTCTTATGCTATGACAGCAATGATTAACTCTACAGTAACCAAAATGAAACAAATTTACTCAACTCTGGAAATCATTAGAGGAAGGTCTTTAAAAGTGCTACTTAACCATTATTTATTTCTTCTCCCTCCCCTCCCTGCACATACTTTTTCTTTCCTCAGGCAGTATAAACTAAAACTCCAATCCTTTATGCCCTCAAGTACTTAAATGATCTGATCTGTCAAGCTTAGAGATGAGTTTATATGTTGCATTGTATATGTTGTTGAATTGTATCACAGATAATTGGTAAAATATGCTAGTTTATGATGGATTTATCTCATGATTTCATAAAAAGTGAACAGTACTTTAAAGTTAGCTTTCTTTTCATTGTTAAAAGGGTCATTTGGCTATATTTGAAGTTTCTTGTTAATAATTTCTGTCTAATTTTAATGGTACTGGTTGGCCAGCTTCGATGTTTGTGCGGTTGCAGCACGCGGCAAGATTCTGGGAGCTGGCTGAAAAGGGCCTCTGTTTTAAGTATGTTTAGCCCTGACCTTGAAAGAGACCTGTTTAGATTCCAGGAGAATGGCTTATCTAGAGGTCGTGGAGCTGAAGCAGGTTAATTATAGAGCTAACATATATAGATGTTTTTCTGCACAGAAGGCAGTAGGGCCTGTCATATATAAAGTAATAATTCTGAAAAAATGGGTATTCACTAAGGTTTATGATCTGAATTTTTTGCAAGTGTAGGCATCTTCTGCTGGAAATCAGTCAAACTTTGTATGAAACAAGGACCGTAAAGAACCCCAAAGTATCCAGTGAGTTTGCTGTACTGTGAATAGATCTAATAGATCTAATGAATGTTTCCTGGCCAAGAAGCTGCAAGCGTATTGAAGGAGCTAGTATCCTCTGTTGTCTTAGATTTGTAGAAATAATTCTGACTTGACTGCAGCTGCATTTGGCACAATGTGATCAAGAGCTATTGGGGATTATGTTGGCAGTTGTAAATACGGCACCTTGTGATTTTTTTCACAATGGTTTGGATGCAGCAAAAATGTTTGGATTTACAAAATGCTTTTTAAAATATTTGAAAGAGGTTTCTCATGACTATAATAGTCATGAAGTCATATTAATGAGTTACTTCTCCAGTATGCCCAGCTCATATTATATGATAATTAGTTTTGTCCTGTACTACTTTAAAATAGACAATTTTTCTATAAATTGGTGAATACAGTGATTTGCTTTACTTAGAGATGCAGTGGTGCTCTTCTGGCATTTGAAATCTACAAATTACCTGCGTGTATTCAGGAATTCCTTGCAATCTTCCATTTTCCATTTCCATAATTTGTATCCAAAGCTTTTGTAGACTTTATCGATATACTTGATACATAACAGTAAGAGGCAGGAAAATTGTGATAAAATTATATAGAGTGTATGTTTGGGGAACGCACCACTGATGCATATCTTCTTTGAAGCAAATCCGCATCACATTAATTAGAGGTGATAATTTTTATGAAAACAGCTCTGCCTCAAACCAAATGTTTCTCTGCCAAACCAATTAAGTTTCCCTGGTTATTTGGCAGACAATTAGCAGAGAGTAGCTACTCCTACTCAAAGGGAAGCTCCTTTTGACTCAGTATTTTAACGGCATGGCACTGTAAGGTCTTCCCTATTTGTGTGGGAGAAGTTTCCTATCTTACAGATGTGCATGTGAAGATGTAGTGGCTGACAGCTAGCTCTTAATAAAGCTGTTTATCTTAACAGTGTTCTTACATATGTTTATAAGGCAGGTACACTGCTAAGTTATTCTAGAGAGTAAAATTCAGTACATACCTCTTTTCCAGAATGTTACTTTGATGCTTCTTCCTAGTTTTGAAATGTTTAATATTTAAGCCTTTTACTTGCATCTTGTAGCTTATTGCTGAAAGTAGGAAAGATTGTTTTATACAGTTCACCCATTTTTTCTCATAGTTTATACTAAAATACTGGTTTTCACTTTTCACAAATCGATGACCACCATTTTCCCCCTCAGAAACCGTTTTGCATTCCCAGAGAGCAAAACTAAGCTTAATTCTGTAGATCGCTTTTCATTATTACCTTCATCGGTGTCAGAAGTGATGTGGAGATTTCTAGGCATTTGTAAATCGTGGTTTGAAAACCATTGCTGTAAAGCTATAGAGATCATTCCAAGACTTAAATCCAGCAGAGATCGATTTAGCTTTTTCCTAGTAGGGAAATTTCAGCAGAACTAGGCCTAGATGCATTTCTAGGCCTTGCAGTTCAGTCTAGAAAAAATAGTTGTCAGGCATTCACACAGAATAATTTGTTGAAACCTTCCACCCAGAGTGGAAGAAGCCTTGCGGAGCTGCTGGTGACTCTGCTGCTGTGGCTCCCCTCTGTGTGTGTAGCTGGGAGATGCCTTCCCTGGGGCTCTGCCAGATGGTCCATAGCCCCATTTGCATTGCTATCTGTTTGGTTTAGGTGCGCAATTAGAAACGGAGCCAAATAAAACTCCAGCTTAATGACGCCTGTGTGAGGTTGTTGGCTGCTGCTGTGTTTGTGAAGTGTAAGATAGCCCGGTGCCAGGAAACCTATTCTGTTTCCAATTAGAAACCGTAAGAAAATAAAGTAATTAGGCCAGAGAAGCTTAATGTTGAGGGGGAAAGGTGGTGGAGGGCTGTTTCATGCGCTTTGTGATCTCCCTGTTCATCCCAAAGATTTTGGTGAAGTGAATATTTTTTATTAGTTTCAGTGTACTATTTTCAAAAGCAGCAAATTGCACGTTAAGAAACTTGAATCTAGTTCCTGGTGACTGCTGTGAGACATCACTGAGTTCCTTGGGAAGCTGAGCTTTATTTAATTGCGGATTTTAGACTCGATGATTCATTGAGCAGTGGTTAAAACTTTCATTCAATATTTATACATATACAGTTATTAGTCTTTTTATTTTTTGCCTCTCCTTTTACTATCTGAATATCCTTTAGAGAATAGCATATACCTTTGTCACTGGTATTCCTTCATGAGATGAGTGCAGTTTTTGTTAATGTCCTGACTAGAAGACAGAAGCGGAGCTGCCTGGAATGGTCTTATCTTTCCAGGTAAATGGTATGGAGGCTGTTGCGGCAATGCAGAGTTCCTGCTACTGCTTGCTTGAAGGATGAAATAGGAAGGGATGGAGGCACTGAGAGCTGCACCAAGTCTGTGCCCGCAGCTGGTAAGAGATTGCGTGTGCTTGAACCAGTGCCTCGCAACAGCTGTGCACTGTCCTAACCCCATGTTTCCTCTCCCCGCTTCAGAGATGCTCTCATGCAGGATGGCCCTGAGGGCTCTGTGCTAAAGCAGAAGATTCAGGGCTCGAGTTGCATGTGAGGTCTGTAGTCCTATGTGCACTCCCGTCCTTAGAGATCCAGTTATTTCTAGGAATTTCTGCCCTTTTTTAAAAGGGAATCTGTGCATTAATGTCTTTCTTGTCAAAGGATCTTGTGTACTTCTTCCACTAAAAAGGATTGAATGCATTTCCTTCCTTTCCACCTATTGAAACCCTCCTACATCCTGATCTTTTAAGAGGCTATTCTCTTGTTTATACTTGGCAAATAAAACTTTGCCCTAGAGCCTAGAAAGATTCAACTGCATAACTCATAACTTGCTGTGTTTGGGGTGGGAGGGGGGAGGAAGGGGCATAAAGGGAAGTCCCAAGAACATACAAAAGAATGACCTTTTTTGTCCTGTTTCTGTAAACTGTTTTACATTTGTGCTCTAAAGTGCAGTGATAATTCAGCTAAAACTTCCACATCTGGTTTCATGTTTTTTTCTGATCAAAATTCATGCCAATTAAAGTTGGATGATTAAAGAAAAGGAGGAGAAAGAAGGAAAAAGAGAAGCTGAAGTGCAAACTTTTTTATGAAAAGACAGTGAGAAGAGACCTCTACGCAAGCCATGATTTCATACTAATTGTGTGTAAATTATGTACCAGGTAACAAGGCTACTTTCAGTAAACTATTACTAAAAAGGTAGAATCGTTTGTGTGTATTTTGTGCCTTCCTGTAATTTGATAAGCTACATTGTAATATATTAATATTAAAATAAATCAAGTGTTAAAACAAGTCACATGGAATAGAGGGGCACAATTGGTAAATGGCATAAAATATCTTCCCTTGGCTCATGTCCAGTTCCCATAGCCTTAACTGTGACGTGTTGAAATGTCCCATTACAGGCGCAGCGGCATGCGAGCTGCAAGACATCAGAGTTACTTTTTCCCTGGGCTTTTGATATGTCATGACTTTTAGTTTTATTACAATTCATATTTCCTGAAAATGAAACCACTTTTGCTAAAATGGAATCTATCCTCTTAATAGTTCACGAGTAAGTTACTGTTTTAAGTTCTGAATGGTGAAGCCTTATGCATATATCATTGACAGAGACATAAAAAAATACACATTTTGAATCCTACGTTAATATTTGCAAACAGTGTCAGCTTTTCAACCTGTATGCATGCAAATTGCATGAAATTCACAGAGGATAAATGTCATCTAGTAAAAACGGAAGAAAATTCTGCAAAGAATGCATATTTAATAGGAGTTGGGTTATAAATAAATTCTTCTAAAAATTATTCTGTTGTAAGCTTATGGAACTGCTCGTGTAGTTGAGTTAGTCCTGTATGAACTGGAACTCATATTGAGCTTAGACATGGCTAAAATTGTTGCTTTTCTGTTGATGCATGGAGTGACTTTATTTGTTGCTTTCACATAGGAAGCTACAGGGTAAGTGGGAGTAAAACTGGTTAAATCAGCTAAATGGTTGCCATGTTTAAAACAAAAAGTGAAAAAGTTTTGACTGTGAAGACCTCCTTGGATAGCCCAGGAACTTGGCTTCCCGTTGCTGTGGTAAGCAGCACGAGGGGCCGTGTCCTGCTGGGCTTGGTCAGGGATCCCCCCTGACTCCGGGACTGTTCCTGCGCCTGAGGAGTGCCAGCTCCGGCTCGACCGGGTGCACAAGTGCTGGAGCAGTGGCCCAGGCAGCTGCCTAACCTCTAGCCTCGTGTATGGAAAGGGGAGAATTGCTGGTGTCCATGTTGATAAGGAGAAGAGGAAGGGGAAGTTATTCTTCAGGCAGTGAAGGAAAAGGTTGGACAGCGAGGATGATAGAGTTGAGGCAGAGGAAGGATTTGTATGGGAAAGGTAGGTGGCGATTAAAGAAACAGATGGTGACTTTGGGGGGAAAAGGCTTAAAGGAACAGAAGTCAAGGGGAAAATAAAGCAGTGAGGACCCAGTTCAGCAATAAATGTGGCTAACTGCAATGTATGGAAGCCCAGGGTAGGAAATGGAAACACTCTGAAACTTGTGGCTGTGGCCTCCTGCAGCTGTGTTTTATTGCCAGGCTGGATTTTACTGGGGAGGTAAGGAAAAAGGAGGCAAAAATAAATTTACCCACTTTTTTCCTCCTGGTAAAAACCTGAAGGTAGGGAGACTAATCCCAAAAGGATCAGTATGTGATAGTTATTTAGCCTGAAGTACAGAAACAGGCTGAGTAAAAAGGTGTACCAGTGTTCAGCAGATGCTGCCTAGTTGTAATAATATTGCAAGACTGTTAGTCACTTTTTATTTTTATCTCTCCAGCAAATAAAAAGTAGAGAAATGACAGCAGTGTAGAGAAGGGCTTTGTTTTGTGTTTGCTGCTGCTGGCTCTGACAACCAGATTCTTTGAAATATCACTGAAAAGTTAAGCTAGAAAATAGCAAATGCTCCTTCACGCAGTTGTAGGATCTGTCTGTTTGTGGCTGGCCCTGATAACAGGTCGCATGGCATGTCCCAGGGTTCTGCAAAAGTGACGTTTTTCGCTTGTCACAAATGCACATGGATGTTAAATGTTCCTATTTTAAAGCAAATGAAAATCTCAGACTTCCTCCTCTCTTCGTCACTTCCATTTTGTGCTTCACTGTATATTTGTTTATACCCTCCGTGTTCCCCAAGTTGTTTTTAAAACCTATGAAAATCTGGCTTGAAAGTTTTTCTGAGTGACCTCAATTGATGGGCTTTTACCAGATTGCTTTTGTAAAAGGAATCTCTCATTGGAGCAAGTTCTTGGGTAGTTTTTAGGCCCTCATTTTTGTCAGGACTAATGGCCTTCACTGCAGTGGCAATGATGCCACTAGATTTTCTCTTTGACTAAGAATCTTCAGCGACTCCAGTTGTAGATGCCCCGCTTTTCTTGCAACTTGTAGTAGAAAAGTTTGGGTTTAACAGTATGTTTACTAATTTGGGGACTCATGAGTCGTCATCTCTTCCTCCTTGGGATTTTTGGTTATGCTTTTAATGTGCTCTTTAATGACCTCAGTTACAAAAATAGCTCCCTAGAAATACCCCAAAGGAGATGATTCTCTTGGAAATTTCTTTTAAGTCTCAAGTTTACTATCAGTTATATTTATTTGTGGATAAGTAATTCAGGTTCCTGATCCTTCTGTGAAGCCTTTTTATTTTAGAGGAAATATGCTCCTATTCTGTGGACTTCCTGAACCTTTTCTGCTTTGCAGGTGACATTAACTTTCACACTGAAGCAAATTGTGGCATGTTTTGTATCTGACTAGAATGTTCCTTGCTTAATTTCTTACTATTTTCTATTTGGTTATGTGAGATGATCAGATAACAACAGCTTTGTACTTGACTTCTGGAAGATTTAGGCCCAATGATTTATGCATCTGCCTCTTCTTTGTTGCAGAAAGCCAGATGGAAAAGACCAGTATCCAAATATGCAACGTATACAGGCAAATTGGTGTTGTTCTGTTCTGCTGAAGTCTCTTTGGTGCTTTCACATACCCTTTTTTAAGTTAATGACTTGGCTGCTGAAAACCTTTTCAGTTGCACAGGTGGGAGGTTCATCAGGTTTTCCAGGATACCAACAAATTGTGTTTGCTAGGTGTATTCATAGGTTAATTTGCTGCATTGGTTGCTTATTTATTTTATTTTATCTTATTTTGGACTTGGATTGCTTCCATTCAGAGGTCAGTAGCTGGGAATGTGGGGGTAGTCTTAAATTCCTGAAACACAGTTGGTTTGTCATCCCTTCACATTTCAAGATCTGGAATTTGTCCCCCCCCCAACTATTTGGATGCTTATCTGAAACCAAAGGAGCCCCTTCCTTAAATGCAAGTTACGAGGAGCTTTCCAAGGAGAAAGTTCAACTCTTCATGTATAACCAGAATCGGAGCAGAAGCCCAGGGCTTTTTTTTTTGTGTGCCCTCTGCTCCAGGTTGTATTTTGTAAATATTATCCATCATGGCACTGTAGTAGAAACAGAATCACTCTTTTAGCTGGAGATGGCTCTGTGTGTATGTGTGTCCTCAGTTTTTTAAATCTGCCTCTCCAAATCAATTAACTCAAAATACAGCAATTTCACACGTGCTTAAAGAGTGGTTAATATAGAATGGGATGCTCAGCACAGCTTTATGTCCAGTTCTTGCCTTGTGCTTCCTGTTGCTGCAGAGCTCTGAGCCTTATAAAAATGTTGCTGAAGAGAGATTTGTGTTCATGAAAGTGATCCAACTAATATCCTGTATTTTCCTATTTAGTATGTTGAGCATATGTGTTCTAGCTGCTCTTTCTGGTTTCTTTTTTATTCCTTGTTGTTTGTGAATAGTGATGCATCAGTAACTGAAGCTTCATTGCCTCTTTGCACGTACGACATCTCACTCGCCATGTTGTGATGTTTTATAGCTCAAAATGGATAGAAACTTTATGATTTGCTGTATTTGTTCATTTGTATTTATAGCAGTACTGAAGTTGTGTTAGCAACAAAATACTCTGAATGGATTTAGTTTTCTCTTCATCTAGAGAATTGATTACAAGGGATTCCAGTTTATGCTTGACTTCTGAAACGTTCAGTCTGTCGTAAATCCTTTATGGCTTGTCTTTTTGGCATTAAACCTGTTTGATTTGGATCTTTGTTTAAAATGTCTGTGTTAAAGGATTGTGCAATGTTCTCGTCAACAATTTATTATTCCTGCTTAACAGAATCAGAAGACTGGCCCTAATTTACCAAAAAGTTCAGAATTCCTCATGGATTTGAGGGTTTAGCCTTAGAGGGGGGAATGAGAGAGAGATCTAGGAGCTCACTGAGCACTTCCAGTAGGTTTGGAATGAATAGTCGTTACAAGCCTTCTAAGTCCAAGGAAATCATCAATTTCTGAGGTTTTATTTTGAGCCGTCTCCAGCACTGAGTGTGTGAGTGTGTTCATCCTTACAGTAACAGTTAGGTTTTTTGGGTTTTTTTGCTCCTCTTATGTTATAGAAGAAATCTTTGGGTAAATCAGGATTTGGGATTTTGAGAACGACCTTTTGTCTTGCCATTGGTTGCCATAAAGTTGCCAGTGTGTGACAACGTTAGATGTGTGTTGTATGATCTAACATTGCTAGCTTAAAACTTAACTGTATTGACTCTAGCAAACAGTAATACGTGCTGGAGAGCCTGTCTTGATTGATTAAATGATTAAAAGATTAATCATTTAATCTAAATGATTAAATATCTGGTCTCAGTGGCAGCAAGCAAAGGGATATAGAACTAATGTTGGCACCTGAATGACTGACTGCTTTTATATAATTGAAAGAAATCTTCTGTTAAATCACTTTCTATTTAAGTTAGGGTCCACTTTAAAAAGCATAATATATGGGGAAAAAATCAAAATGCATTTTTGGTTTTGGCAGCTAAGAATATTTTAAATGTCTTTGGATAGTTTCACAGTTTCTCATTTTGTGAGGTTGAGTTTTTAGGTGGTTATAACTAAGTATTTTCACAGGTAGCGATAGTCTCATAGACTAATTCTAATGGAAAGGAATCTCTGCTTTGGGATCTCTAAACATACATCACTTTGAGTATCAGATAACAAGATACCTTTTTGCAGTGCGTAAATGAAACCTGGAAATAGGCCTCTCGCTTCAGAGTCAACAGTAAACTCATTTTCTGCAGCCTCAGTGCCGGCAGGTGAAGAATAATGCTTAGTGGGTAGAATTACTAGAGCTGTAATTTCTCTAGGGGCATCCTGCGTTCACTGCCCTTTTCTAGGGAATGTCCCTAAGCCACTGGAGGGGAGGAGGAGAGAAGCCAGGGGAGAGCATCAGTTGTGGAGCTGCAGTGTAAATGACCCTGTGCTGCAGGCAGGCAGCAGATGCCGAGGCCTGTGGCCCTGCAGCGTGGCGGGAGCTGCAGCTCGCCCCGAGCAGCGCCGAGAGGTTCTGCCTGGCCCCGGCGCCTTCCTCCTTAGCGGCAGCCCCGCTATCCATCGCCAGGGGCCCCAGGGGCTCTGTGCAAATTCCCTTGTGTAGACAGCACTGTTCATTCATCCAGCGTGCAGCACACATAATAGATTTTAACCCTATTTTTTGCCTGACTTTGTATTTAAATGTCAGCAAGTACCTTTGAATGATATTAATCTTGTTACTGTTTAAAATGTAGTCCTGCCCCAGCATTTTCCTCACCTTTAGCCCTGTGAGCGTTGCTTGCATTGCTTTGTGGTGAGTGTTGCATCTGCTCCTGAAGGCTGATCATGAAGTAGAATAGATTAGATTTTTATTTGATTGTTATCAGCATTGATTGTTCCCCTGTGCAGTCCACTGCTGCGTTCTGGGCAACTAGATGACTGATATGAGCTTAAAAAGTAATTTATTGAATGTTTGCATACTGTTGCTCAGAATTCATTTACAGGCATTTTGGCATTAGAATTGTTAATGTTTTGAAACACTTGTGGGCATCCATTGCATTCTCAGTTATTTGTATAGCTCATTTAAGGTTTCTTACTGGTTGGTTATATCAAGTCTTAAAATTTCATAAAGATTCTCAACAGCTGTATGTGGTCTCAAGGAGGCTTGAAGTTTTCAGAATGTGTGACACTGAGAAATGTGTCAGACTTATTATGTTACCTGCAAAGCAACTAGAGCATATTAAGAAAATGTTTTGAGTGAGCTAGGGGGAAGCCTGAGTAGTTAAAAAGGAGCTCCTCTGTGCCCATTGGGTCTGCTCCCAGGCCTCATCTCAGCAGAGCTTCAGAATTTAAGAGAAAGGACCCTGGGATTTCACTTTAAGCAGATCACTGCCTGCACAGTGGGTGATATGAAACAGCAGTGGCTGCAAAGGCGTGCTGAAATACAGGAAGGAGTGCTCAGTTACTGCTCTCTAGGATATTTGGCATTATTAAATGCACTTCTGTATTATGCCTTCAAGAATTCTTTCTCTTGATACAACAGTTTTAGACAGCTAGAAACATTTCTGTAAGATATATTCATATTAAAATTTATTCTTATTTTTTTCCTGTAGGCAATTAAAAGTCTGGAAGACTTGGTTTCAAAACATATTCCACAACTTTCAAAGGAAGTGGATCTACATGAAGAGCTACAAAGGGAGTTGATTTCAGAAGACAGTGTTTGCGAAGATGTCTCCAAGTTATGCAACTCCAGTGTTTGCTTTGATGTTGTGTTTAGCAGCTGCAGGTAGGTGGCATTATGTAAATCATATTGTATGTATTTAGAGCCATTGATCAAAAATGGTTGTTAGTGTTAGAGAAATGTAGGTCAGCTGAAGCTTGTATAAAGCCAAGATGTAAATACCGGAAATCACGATCACAGTTTTGTATGACGCTGTAAAAATGCTGCTGTTCCTGTAAGAGTTTTCTTGTGCCTATTGGCCCATTTCACATCTTCAAAGACTAGTGATAGATCAGTGATCTCTTTTGTGAATTACCTTAAGCATGTGCATGTGCTCACACACAGGGATCAAAAAATTGCATAGTTTGCATGCTAAAGCAGGGGGACCACACAAACCAGTGGAAATGGAAGCAGGGTAACTGCTGTTAGGCATGCTGAGTGGCCAGACGTACTCCCATGGGTGTGCTGCTGAGGCTGCTGTTGCTTCAAATGTGAGCTGGGGTCTCTTCACAGAACTGGACTTCTCAGTAAGTGTCTAATCTGCAGTTAAATTTCTGATCACTTATTTTCTGGAAAAATTAGAGGAAAGGGTTCTTAACATAGGTCACTGAGAGCATCCTTTTCCTTTCTGATCCTAAACCTTGCTGATGTCATTCCTTTTCGATGTTTAATCTTAATGTTGTAAAGCTAGCTGTCAGTGGTGTTGATAAAGATAGCATTAACACTATTGTTAGTAAAATACTAGGTGAGTAAGATGCATCGTTACAGGGTGGTGCATTTCGCACGGTTTTTCCTGTATATGTATTTTTATAACAATGGGTTGCAGCAATGGGTTCTTCTAACAACTGAAAGATCTGTAGACTGCTTGTTCCTAGCTTTTATTGTAATGTCTTCAAGAGATACATAAATGTAATGATTTCTTTGTATGCTTGCTTTGTCCAAGTTTTTCCTTTGGTTCCAAGGGGCAGCTGCTGCTCATGTCCAGCTTGTACACATCACGGGTCATTGGGGAAGAGGCCAAATGGATACACAGTCAGGCAAAATGAGGTAGTGGGAAAAGTGGACAGATGTCTTGCTTAAATCTGAGATGTCCTCATTGTGGAAAAGATGACCAGCTTTGGAAGAGACGTGGCCAAGCAATTAAGTATGTTACAATCTGGCATGTTCTCATCAGCACGGAAAACTATGTTGTTCTAGCCCTCAAACCTTGTGGGACATTCTCTGGGGCTGACCTCCTGAAGGCATCTGTCCAGCATTAGTAAATTTGATTAAATAGTAGTATTTGGTGATAAGATTTTGCAATAGTTTCATTATAGTTGAATTTTAGCAATACAGGGTGTGTCTGAGTGTCTGGAGCTTGAGTTGTGGATTTGAGTACTGGTGTTGGCTAAGAGGGATTATTTAGCACCAAGTATTAATCATTCTAAATTCATTTAAAAAATCTACTTTAGATTAAGTGCCAGTGAGATTAATTAAACAATTGTGATTTATGAGTCAGTTCCATTTTGTTGCTGAGGAGATTGTTTTTGAGCAGGCAAGTTGACTTGCCTCCTAATAACAGCTTTAATTAAAATAATACTATTTTTAAGTGTTGCCAAATGTAGCACCACTACTAGAAAATCAGTACTCAGAAGCCTTAGCACATCTGTCTATTGCAATTTGTGTGGATCTTTTTCTTTGCTCTTTCCTGTTCTGTTTTTTCTCTATTGGCAGCTGTTCTTGAAGCAAACTCTTAATGTCTTTGTGGCTTCAGATTTGCTCAGATGCTTTTTCATAAGCAGTAATAGAATGATAGGCTGGAAGGGATCTCTGGAGGTTGTCTAATGCAGCCCGTGCTCAGGGCAGGGCTACCTTCAAACCTGTTTCCCTTTCAAATTGCTCCATCCCTCCATCTGCACCAAAAGGGAGCAGGAAGAGTAACAGTCAGTTAGGGGACGATGAAGTGCTTCATGCTTTCTAGCTGTTGTTGTTCTGTTTTTCCTTTTTGTCCTAAATTCTTAATGAGAATGACTAGCTTTTGTGTCATTTTCAGAGTATGAGATTACAGTGAGGTTTGAGCAATAGGGGCTGATGGACTGTGGCAAAGAGAGGTATCTTGGGCAAAGAGTTACAGCTGGGAAGGAGAGCTGTACGAAGGTTATGAAAGTAGAGTTTTTGTAAAGGTTTTCTGTTGAGTTGCGTGTTAGCCCCAGCAGTAACTACGCTTTACAGTCACAGAGGTAAATGCAGGGGGTTGCAGGTGGCTCCTGATGAAGGTGTGGGGAGGGCTGTGGCAGATGGGGTGGCTGCAGCTGCCCCTCCAGCGCACGGCACCCTCACTTCCTCAGGCTTGAACCACTAGCATTCAAGTACTTCCCACAGTACAAGTGAAACTAAGAATTATAAATAAAATCTGTGCATGCCTGTGGTGAAGCCTGGGGGAGGCAGGGGGCAGCATGCCACCTCCCTGGGGTGATGGTTTTTATATATTGAGCCTTTTTCCAGCCAGCACTGTATGTCTCAAGTCAAGGCTGCCACAGGAGAGCTCCCTGTTCTGCTCCGTCAGCCCTGCGCTGCTGCTGCTCCAGGTTTCGTGCTTGCTTACCAGTAGCTTCAGCACTGGCATGGGGCATTTCTAGACGGAATCTCTGTGGAGGTCTCTTTCCTTTTCTGTTCCTGCTCTTTAAGAGCATTAATGTGTTAGTATCTCTCTAAAAATGAAGTTAGATATTGTGATCCATGGAGATGCTGATTCAAATCTGAGCTGTATGAGTGCATGTTTTTCATTTCCTGGCTAACAGATTGAGGATGTACCTGCTAGTTACTGTACTGAAACTGGCCTGTATCAATATTCAAAGACTGATTTGTGTCTCTGCCTCTTACTGATACATGCATCTAGATGCTTATCTAAGTCTGTACTTCTAGCTTGTACACAGATTTCAATTCTATAGCAAAAGGCTACAAGGAAGAGTTGGTTTAGTGTGTTTTTTTTACTTTTTTATGAAAAGTCTGAGACAGGAGGGAGAGGAGGAGATTGGCTGGCAAACTATGTGCCCCTCTGAAAGATTTATGTTTTTGAAGAGAGCTTGAGCAAAGCTCTGGCAGCGCACAAGAGGAGGTCCGTAAACACTTAAACATGTGCGTGCTACTGCCTTGGGTAACCTGATAAGCAAGTCTGGCTTTGTAGTTTTGGGAGCAAAAATATTCTGTCCTAATGTAGCTTAAATCAAAGACTGAAATCAACTTCTAGTTGTTGGCAAATTTGTGCTGTTAGGGGGATGATGGATGTCTTGGAGAGCTGAAATACCTGCTCTAGACCCTGAGGGCCAAACCTTCAAAATAAGCTATTTCTGTGACGGACATTTTAACCTTGGGCTCCTTTTCTTGCTTTTTCTTTTTTCTACTCTATTGTTCAGTGGGAAGAAGGAATTGACTTTTGGACAGAGCAGCGGGGTGATGCAGCCTCTCCTGTGGCCAGGGTTTTCATATTGGGCCCCTGGGGCAGATCTGCTGTGGCATCTGGCACCAGCCAAGGTTGTTGCCTTTCCTCAACCATGAGCATCTGCTCTTACCTCCTTCGATACCTCTTGTTTTGTGGAGTTTCACAGTTGGGCAGGATGATGGAAAAATTATGAGAATTGGATTTTAAGTAGGTATGTCAAAGAAATAAACCAGTAACTTAATGTTACAGAAAACTGTTCATCTGGGCATGTTAGGTTTTGTCTTTCTCTTTCTTAATTTTCAATAGCGCATTAGTACCTGTGTTGCTTTGTCACCTTAGTGCCTTTTTTTCAAAACAAACCTAATTGCTCTTAAGTAAACTTGTGGTGTTCAGAGCCGTTTTCAGTGCGGCTGTTGGCTTGTCTACTGATGTGTCTCTTGGATCTGCGCCCTCCAGATATGGAGGTGATGGGTGCCATGTTAATGAGCGTAACAATAGGAAGAAACAGGCCATAACATGACATCACTTTTTTTAAAGAGAGGAACTTCCCTTGGCCTTGGACACTTTGTTTCCAAAAGCAATATAGGATCCTCCAAAGTATAATAGAAAGTCCTTCCACGGCTAGGTGAAGGACATGATCTGAAGATAAAAAAGAAAATGCTGGGAATCAGTCACACAGACTTCCTTCCTTTTTAAACAGTGTTTGCTGGGTATTTCCCAGATGTAATTAAGCTGTAGGTTTTATTTTTCCTCAAAATATTTATTGCTAGAGGTGTGGAAGGTTTTGTTTATCTAAATTGTGGTTAGAAGATGAGAACCAAGGGACAGAGGTTGGCTCTGGAATTACTAGAGCTGAAGTAAAGTGCGGGCTGGTTTCAGCCATGGAACTGTGAAGATTTTTACTTTCTGCTTCCCTCTCTCTTCGGTTCTCTCAGGCCCTGCAGTGCTGTGTCCCTTTTGCGACTGCCACACTGGGTGTCAGGGAGGCTGGGGAGGCTGAGCCCCCACTCCCTGCATGGAGGCTCGGAGGGAAGGGCCTCGCTCTGGGAAGCAGAGCTGCCGGTTCTCTCTGTTTCTGGGAAACAGTGATTGCAAACAACCAGCAAGCTGCTAGTGACAGATGACTTTCATTTTTAAAAGTTTGGTTAATATCCTGAGGTGTCTTATTGTCAGATGTTTCTCTGTTAGGGGAGGAAGTGATTAATGACTAACTCCCTGTTAGTGAGCTTGGTGAGAAAAAGCCAAAATATGTATAAAAACCTAGAGTTAATCTCTAAAAGTAAAGAACACCTTTCAAGCAGTAAATAATATTTTAAAATGATCTGTTTAACTGATCACATTTGGAAAGTTAGGCTAAACTTACATATTCCTAAAATCTCTGCAGCAATTTTGGCATAATAGGCCCTCCTGTTTGATCTAGTTTCTTCTGCATTAGAAGACCATAATGAAACAAATGATTTATCCCACACCAAACTCAACTGAGTTAGGTCTCATCTCATACATAAGTAATATTTTAACCTTCCAGAAATGCACTGAAATATCTCAAACTTTTTGAAAGTTAAGGGTAGGGAGAAAGATATTTCAGAAGAGATAACTGTATCCGTTTGAATTGCTTGAACTTAGCAAGCTGCATTTTTCCTTTATCAGTAAGACTCAAGCTGTAAACAGCTTCAGCAGCCCTGGGCCTACGAGGAACTGTAGGATGTGGGGTTGTAGGTCCTGATTCAGCAAAAGGCTCAGCACAGATCTGAGCACTCTGCTGAAGCAGAGCGATTATGAGTAAACATGAAACTCTGTTTCTTTGATTAAAACTGACTCTGGATGATGCCAAAGGAATTCTAAGAAACATCAGGTCTATAATGCTGTCCTTGTATGGTACAGATGCAGGCAAACAGAAACATTACTGAGTGTCTGTGGAAGGAAATACTCAAATGATGAAGGAGATTTTGTAGAAAACTTAATAGCATGGTGTGGTTAACTTTTAACCTCATCTTTCTAAGGAAATATTTAAAATTGAGAAACAAATCTAACAAATTCTGAATATCATATAATTATTTTATAAATTTATAAAATTATTCTATTCTTCTATTTTTTGTAGGGAATGGGGATTTTGTTTTCAGGTCTTCTAAAATGCTTTATCTATTGCAGGTCCTTAACCTTTTTATAGCATCTTTTCCTTAACTTAAAAATCTCTTTATAACTTAAAAAGTAAGATATACCTAGTTAATTAAAAATCAGCGTGTTTTGTGTTGTCTAATGTCAAGAAGAGTCACAGGAATTTTCTGAACTCACAAGAGTTCAGTGTCTGCTGAGGATGGTGATAGTTGCTCTAGGACATAAGAAACTGTCTGCCCTATGAAATGTCTGTGCTAAATTTTTTCTCCCATTACAATCTCCTCAACCA
This sequence comes from Nothoprocta perdicaria, assembly GCF_003342845.1. Classification (NCBI taxonomy): domain Eukaryota; kingdom Metazoa; phylum Chordata; class Aves; order Tinamiformes; family Tinamidae; genus Nothoprocta; species Nothoprocta perdicaria. The sequence goes on along the minus strand of NW_020455205.1, from coordinate 4,410,524 downwards.
GGTATGATGATTCATCTTGTGGATATCTCAAACTTTGCCCCAGAAACTGATGACTTTATGCTTCTATTCTTTACCCCAATATAATATGAATTCTGCCATTTGAATTGTGTGATCCTTTCAATAGATTTGTCTTCATGAATTTTATTCTCTTGTAAGTATGTTTATGGTGGTTTTTGAGACAAAACGTGGCATGCTGTTAGCATCCTACATGGAGGGTGTGTGCAAGCATCAAGCAGGACAGCCTGTTGCTACAGGACATGAAGAATGAGGCTGCAAGTGCTGCAAAACCCCATGGTCCCCAGTCTCAACCCCATGGTCTCAACAAGAAATGGAGCATTTGCTATTAAAAAGAACAGTTGCCACGTATATTTTCCATGTGAACTGAATTTATGCAAGCCTATTTTTCTTTGATAAGCTTTTCTGCTGCATCAATAATGTTGTTTCATTCCTGGTGGCTTTGGTTACATATAATGTATAGAGCATATGGGGACCAGTAATATTACTTTTCAAAGCAGAAAAATAACTTCATTTTTCTGTAACTAATGACTGAATAAAAGGTATTGAGATCTCTTAGGCTACAAGTCACAGGAGATAGAAGTTTGGAAGAAAAAAATGTGTTTAGCACAAAGACTCTCTGCTGTGGTGCTAGCTGGAGGCACTGGGTTGCATTCATCTTTGGTGTAAACTTATTTTAAGTTAATGGAATTTTACCAAGGGTAGTTTTCATCCCAGATGACAAAAACAAAGGTTTCTGATAATTGCCTGAAGTTGCTGCTTTGTGTGTGCTTCAGAATTTTAAGTATTCTTTATAGAGCATAGAACTCTTGCTCCTGTATCTGGCAGTCTTTATGCTGTGGGATTTGCTAGCAGGCAGTTAATAAAGATGGGCTTGTAACTGGTAGGGATGGAAAGAAGTTAACAGAGCAGGTTTATTCCTTCACCAGTTGTTAGGAAACACAAATGGGAGAAGACGTGAATAAGTTCAGGGCTAGGGAGACGTGGGGAGGCCCAGCGAGGACCAGGCTGCACCCTGGGCTGGCGGTTCTGGTGGCCGTGGCCTGGGCTGGTGGTTCTGGTGGTTGTAGGGCTGTGAGACGCCTCGGGCCGGGCTTACAAACGTCCCTGTTGGCAGAGATGTGAAAGGCTCGTGCTCCGATTCGTGCTTTCCCTGGGAACTTGCCAGAAGTCATTTCAATCCTGGTCTCTTGATGTGTAAAACAGAGGTGCCCTGTCCTGTCATTTTCCACGCAGGACTGTTTGAAGGACTAACACAATAGCTTTGAAGTGCCTGGATCATACTGGCCCTAACTGCAGTTATCCTATTAATGCTTCAAAACCTTTTTTTTCCAAAAGTTTTTTCTTTAGCTGAGGCATGAAAATGGAAGATGGCTTTATTTGGAGTTTTCATGCTTTCTGCTTTCCTTACCTGAGCATCCATTAGTCTGTACACAACTACAGAAATCTGATCTCAGATAAGGAATGATTTAGCTGAAGTTTTATAAAATGGGTGGTGATATCCTGAGGAGTGTCTTGACTGATGGAGATGTGTTTTTCTTCCTCCTTCCTTATATTTAAAAGTGACTGCTTTCATGGCAAGTGACGGCTTTCATGGCAAGCAGAGCCAGCCAACAGAGGAAAAAGATGTGTGAGAAATTTGGTCTTAATTTGCTGCATCCAAAAAGATTTTCAGGTGGAATGTGATTCTTTTCTTGCATCAATAAGAGAAAACTCTCAACAGCAGGTAGGACTGCATTATGTCCCATACGGAGTTTGAGTGACTTGGTAAGAAGTTTAAGATGAGTCTTCATTTTCTTGGATTAGGATGGACTTCATCTTTAGAGATGATTTGTTAGCTGTGTGCCTGCTAGAAGGATAGCAGTTTTCCTCAGTTTTATCTTTGAAGTATTAGATTGGGCTAGCAAAGTTGCATTTTGTAGCACTAATGAACTTAATTGTTTTATGGGATATTTTCACCTTCAAGCTAAAAAAAAAAAAATGGGTTTTTGACAAAATTGGCAAGAAATCTGTAAAGCTGTTCAGCAGTTACTTTGGGTATTACTGTGCTCGATTTGCTTCTTGGAACTAGGCCAGTAGTAGCTTTTTTTCCTTTTCCCCTTACTCAGATAGTGCTCCTGGCCATGTTGTTCTCTGTATTCCCTTTCATTGTGCCAGCACTGATGTTTGATAACATACATTTTTACAGGTGGAAGTAAGGGTGCTAAAATATGCGTTGTAGGAAGGGCTTTCTTGGATCTTTTTTTAAGAAAAGACCGTAATTGCCTAAACTGTAACAACCAAGTGTCATACTTCCTAAGTGTCTTGTTCCTAGGGACAGCAAATTGACTTTATAGTCAAGCAGCAAAACCTACCTGTGTCCCCCTGCTCCCACAAAAAAACCCAAAAACATTACTGAAATGTTCACAGTAATGAATTTCATCTCGGCAGCAGGCAAGTAAGCATTCTTGAAAAGACTTGATTCCGTTGCTTATGAATTCTCTAGAAAGATATTTTTCTGTTAAATTTAGCAAAGCTGGGACTCTTGAAGCAGCTCCAGGCCTATGATACAGCCGTGTTTAAGACTGATAGCTGACTTCGAATGCAGTCATCTTAACTTATGTTGCTTAATTCCAGGCCTCTTTTGCATTTACAGGGTCTCACATGTGCATTTGCAGCAAGAAGGCTATGAATAAGTCCACACTTATGAATACCAGACCAAATTTTGACTTTATTGACATGATTCAGGAGAAAAGAATTCTAATGAAAGTTTTGAGTGTTGAGCTGTTTAATGGCATTGTTAAAATCTTCCTGTGTGCAGGGAAAGCCTGACCAGCTATTTCTTTATTTCAACATCACACAAGTACTGCATGAATGTCTTCAGTAAAACAACAAAATTCTCAGATGTTTCAAGAGTCTGCTAACAAAGAAGCATTTCTTTCTGCCTGAAAGAGTGCAGTTTCTCCCTCTCCAAAGAAGCCCTTAAGATAGTTCTATACGTCAAATGTTCAAGTATCTGGGTATAACTTGATGTGATGTCCACCCCCCAAAATTGTAGAGAAAAATCAGCCATTAGAGATATTAGGGAGGATTTCTGAGCAAGGAATCTATGTTTTTAGGACTTATTCACACAATGAACTTGAGCAATAGATAATTCTGATACCTGTTTTCTTTCCCTGTACCAGCAACTTTTGCTAGACTTTTGATCATAGCAGTATTACATCCAGGAAAAGGGATGTGATTTTTTTTATCTAGTTCTTTGGTGCTACCCATTTGTTGATATCCCAGTGCTCCTGAATGTGCTCCCGTGCTGGAAAGCATTTCTAGGGATTCGGTTTGCTCCTTGGTGTGCTGCAAGCCACTGCAACTAGTAAGTGTCCACGATTAGTTCCTGGTATCTGGTGCAGCTGCTACATTTTCTGCCCTTTAATGTCATTCCACCCTAGCTGTTACTTGTCTGAATCCTCTCTAATCATATGATGTTGCAGCAGAAATTTCATATGATGTTGCAGCAGACAAATTTGCAGCAGAAATTTCAGAATAGTGTAGTAGTTTTTTCTGAATGAAAATAATAGATAACACAGCTTAGGGCAAATAAATTTGTCCTGAAGTTGTAGCTATGCAGTTGGCCTCATCTGAAGTCATCTGGTATCCATGTTCCATTTGAGAGATATATCTGTTAGTTTTTTTCACCTTATCCATTTTACAGTAGGTCTCCTGCCCTGCCTGTTGTTCATCGACCATGACTGGTGCAGTTACAGCTAGAGGTTGAGACCCTTCTAAGCAAGGGCAGTAGTTCCAATGAAATGATTCGTGTTATTACTCACCTTCTGGGGTACAGTCTAAGAAATGAATCAGGTTCATTGCTTGTTTTTGTTTGGATTACAAGCCATCTATGTAATAGCCAGTTTTTCTAAACTGGAAAATATATTCCCCAATTCTTTCCTTCCCTCAAATCAAAAACTAGCATTTCTCATTACTTAGGGCTACAAGGAAAATTGTTTAAAAGAGATGCATGTGTGTGTTGTTTTGTTTTCTCTTGTTTTTCCCCTTTTAAAAAGTAGATCCAAGTATGCAAGATGAGTAGCCCTGGCTGCCTTCTCACCGTTAGGAATTCCAGCGAAGCAGGTTCTGTGGTACAGGCTGCCACCACCAAATGCTGGTTCAGTTGGTGGCTTTTACGTGTGTCTGGTGTTAGCAGGAAGCTGCGTTGCTCGTTTTGACTAGTGCCCTTTCTGGGAACAGTTCCGCAGCATCCAGCCGCGCAGGAGGCTCCACCGTGCGCTGCGAGGTGGCTGTGGATCTGGCAGGTTCCGGGATGCTGTGACTGTTTTCTAAATAACACTGCACTTACTGTACTTGAAAACAAAGTTAGTGTGGTGAGTGTTGCCGAGTCAGTCTGAAAGTCTCGCTGGAAGACTGTGCACTGCTTGCCCTGTGTGATGCTGCTGGGCCTGTGTTGGATGGAAAAGGTGTCTGGTTCCAGTTAGGCTACGGGCAAGAAAGTTTCTGTGAGTTTGCAGCACATACAGCTCTAGACTTTCGCATATAGTTAATATTCTGTGTTTGCAGGATTTGCTTGCAATTTGCTGACTTCTGGTTGGTTGTTTTTGAGAAAAGTGTCTGGAAATGGTGTGCTGGGAAGGACAGTGGAGCTGCACAGTGTCTCTGGGTAGTTGGGTTCCCTTTGTGCTGCCCTCCAATTGGTAGTGTTGCAGGAGTTCGTGGTAAGGTAAAGTATTAAACATGGGTTGAACACCCCTAGAAAGGGATGGATTTGGGCACCTGGAGGATCTTTAGAAGAGAATATTAGATATGCTGTGAACATATGTAGTTTTGTGAAACTTGAACCAGTGATGCTTTCTTCCAGGCAGCAGTAGTACTAGGATACATGCCTTATAAAGGCCGTGCTAGCGCTGGGCATAAATGACTTATTTCCTGGATTAAAACTGCTTTCCTTAACTTTCCTCAACAAGAAACAAAGCAAGTCAGCAAGAGATTATTTTGAGAAGAGCTATTGTGACCTCATATGTAGGCCCTCTAGGTTCTCCTTTTGTATGTGACGCAGGCCTGGGAGTGTATGCAGCATTTGTGGGCTGTTTTCAACTTATTTAAAGCTTTGCAAATGAGTTTAACAGCTCACTGCCTGTGTGCATGTGCTTTTCTGTTGCAGCTAACAAACAGCTGGTCAGCACATTAACAAAATATGGGCTCTGTTAACTCTCTTCGAACCACGTCCCAGCACATCTTAAAACATCCCTATCAACTCTATGGGGAAAGTCTCTTGCTATGAAGCAAAAAGGATATCCTCAGTAGATGAAGAAATGAGCAAAAGGAAAATAAACTGGAAGGTGGAGGGGTTATGTTGGGAGTAAAGAATATAGCATAGGGCATAAGTTAAGCTTCCTGGAGAGAAATACAGTGAGAGGCAGCCTTTGGTAAGGAAATCCTTATACAAGGTTTGCATCCAGGGAAGTGGGAAGACAGACAGTAGTTAGTGATTTTTAGAAGGGATCTGGCTAATTTTACAGATGGCCTTTTTCACAAGTCTCAAGTTGAGATATTTCTGAACTGAGCAATTTTCCTTGTTCACTGAAAATAGTTTTGTTTTGATGTGGCGTTTGCTTAATTTCTGGAGGAGGGGTGGGAGGAGTGGAGCAGAGTCTGGAGGGTGCTGATTAGAAAGTGCTTTGTGTCAGAATGTAATGTGTTGCTTCTGGTGACTTTAACAGTTGTGAAAAATCTCAACACTGGAAAAATTGACTCGATTAAAACTTGCATTTTGTGTAATCTTCAATCATGTTAGTCCCTCTTGCTTTTCAGTCCAGAAGAGGCACAAGTATAGGATATATACGGTCAAATCTTTGCACATGTGGTTGCCATCTGCAAGAGCCAAAGTATTCCCTATGAATCAGGCATACAATATGTGTGCTCTGTTCCGTATAAAGATCTGCTCCCAAGTTGTTTAGACTCATCCTTTCTCACTCTTCATTTAGTTCATTCTCTGGCAGATCTCCCATGGACCTCATCTGGATTCTTGCCTGATTAAGGCTAAGGGCTTGATCCTGTGAGATAATACTAAAAGAAAAAAAAAACCTCACAAGGCTGCATAGATTTTAGTGGGAGATGCAGGCAGTATGTGCCTGCTTAAGAAGTGTTCAACTTATATGTTGAGTTTAAGGTAATGATTTCAGGACTTGGCTGTCTTACAGTACACATACTTGCTGGCCTTAACTTGATTAAACTGCAAGTATATTACCCTGTTTTGGATCCTCTGTGGAAAGGAAAACACATGGTTTCTCTGTGGATTTTGTGGCTTATTCAACATGAATGTTCTTCTTTTAAATGTGTATATTGATATGTTCCTCACCAGAAAATTCAAGTTTATTGGTTGTGTTATTCTTTTGGAGATACTTTGCTATGTGCAGGGATCCAAGAGAACAGATTCCTTTGTGAAGCTGAGGCTGTGAAATTGCAAGCCCTAGGAAGGTAGGCTTTTTAGTGTAAAATTCTTTCAACATTGCAAGAATGGCACTGCTGTTTTCATAAAACTTTCGGTACCTGTCACCTTTTTAGCCTATAATTGGCTCTATACAAGGTTCTTGGGCCAAGGTTACCCTGTGACTGGATGCAAGGTAATATCTGGTCAAACAAGATAACACTTGTGTGTTAAAACACATCACTCATCTTCCTGCAGCGTGGACTTCTGTTGTGCTGACCTAGTGACATGTTGTGTTTGTGCAGATGGGAAAAGCTGTGTGGGGATGCCTATAAATCAAGGGACAACGTGGGCACCCTTTTACTAAGGCCCAATTTTTTCCTGTCCCAGAGATTACTATGGAGAAAAAAATAAGTCACAGAAGTGTTTTGGATCGCGTGGGCAAAGGGGAAATAATGGTAATACAAACCAACATATTTATGCTCTGTTGTAGAGGCTTAAGGAAGTAAAGATGGTGTTACACTGGAGAGCAGGGGAATAGACAGTGAAGATTGTGAAGGAAATAATTGGGGGAAATAAAGCATAATGAATTTCAGTCAGTTATCTAGCCTGTACTGTGCAGCTGTATGGGGGTTGGCAGGAAGGAGATGTTGAGCTGGGTTCAGCCTGGGAAGTCATGTGTGTTCCTTGGCCTCTGCAGAAAGGAGCTACTTGGGTGTCAGGTTGGGAAGAGGAGCATGTGCTACAAAAACTCCAGGTGGTCTCATTTGTGCCCTGCTCCTCCTGGCAGCTGAAGTGCTGGTCTATGTCAGTCCTAAAGTTTCTTAATTCTTAGATTTCAGCTTTAGTCCATCTGTGTTTCTGCTGCTTCCCTTCCTTGCTGGTGGTGTACTCCATGGCTGGAGTGGGGGTTCATGGTGTGGAAGGCTGGCCCGGCAGGTGCTCTAGGCTGCACAGTTGCACTGCAGGCAGGTGTTGCACTGTTATGTGTTCCCACCTCCACTTGTACAGGTGTCTCTAACAAAATGCTTTTTTTAAATGGAGATGTAGTTAACTATAAAGTGAAGTTTTTCATGTAAAACTTCCAAAACCAACATCCTGTGTTAGGCAAATAAAACTGCATTCAAGTTGACTCTTGAAAAACTACTCAGTTATTTACCTAAGGACAAGCTTCCTTTTTAAACTCCTGAATTTCTTTTGCATAGGGTCCCATTAGTGCAAACTATTTATTGCAAGTCTGAAGTTGCACTTTAAATGATAGCTGTATCTTTAGGAAGCCTGTCTGTCTTGCTGAGTCCAAGGGGTTTTAAGTGCTGCAGACCCTTGATGCTCTAAAAATTATTTATGTGGATTTATAAATGGAGCTGGCAATTTTGATTTATGACATCTTCCTTTAAGATAATTTGCAGTGTGCTGATGACCATGCCCAGTTCTGGTGGAATAGCTTTTGAACTAGCAAAGGGTTGTTTGGTTTTCACATTTCAGTGTTAGCTTAACTGAGTTTAATACGTAATGTTGTGTTCTAAATGCAGCCAGTTTTCAGGGTGTGTCAAAAGCCTGAGCTTGTTAATGTTCAGGTGAGCCCCTTGGTGAGGAGCTTCAGCACAGGGATTTCTCAGGCCGCTTGACCTCTGCCCCTGCCTTTTGCTCATCCTGTTGAGTCAGCTGCCTTAGGGAGCAAAGTTCAGTTTCTTCCGAGTTGAGGAAAAAACAGAGATTGTTTCTACTTTTGATAGCTCCAAAGCAGTTGGCTTAAATGAGACCAGGTTTATTTATTTGTCTGAGTATTGACGGTTTTACCGAAGCAGCAGAAGAATATAAGAAAATAAATGCCAAGTAAAGCACATAGTTTGCTAGATAGATATTACAAGAAACAACCCTCTGGATGTTATTGATAGGAAGGGATTCTTTTTAAAAAAAGTCTGTTTATGGCTGAAGACTCTCTGTTCATGATTACATAGTTCTAGTCCTGGCTCAAACTGAAGGTGCTTCTCTTAAAAGGCTTTTCCTTCCTGTTGAGGCATAAAAAAGTTTTGAATCATCCAGTAAAAACAGCAAAACAACAATAATGGAAATGGGTTTGTTTTTTTGATTCTCAATTCCGTATATGATGGATGTGATGGTGCACTGGCAGGATGGTGCCCAGGTGCCTACACCAATACCCATTAGATGGCCGTACCATTTTTCCAGCTGATCTGATCAGCACGCAGCCAGTCAGGCCGAGTGCATGCAGACATTGCAGTACGTGTGACTCGCAGGAGCAGCACGTTCTGCCCCTCTCTTGTTGCACTCCTCTCCCGAGTTACTCATCTTCTGTCAGCCCCGTTGGGCCATCGTCCATGCTCACAGTTTACAACTTCTGTAAGCACAACTGGCCCCTTGGTTAGAAGTTGCCCCTTGCAGTAGGCTCCCTAATACCCCTGCAGGTTAGTCTGCTCCTACATTTTTTTCCACTGTGCATTCTGCCTGGATTTTTTTCTGGACAGAATAGCAAGAATTTGGCCATTTGTCCAGAATTTTAGAGATCCAGCAACTTGATCAGAACTATTGATGCTGTTCTAGAAAGGTGACCAGGTGTTGGGAACCTCCTGGACAGATGACTGCTCTATAGGAATGTAGAGGATGCAGGATGCATGTCCAATGACAGCTGTATGGTGGGTCAGGATTTTTCATTGGGAGTTTGGGAACCCTAAACTGAGCATGCTTCCATTTTCAAAGGAAAAGATAGAATTTTCTCTATCCCAATCTTTAATCTTTGTGGATTTTTTTGTGTGCTATTGTGTTACTAACTGACCAACAGTCACACCAGAAACAAAGTGAATGCAAGGCAGGTGAGAAGTGATACTAAGAGATCTCGTCATGACTGTAGTGTCCTACCATTGTAAATGGTGAGTTTGTTGCTTTCTTTAGCATTAAGTGAAACCCCTTCAGGACAGTTTTAATATTTAGAAATGGCGGTCTCCTATGTGCTCTTCAAAAGTGGAACGGATCCCTTTGCATGACTTCCAAGTATGATTGATTGTTCTCCTTTCTGCTATATTTTTAGTATTGGTCAAATGGCTATGGAGCATATATATATGAATGCAGAGCTTCAGTGATGTGTTGCATGAGGCCTATTGAGTAATCAGCTTCATGAGCTGTGCCTTTTGTGTTCACCACTGGGAAATGGCTTAGTCAAAAATGTGCAAGTCATATTTGCTAGGGGCTAAGTGTCATAAAACCATCTCTGTTTATACCAGATGCTGTTTTCAACAGATAGATGTGTTAATCTTGACCAAACTGATCTCAAGGGCAGGAAAATTGTCAGAGTTGCAGCTTAGGGGCCCTGCCCTGTGTGCACAGACCACGCTATGGCCTTGGCCCAGATGCCTGTGTGACTAACTGCAGAACTCAGCCACTTTTTTTCCCCTTCAGATGAATTCCTGACGATTCCTCACAATCCCTTTCTAGGAAGGTCACTTCACATTCAGGCTGTGGTTTTGTGAGCATACTCGAGTCAAACAGCTCATTGCTGCCCAGAGTGGGTCAGGTCTAGTGTCTTCTAGCCCAGCAGTGCAGGTTAGCCCCCTGCCTGTGGGCTTTTCAAGCCTTCCTGCTCATTTTAGTGCCCTAAAGCCCAATGGAAACCTACCCAGTCTCTATTGCTGGGTTAGTTTTCTGTCACATTAGTGAATTGAATCACTTTCTGGGGAAAGTGGGTCTGATGTGTGTCAAAATAGGCACAAGGTAGCTGGGAAGTGCTGGTGGGAAGAAGAGGTGGAGGGAATGAGACACTCCAGTTCTGGCTGTGGTGAGATGCTGGATGATTCATCTTGTCCTGTAAACCGTCAGTGCTAGGTTTCAGTGGTTTTTCATTCCCCTTCCTATAGAATTAACAGTGTATGTATAGAGCTGTCAAGTTTGCCCTCCCATGAACCCAGGTCTGTCCCTGCAATGCTGTGCAGCGAGGGCTGCACCCCGCAGTACCGAGCCCTTCTCCCTCGCCTTGCCCTGGGCACAGGCACAGCTCCTGTCCCCTGCCAGCCGGCTCGCCTGCTGTGGGGGGAAGGTTTGGGTCTCCTGCCCTGGCCTTGTGTTTCCAGGCAAGGTTTGGGTAATCCCTGTGTTGGGTCTGTCCGCACCATCCCCAAACCCATGGGTAAGGGCTCTCATACCTCAGGCCTTGAGAAATGCTGATGTTTCAGGAGCTGCAGTTAGGGCTGGCCTAGGGGCTCCCTTCTAAGCGTTCACCTCAAAGGCTGATGTAGATTTTTTTGAATCTCCAGCACAAGTAGAGAGTAGTATAGCTAATATAAAAGGGAGAGATAGTTACAGCACATGTACAAAAAGTAAATTCACTATTTCCACTCTTAAGGCTGTGCGAGGGGTAGCCATCCAAGAGCACTTCTTGTCATGTTAGCTGCCTCGCATACTTATGAATGTGTTGAGCCAAAGCCAAACTGTGTTTCTGGGATCCTGACAGTAAAATTAGCTTTTGAATTGAAAATAACCCTTTCTGGTTGCTGCCTTCTAGAGTGTTCATGACTTTACTGGGCTGCTTGGACCAACACTGATTGTGGTCAGATGGTTTTAAATGATGTCTGCTGGGATTAGCTCACAATAGTAAACTGCATGGGTAAGACTCATTGCTATGGTGACTTAAAGACAATTTTTACGTTAGTTTTGATGCTTCTGTTTCAGAAAGAAAACGCAAATTTCAGTAAGTCTTGCTTTTCATTTTTTTCCAGTTATTTGCCTGTGTTGAGGATTAAAGTCATTTTGTAGCTGACCTTATTATGGAGCAGGGATTTGAATATCCTTGATGGTGATAGGCACCTTAGGTCATCTTTAAAGGATTCCAGTATGTGGATCTTAGGACGCTTTTTTCGTCTTGTTCTATGAGATGTTCTCTCATACTCCGTTTACAAAAACATAATTGGATGTCATCAGATCTGTATTAACATTTAAGCTTATTATTTAGCTAGAGTTAATTGGATCTGCATGAGATTTGTAGTATATAGTATAATAGCATGGGACATAAGGTAGTAGAAGGCTTTTTATTTTAAACAATTATCAATGTAAGAGATTGTTGAGGAATAACAGGCACATATAGAAACAGTAAACATAAGTGTTTCCTAAAGTATAAATTAGGTCAGCTGTTCATCTCACTCTAGAATGTGTCTGCATGAGTTTATTTTGCTCTAAATTTTCGCTCTGTTTATGGATTTTGGTGCTGTATGGCTTTAAGAGAAAATAAGACTAGGTTTTGAGCAAGAAGAAAAAGTGACTTTATGTGATGGTTGTTATGAATGTAGTTTTTTCTTTTAAGTTATTTTCTTGGACAAATTTGTGGGAGTAAAAGTTCTTTTAAAAAACTGTAAAAGTTTGGGCTTTTCATGGCATTTTAGAACTAATGCTGATTCCTGTCCCTTGATTTACTTATTTAGAACTCACAAGATATTGTATTGTATCTTTTGGCCTGCTTTGTAAAATGCTTCTCTTACTGCCATTGATACCCATTGGGACTGAGACCTCTTTATTTTGGTGAGAGTTCGTTTGCCCCAGCACTGTCTGGCTGCAGGACCTGGTGGGCTCGTTGCTAAGGCTTTGCAACAGTGAGAAATCAAAATGCTCCATTTATCAGAGACCCCCTTGCACCTCAGCTATCATACTTCTAATTAAAAATGATATGAAGAAAATAGTTACACAGGGTTCTTGTATAAGCTTCTGAGAGCTCAGGGATCTGGAGCGCTGTTCTAGGACTGCTGCTCTGTTATGGTGGTAGCTTTTGTTGGAGAGTCAAAGACTCAGCTGTGCTTTGAACCCTCCCTGCCAGAATGAAATGGCTGTGACTCATTCTGGCCAGCTTGTGTTCGAGGTGTCTTGTGGAAAAACTTTTGTGAGCGTTTAGCTTTTTGGCTTGCAAGCAGGAGGGCACGGACACTGTGTTCCTCTTGCAGGGCGACGCTGTCTGCAAGCTCTGGGGAGAGCAACAACTTAATAAGCAGACCTTGGCCCTGGGGGTATCTCTTATTTCCTACTCTTACAGATGTAGGCAGAGGGTCCTTCCTATACAAACACAAACAAAATTGGATTCACAAGTCTGAGAGAAAAACTGAAGCAGGGCATGTTCTGTGGTTGATTCCTTAGCTAACCTTAACTACATGTGGTCAGCCTATCATAACTGAGTGGTATGGTGGGAAGAACAGTAGTTTTGACTTTTTTTCCAAGACATCTCTAAAACTTTATTACAAAACTTTATTACAAGGAGGGGAGGGTTTGTTTTGCTTAAGCTCTTGACACAGCTCAGTTTTCAAGGTTTGTGGTGTAGTGAGACATTTAATGACACTGAACCCTTCCTCAAAGGGTCAGTTGCAGGAATTCAGCCTTCATCTGAACTTGTAATCTTGTTATTTTTAATTAGAAGAGCCCTGGTACTCCTTAAATTATGGAGCCATCTTTCCTCAAGCCTGTTTGAGGCCGTCTGTATCTGCACTAAATAACGCAAGGACGGGTTGTTGCTATGTTTTATCGGCAGCGCGCTTCCAAGGCAAGCAGCAGGAGCCTGGGAATCATCCTGGTTTCCGCACTTCCCAAAGTGCTCACTCATGGATTAGCTTTTCCAGCCTGGCTGTGCGGTAGCGCATGGGCAGGAAAGGCAGACTCGGTTTCTGCCTGCTCCTAGCTTGAGGAGTAAGAGTCAGCTGAGCTGCAGCCTTTCCAAGCCTGCTGCTTGCCTGGTGTCTCCATAGCTGCAGGCGTGTTTATCAGATCTTCCTGACATCCAGCACTAAGGAAAACGCTTCCTTTTTTAGTATAAAGTGATGGTTCTTCATTGTTAGCTGGCTGAGGGAGGGCAGGGCTCATAAAGCTTCCTGCCTGAGAGGAGCACCTAGATAGCAGCACACAAGGGCTCCTGACAAACAAGACCAAGGAATAAGAAAAACAATATTTGCTGCAGCTGCTCTCCTGGCATTCGGAGCAGAGTCAGCAAGCTCCAGTCCTGGCCAGGGAGCAGAGCTGGTGCCTGTCAGCCTGTCCTTCAGAACAGCAAATGTGTTAGGTGTGAAGGACAAGTCTCCCAGGTGCCTCCAGGCGGCAGTGAAGGAGTCAATCAGAGAAGGTTGTGCACAAGTTGCTGTTGAGCTGCAAGCTGCACTGTCACATGCCCCCCATCCTGTTGACAAGATGTCTGAAATGAACTCATCACACTCCAGATCTACACCCATCCATATGCACCAACATCCCAAACTCATGATGTTGTCCCTGAAGACCAGGAGTAATGCAGCTGATGGAGCTGAAACCAGACAGTTTCCTCTTTCTGCTGAAAGAGGAGCCCTCTGTGCTCAGGTTCAGTAAAGAGCAGGTGCCAGGGAATCTGGGTGGTTGTGTATAAGGAAAACTTGTAAAGTTACACTTTTTGTCTTGGAGATTAGATAGCCCATCAAAAAACAGTGCAAATAGCATGAGTTACAGGAATGGGTTTGAAGAAGTCCATACTACTGTAAACATTTACAGATGTTAAATATCTCTGCTTAATTTCAGTAGCAGTAATTATAAATATTGCTGAATTGGAAAGGTAGCACCCAAATCTGTGGTTGATGTATAGCTTGAGTTGGTTACCCTGAGACACCTTTCATCTTCTGTGATCTCCTTGAAGTTGCTCTCATTAGCCATCAGATAAAGCTTTGAATATAAATTCCTTTTACTGTGTGGCATTGCCCTTTAGGCAACCAGTATTATAAAACTTATATCAGCACTTTCAAGTAGATATGAAGAACTAATGTATACATTTGCAATTTAAATAGGGAATGTTTTGCTATGTGAAAGTCTCAGAGTATGGTCCTCTGAGAAAAGCAAAGATGCTGAAATCTGACCTATGTTTCCATGTGTGTTTGTCTGCATGCTGTTTGCTGGTGTAGGAATTCCTGTGCAGCTCGACATGAAAGTAAACTGAGATTCTCCCTCCTTTCCTCTAGAAACTGATTTTTATAAAGTCTGGAATTTCCTTTTGTTATCTTTAACTTACCAGAAGTTTATTATGACTTGTTTTCAGCAGTAAAACAGTGATAGCGTGGGTAAGATGGTATGATGATTTATTAAAAACACAATGAATTTAAAATGCATAAGTTGTTTGCGCTAAACAGGCATTTAATTTTTTTATATATTTTTTCTTTTAGCCCTGGTACGGAGTTCTAACATAAACGAAGCAGAAGGCTTCCTGCCCTTGTCTGATAAAGCGCACTTCCATTCATTGTTTCCATGCAACTTCCTATTCTTTCTACAGTAAAAGAAGGGTAAATTTCAGACAATTAATGGGCTCTCTCTGGGGAAATGAGATGTTCACAACAAAGCTTAGATATTGCCTGACATAATGAGCAAAGACAGTTAGAAACAGTTGTTTGCTCGTTTATTCTTTTGCTCTATTAAGTCTGCTTCTGCAGACTTAATGCATTAGCCCTCATGAAAGCTGAGCACTACGTGTGGTTCTTCCGTGAAGGCCATTAAGGCATCGCTGTGGCTTGGCCTTTAGGTACTTGTTAGGTACCAGCTTGTTAGCTGGGAGAATTCCACATCTTCTATAGTCTTAATACATTTCTGTGATTAAACTCAGCTGTATTTGATCAGTAAACTCAATACCTGCTTCTGGGGTGGAGGTTAAGGTTGGATATTGCTTTAAAAAGGACAGGTAATCTGTGGGAGCTGAGAGTGATGCAAGAGGATCAGCTACATTTGAATTTTAGACTGGTTGTTGGAAACTTATCACTTTTCCACTCTTTGAGGATAACAAGGGGAAAAACTCAGCAACCCTTCCTGAAACACTGGTCAACTACTTTGTTTCAGGTCATTGACATAGAAAAGTTGTGCTTTCTGGGATTACTTAAATAAAAGCCAACACGTTCATGCTGTTGTGTTTATACAGACCAAAAGATGCTCTTGTGCTGGTGGAGTGTTTTCCAAACACTCCTTTGGGAGAAAGGGCTGGAGGAGGGAGGAGGGTGAGCACATGAGCATGCACACTTTAGGCATGGAAAAATACTGGTGAAAAGGGCCTGTAAGCAGCATGTTGCTGTAAAGTTAAAGGAAAAAAAAAGAGAGGTTAGAGCTCTGATAGTGCTTTTGGTCATAAATAAGTGCAGGAGAAGTTACATAAAACAACTTTGCAGAGGATATAGTACATCTGTTTTGAAAGACTTCTTTGTTTTTCAGGTACAGATGTTTGTTTTCTAAGATGCCTCATGCCTAGTAATGTCATACAGTTGGCTTCAGCAGATGTTAAAACTAAACTGATTTTTCATTCAATGCCTTTTTTGATTTAAATGGTTTGATAGGTGTCTAAACAACTGCAATGTGTTCTACTTGATGAGAAGCTTGCTGTCATTGGCACTGACTAGCCCTGCCTTGCTTACTCAGATGTTGCATTGAGTTTTGCTGCCTACACCTTGACTTTGTCATTAACTTTTTCATAAAATGGATACTCCAGTATTATTTGGACTCTTTTGTTACAGTACACTGCTACTTACAAAAAAAAACAAATTTAGTCAAATTAACTTCTCCAAGTTAAAACTGAAATTTCTCAATCATGCAAATTATTTAACTTGCATCAATTTTGCATCCTGTCAAAGGGGGGAAAAATGGTAGGTGCATATTTTTAGGAAATTTAAAGAAAATATTTCTTTGAAAATGCAATTTGCCTTTTTCCCCATTAAGGGAATGAGATGTGTGCAGGCAACACATGAGACCAGATCAGCTCTGTTGCAACAGATGAGATAAGCCTTATTTTAACCAGTGGCTGGAAGCAGTGGAAATGGCCATTTTTGCAAGACACTTTCTAGAGGGGCATGGAAGATTGTCCTGTTTAAAAAGAATGACCAGCTACAGGCATCCACAGTATGTGTAACTACAACCCCAAAAGGGTATGGGACACAGCACCTGTAGACCTGAATAATTCCAGAATGGGTGGGAATGCTAAATAGGTTTTGCTATGTGTAACACCAAGTATCCAGAAACACTTAAAAATAAAAGAAAAAAAGGCATCCTAGTATATTATAGATCAGGGTAAACTTCATCTGATATTCCAGTCTATGGAAGCAGAGTGGTTTGGTCAATATGTGGAGTATGCTTGGATAGAGTTGATTATAGTGGAATGAGACTTATTTGGGGGTGATAACAGTGGTCTGAGAAGCACATGTGGTGATGGCCTGATTGCATGGGGCATTTAGTACCTTTAAAAAAAAAAGGGAGGAAAAAAAGGAGGGATGTAAAGATGAGCTATGCAGGCTAATACACAATTCCAGATGATGGGAATTTCCTCTTGGAGGAAGAAAGCAAGCAAGGATGGTGTCATGCAGTGGGGTTGCTGATTGTTGAGCTTTGAGTGTTGGCATGGGGAACCTCTGATGTACTTTTGTGTGAGCATATGTTCTCAATTCATTTTGCCAACATGCTTTAGCTTCTGCCACAACTGGAGCTGACCATCTGTGTTAAATATGTTTTGGAGATTATTCTTGCTCTTCTCAGTCAAGTTTAATAGCTCACTCATTTCAAGTAGATATATGTGGAGTCTGAGATATTTTGGGACCCACACTAATCCATTTTGAGGTTTGCTTGTTTATTTCTAAAATAGCCTAAATTGATTTGCATGCAAGAATCTTTCCTCCTGTAACTTTAAACCTCTCTTCCTTGCTCCTGTGCTCATTCGGTCAAAAGTACCACTGTGAAAAATGCACTTTTCCTGCTAATTACAGCTCTGTGTAATTAACTTAATTTTTAAATTTTAAATAAAAAAACTAGAAAGTTAATGTTATAAAGAGAAGTCTGTCTAGCTATGTGAGTTGATAGAAGCATCATACTGGAAAAACTTTCTTTTTGTAAGTGTGTGTGTGTGTATATATGTTTGCGTGCCCCTCTTTGATTTGCTTTGTGTGCGTTGTTTTCTTTTCCTCTCATTTTTGCTCCTTCGGTCCCTCTCTGCTTAAAAAAAAGGGAGGGAGGGAAGAAAAAAGCCAGTGACTGAGTCTTGGATGTAGATTTCACAAATCTTTCACTCAGTTTCAGTTCTGCTTCTGGGGAGGTCTGTATTTTGCTGCTTGCTCACTTCAACTGCAGTAGAAACTGGTCTATGTTCATTGATACCAGCTGGTGTTGATGGTGCACTGCTTGTATAAACTCATCTGAGTATTCAACAGGTGATTCTAAGTTTGAAAAAAACTTTTCCTTGGGAATTCCTTGTGTATGTGGATGGCCCTTTTCAAGGGAGGCACCTGCTGTCTTTCCATACAATTTATAGTTCCACAAGGAAATGCTTGCAGGACTTAATTTGTGGTAGCAATAGTAAAAATAAATAGGTAAGTAAATGTTTGTGGTGTGTTATGAAAAGAGAAGCTGCATTTCTACTGCTGCATTTCTTATCACCTTCCTGTTTGTTTCCTCTTTTTTTTGCCTGTTTACCCACTTACTGAAGTTTGTTACCTGTATTTAATGTTCAAAAGCTATAACTTCCCAGGATAAGTCAGATAGGCTGTTATGTTTGAAATGCAATATCTTCTGCTGGATATTGGTAGTATCCAAACGGGCTGAGTTTAGCTGTTAAGGAGTTCCTCCTAATTCTATTCAGTAAGCCTTAGTGCTTAAGAGAACCAGGAAAAGTTAAATGCCCTTCCTGAGCAGGCAGTTCTCAATTCAAATGAATTTGAGCTACGCTACATTAGAATTGTTATTGCCAGTTGTATAGAATAAGAAAACCACAATGCCCTGATCCCTTCCCTATTCAAGTAGGGTTAAAACAGAAAATGAGTAGTAGATTTATACAAGTATAAAACTCAATCCAGACAGTTTTTTACCATGTTTTTCCTACTGTCCAAGGTCCAAAGCAACAAAGCAAATGTCCAAGGGCAAATCTCTCTTTAAACATCTTCCTTCTCTCCTCTGTTTTGCTTCTGGAGGTCGCATTTATTCACAGATAAAGCACATGATCTAGGACAGTCCAGCTCCGGGGTGGTGGTGGGTGGTGGAAATGCTTCTTTGCTTCCCTGATGGACAGCACCGCGCTCCCTACTTCCAGCCATCATTGTTTCTGGTTAATTTAAAAAGAAATGCCCTTAAGTTAAGCTTCAAAATAACTTCTGTGAAAGCCTGTCACTTAAGTAGCATGAAATCTCTTCTTTGATAGTTAGCCCTCTCTGAGACTTGCTTTTCCAGTATTGGAAGTGATGAATTCTAGGAAGATCTGCAGTGCTGATAATTTGTATTACTTCATACCTGACAGTACAGAGATCCTAGTGTTTTTCCTGTCTGGATTTTAAATATTTTTATGTTAAAATGACTAGACTTGTCATTCCTTCATTTGAAAAACAATTAGAAGATACCTGCCCTCCTGAGGAGCGTTAGATCCCCTGGCTGGTGTGTATCCCCTTGCAGGGTGTGTGGGAGCCCCGCGGATGCGCTGTGGAGCCTGCAGTGCAGCCTGGGCCACGTTGCAGGAGATGGTGACGCGTTTCTGCGGACAGCCCTGTAGGAGCCCCCCTGGAATGTATCAGAAAGTGTATTAGCCTGTATTTGAGTAAAATCAGCTTATTTGTGAGTGGGTGTTGGGTTGTGGTATTCTACTGCTTCTCCTCTTCTTTCCTTCTTTCTGCCACTTTATTACAACAGAACACACGATACTCGTTAGTAGCATGGGAAATGAGATTGCCAAAATTGCACTGAATACATTCCAGATGCTTGTATGGAACGACTGGATTTGCATTAGGATTTCTTTAAAAATATACCTAGAGGAAAACAAATTCAGAGAGCAGTTCGGTATTAAACTAAAGTCTCTAAAAATTTGTCCTCATAAAACACGGATATGTACGAGCATATATTACCTTGTTACATACCTAACCTGCTTTCCATCTTAGGAAGGCTTTGCGGGCATTAGGCAATTAATACCTAATTGTATTTAGATCCAGGATTTGCAAGCAAGATTGAATGAATGCATAGTGCAAAGCAGTGATAGCTGAGCAAAAGCCAAACAGTGACTCTGTGTATTTTCAGCAAAGAGAACTGCATTCCGGAGGCTTGGAGCTCCACCATGATACATAAGCGGGGGCTGGAGGTCTGCGAGCTGTGCTTTTTGACTCCTGGAGTGCTAGTGTGCTAGGGCCGAGGAGCAAGAGCGCGTATGTGCTGGTGTGTAGGGCTGAGGAAGGTGGATGAGGGCGTTGGGCGCCAGGCAGCGCTTGTGCCGGGTTTGGGCAGGGGCCAGTGCCACGAGCGTGGCCAGAGCCGCTGTGGGACTGCGGTGGGGCTGGAGCGTCGCGTCCCGGCGCCCGGGCAGGCCGAGCGGCAGCGTGGTGTGTGCCGGGGTTCTCTGCTGGCTTCGAGATGCAAGCAGGCTGTGCTGAGGCGGTAAGCAATCAGATTAGGGCTTTCTGTTTGTTTCTTCAGTGTGGTAAATATACGCTTCCTTGGATATAGACTACCTACGGGAAGTAACTGGCTTTCTAGACAGCAGGAGGAGACAGGAGCGAGGGAAGGCAAACAGCAGGACAAGCCTGTAGGGAGCCCAAAGTCATGGATCTGGTGGAGGGAGAGCTCTCCTGCCCTTGCTGGAGCATGAGGCCTGTGGAGAGCGCCTGGTGGAGCAGGAGCTGCGGGCACAGCAGGGAGCCCTGGAGAAAGTGCCACAAATGGGTCTTTAGTGAGCAGCTCGCATGGAGGCTGTGTAAGAAGCTGTATAGAATAAAACAGAGCCTAAGCTGAAAGGAGGTGGCAGAAAGACCTGGCTTGTGTCATGTACCGAGTGTCAGTGCATCTCGTGATACTGACGTAAGCTTTTCTTTCATTTGGCACTAGCTCTGGAGAAGTGTCCTTTGCAGCTCATGCACTGAAGCTTCATTTAGTGGTTGGGCAGATGTGCAGATTTCAGAACACAGATTTCTATCTGGAGTTGCAAGCAGATGCAATAGAAATAGCATCCCTAAAACTCCTGAGAGCTCCTGGGAGTTGTAACAGACCTGGATGACCTGTGCCAGTGTCTGTGTGGAGACTCGAGAGGAAAGATCATGTCTCTTAATTTATCCCGTCATATATTCTTACGTGTAGTTTCAAATAGTGGAAATAACCTCCTGTTCCAATCTTTGGTTCAAGTGTTAAGGGCTGTTACCTCAGTCAGCAGTGAGGCCAAACTCTCTGCTGCAATAAAAGCAACTCTTCCAAAAGAAATAACCCGCCTTGTGCCTCTCTTCACCCGGAGTGTTGGTTGCTCGTGGTGGGTGCATTGACACCATGCTCTTTGGGAGGAGAAGAGGCACACGGGGCGGGCAGGGGTGCAATGCCTCCAATAAAAGCAGTGTATGAGGCACATGTGTGGGGATGAGGGCGTGCGAGGAGGCCGGCCCATGTGGGGCTGACACGGGCCCGGGCAGCAGGCACAGCTGGCACACGCCGGCCCTGCTCTGGCCACGGCGCAGCCGGGTGCTCGTGAGCAGGGAGGCCCCGCCGGTGCCGCCGGGCACGCAGGAGGCCCCGGGAGCGCTGCCCCCTGCACGTGGGCCGTGCGGCTCCGCAGGAGGCCTGGCCCGGGGCCAGCGCGGCGAGCGGCCGTGCCCCGCTCTGCCCTTCCTCGCCAGATAAGCCGGGCTGCTGGAGAGCGGCTGCCCTGCTCCACTCGTGAGCGTCTGCGTTCTGCAGCGGGGCCGGCTGCGTCGCAGAGGGGCCCTCCTGCACGCCAGGCAGGGAGGCTCTGGCAGGCAGTGTCTCAGGGCAGTGTTACAAAGTGTTTAGTCAAACTGAGTAGCACTGCATAGGCAGCCCTGCTTCATGTCTATGTGAAGAAATAAAGGTTAACCCCTCCATCTCCCAAGTTGATGGTCAGTGCTGCTGCCCAGCTCCCTGAGGAGCAGTGTGGGGTGTTTGTGTATCCTCCATGCCGCGAGCAGCGGTGTGTCCAGCATAGACCTTCAGCAAGGAGGGCTGTTGAGCGTGAGTGGCAGGGTCCGTGCTGCAGCCAGCTCTTCCGCGGGACCAGGCCAGCGCGACCTGAGGCTCTGGGAAAACCTCAGTGGCTCTGCGTGTTCCAGATGGGCTGCTTCAGGATGGGCTTTCTGACTTCTGAAGGGCCGGCTGCCAACCCTGTGTTGAGCGAGCTGTCGCTCTAACCTGTGAGGTGTAGGTCAGTGCACGTACAGCAACATACAGCATTCATGTACCCAAGTAAAACAATCTCTTGTGCTGCTGTGGTTGGATGCAGGTCTTCCAAAATCCAACAGAGTTCTGCTATTTAATAATTTCAAGGTGTTCTTTAATTTTAAACTTTGAGGAGCATTTTCCTTTTAATTGCAAATGAATACTAACCCAAAAATCATATTTCTAGGTTGTTTTTTATCTTTTATATGTTGCTGCTTCCAAACTGACCAGGAGGTCATCTGAATCTAATACTTATCTGACTGACTATGGTGCAAATAGGGGTTAAGTCAACTGACTTTCTACTGTGACCTTCTGAATCAAAAACATATTGTATCTATTGCTGTCAGGGGTGGATTTGAAACATTTTGGAAAAGCAGGGCTGCTTTTCATAAATATTTCTTTCTTTAGTTTCCTGAGATATAATTTAAATGTAAACTGCTTTATATGCTTCAGCTTTTGTGCTATCTTTCTGTATCACACCCCGCTGCCTCGTGCACTGCATGGGAGAATGGCACTACCTCATGCTGGGGTGGTTATTTGAGAGGGTGTACACTCCATTTTGGACTAGATACTGTTATCAGAGTAGATAATTGCTGTCAGACACAAAATAGATTTGGTAAACAAACATTTCGTTTTATCATGTGATAAACGTCTGTTTTGTGCAATGTATTTGAACGATGCTGTCTGTAAATCAGCACTGCTTCAAAAGCAACAAATCCAACTCTCCCAAATCCTTCCTGATGTAATTACTTTATATTAGAGATTAACGTTTCATTGTTTATGTGTACATGATGGTGTTTTTTCAGTGTTTGGAGATAACCACATTTGGCAGAAGTGAGTAAGCCATGTCTAAGAATAACCAATTTCTCCCTCTGCCATCACTGTTCTGTTCATTTCTATATGGGTATCTTTTCTAATCCTTTATTTTCTCCCGGGTAAAGGAAAGGCTGCATCATTTTGGAGTGCATACTTTTAATTACAACCGTCCAAGAGAAATGGATTAATGATCTAGTGCATAGAGGAAAGCTTAAAAGGGAATAGAAATAAACTTCTTCATAATGTGGCTAATGAAATACCCATTTTTTCCATTGTTTTTGTGACCAAAAGGTGATTACTGAATATTTTGTCTTTTTCACTAAATGATAGATATCTGTGACTTCTTTTGCAGGTCCTGTGCCTCGGAGTGAATGTGTCCTGTCTCCTGTTAACAACTCGCACCCAGTCCATGCCTTATTGGAGAGTTTCACAGTCTTATCCGGCTGTGCAAGCCGGGGCACGACAAGCCTGCCGCAAGAGGTGCACGTCCTCAATCTCAGAAGTCCAGAGGAAGGTCTTGGCCAGCATGAAAGAGAGGTAAAGGGGAAAGTGCTTTTCTTCCAGATTCCTGAGTACAGTGTCCATGCAGATGGGATTGTGCTGCATTAGTTTGCTCAATAAAGTTGTCTCCCAAGTGTGAATATAAAGACCACCAAGAATTGTGTGCAACTTGCATTGGGTGCTGTTCACCTGTGCTTTGCATGTCATAGGAGTAAGGCATTTTCATAGCCAGTCATTCTCCCTGTCACCTTTCAGTCACAAAGTATGCTGAAAGGTGGTGGGGTGGGCAAAGGAAATAAGAAACAGATTTAGGCCTACAAGAGGCCTCTACAGAATAGGCTGTCTTCAAAGACAGTTCATTTACCTAAATGTGTTGTAAATTAACATGAATACCTTTGGATCCCTGCCATGACCACTATAAACAAATATTTAAGTTCAGATCCTTCTACCTCTGTAATACATCCTGAGTTCTACCCTGATAGGGAATGCAGCACAGAAAGCAAATGCTGCTGACTATGGTAGTTTTTAAGCACAGTCCAATTATTTGTGTGTTGCACTCAGAGGGATTGGCAGGAACTTTAGTTGCTCTGAAAGTGACAGCACAAGAAGAAAATTTTTGATGTGAACTTGTACAGTATTATTGTTTGCTCTGAAAACACAGCAAAATAGGGACCTGAAGTGAAAAGAAAACATCGCATGTCTTGGCAGCTGAGCTACTCAGTCCTTGTTCTTACAGTATTACAAAAAAATTCCTCAATGCTGTTCCCTGAGAGAGCAATATGTGTGCACACAGCAGAATTTGTGATGAAAGAACAAAGATGATCCTGCAGGATGAAGCTTAGAAACAGAGGGTCTAAATCTGTGTTGAAAGATCTTTCAAGTGGAGTCTTTTGTTCTGCTTTAAATGCAGGCAGCTACTGGTGGCCATAGTGGAAGCCTTTCCATTGATTTCAATAGCAGCCTTGTCAGTTTGTGGGGAGTTCAGCTGAATGTGGATTGGACCCTTCTGTGGAGCTCAGCTGTTGTATACATTTTCAGTATTTACCCTGCCTCAAAGTCCAGTGTGTGATGAAAAGGTTATTTATTATCTCTTTAGTAGGCATGTCATTGGCTGCTCTTAATCAAAAATGTCAAATCTGCTTCAGTTTAACTGTCACTGAATGAATTTTAAATAATTATGCTCACTACTTTATGGTGCTTCAAATGATTTTTTTTTATTTTCAAGGCATTGTATTATCAGCTTGAGGATTACACTGTAAAAGCCTAAAATATTTAGGTACAGCCAGTTCTCTGGGCATGAAAATCACACTATTATTGGAATCTGTTCTTCCATTTTTCAGTAGTTTAGCTTTCTATGAAAACAAAACAGGCTTATGTGGTTGTGGGGTATGTGGGAGAGCGTGCCGCCCTCTCTCCTCCCCAGGAACTTTTAAAGCCATTGTCAACTCCAAGGCAATTTTGGTAGGGAGGGTAGGTCTGCAAGGGTAAGTTTTGTGAAGATGGCAGAAGAACAAAGGAGAGAGAGCTCCCAAGTACCCGCGCTGGGGACGCGCCACAAGGTGAGCGCGTGAGCACTTAGTCACAAGGGATCTCCAGGGAGGGGGGAAACAAGCTGGATGTACCTCCAGAGAGGCCAGAAGGAATCTAATGCCCACTCAGATTCTCATAAAGCCAAATTTCAGTCTGTGCTCTGAATGCTGCTTGTTCAGTGTCGTTTCTGCACAAGCTGTGCTGGAGCTGCGTGTGCGCCAGGCTGCAGGCTGTGCCACCACTGCCTCATCCACACAGTGACACAGGAGGCAATAGTTGGCTTTAAATAAAAGCAGTTGCTGTCCTGTTGAAGCCTCATCTAACTTGCTTATGTTAAGAAGGAGATTTTCTCTGATCTGTCTCTGTGCTCCTATTGTATACGAAAATGCAGAGGACTGGTTACATCTTGCTAGCAGTAATCCCTGGCCGCGTTCTCCATCTCCCAGGCATTTCCCAGTCACAGCCCTTGGAGATGCCCTGCCCTGAAAACGAGCAGGAAGCCAGAGACAGGCTTGCTGGCGACAGCATGCAGCAGAAGAGTGTAAACAACTCGGAGCAGATTTTCCTTATGGGATAAGAGCCTGAAAACAAAGCAGAGCAAATGTTATCTTTTCCATTATTGTAAAAATCAACTCAAGTGCCCCTTTGTATTAATGTAAAAGGTATCCATCACCTCAAGTAAAATTAGCTTGATTTACTGGTGGTGGTATTTCCTGTTGCCTGCAAATGCTGATAGCAAAGGTAGAGATCTGTTTATCATACACTTCCAATATATTTCAGAATAAAAACAATATTTTTGTGACGGTACGCTAGCTAAAATCTCCAACATTTAAGGTATATTTAAAATCAGTAGCGTGACTGGGTTGTTTGATGTTCTGATGACATGGAATGTGAGATCTCAATCTTGAAAGGAGGACTTGCTTTAGGGGAGAAGAGGAGGTTGGGTTTTGTTTTGCTTTGTTTTAAACCTGCCCTGTACTGGATGCTGCTAAATTGCACATTCCTTACTCGCTGGGAGGACTGTAAACTTCCCGTAGCAAATTCCTTCGAGGGCTCATGCATTAAACATACTCGTGCAGTTATCCTGGTTCTCATAAATATGCAACATTTACATGTGCATTAATTTAACTTGCTTTGACATTTGTGTAGAATATACAGCTGAGGAGCGTTCTCAAATGCGAGGAGGGCTGGCGGTGCGGGGGGAAGGCATGACATGGGCACGCATTCTTCCTGTAATTGCATGCAGATTTTTCTGCAAAGATTAATAAGGCTTGGGTGTTATTTTTCTTCACTGTAAGCTAGAATTAATATCTGGACTGGAAATGTGCAGGATTATGTATTCCTGACAGCTTTTGTAATGCTAAATCACTGATTTATCAGGTTAAGACTGAAATCCAGCAAGTGTAGGGTCATACCATGAAATGCTGTGTCATGGTTTTTAAGGAATTTATTTCTATTTCACTTCAGCCTCTGGTGGGGGTAGTCATTCCATTTGTAGAGACTGTCAAGACATTTTCTTTGAGAGGACCTTAGATGTGCCAGTGGATTTTAAGTATTTAGGTCTTTCATCACAATTCATATTGGCCCTGCTTTATCGTAGGAAATAGAATACGAGTGCATGTAATAGCCACAAGTATTTATATAGAGCTTGGCATGAAAAATGCAATGCCTCTTTTGTTTGTTTTATTTGATCAAATATTCCTGGGGAAATGAGTGCGTGTGTGAGTTTCTGTAGCAATCTGGGTCTCAGCTGAAAGCCAGGAACTACTGAACACTTGCAATAACTTTCTCTTTGGCTTTGGCCAGCTTCTCTGCTTAAGTTTCCTAGTTTTTAGGAGGGAGATGCTTGCTATCTTAAACTGCTCATGCCCTGATGATAAACTATTGTTTGTGAAAGTGTTGTGAAACTATGGATACGCACCAGAAAAATGTGCACAAGAGAACTTAAAAAAAAAAAAAGATGAATGTCGCTACTTAAGTAGGTTTATTATCAACTCTTACCTTAATGGAGGAGTCTTTTATACCTGTCAGTTAAATTCCCCTGAACTTCTCCAGGCACACAGCCACGATTGAAATAGCTAGTGGGGGGAGGGGGGAAATACAAAATTAATCTCCTGTGAGCACTTAGAATTGAATACATATGAATACATGGAATCAGAATTCCTGGCAGTGGATTCACTATTGTTTTCATTGACATCCTCATCCTAAGTAGCTTTAAGATGGTATTCCTGATACAGATGTTCAACATGTGTTATGTGAAATGAAGGCAGGAAAATCAAGGGCTTATTTTTATAATTTTGAGTAGCTGCACTGAAGCTGGAATAAATTCTGAGTTTCTTTTCCATGTTAAATCACTGTAATTTGGCAATGAATTATAATGAAAATATATTCTTCTTTGAGAGGAAACATGATGTTAAATCTTGTTAGTTTCTGTGAATTAACTGGGCTAATTACAGTCACGTGGTAGTAGAATAACTCATTCTTGGGGTGACCCTCTTAAAACCATAAAATAGGGTACAAAATTGTTCAAGTCCAGTATTTACGTATTTTCTGAGAAATTATCTATGATTTCTAAAAATGGGACAGGAAAAGAAATTGAAACATATGCACTTAATGCATTTCTATATCCCAACCTTGGCAGTGCATCCTGAATTCAGGGTAATTCTTTTGTATCAGGTTGGTTTTTTGGGGGGGGGGGACAAGGAAGAGGTCTAGAGAATGAGGGTGAAATCCTGATTCATTTTGTCTATTTGTTTCCTGCATATTTACTGTATTTCACAGTGTGTTTAAGCTATTTTCAGAAATAACACTCTTTTAGGGGAAACTGATTGTTTTGGATTGTGCTTGTGCATGTTCTGGTTCTTACACGCTTCACAGGAACGTGGGCTAATGTACACACATCACTTATAGTGCTGAAAACCTATGTGCACAGGGCAGTGAGGAGCAAAAAACAACTAGCAAGCTCCTTCAAGTAATTAAATTCTCATTAAAAATAAGTGCAAAAAAAAAAAAACCCTACTGACAACAAAACACTGTCCTCTTCAGTAGCATTGTACTAAAATGAGAGGCTCCACAATGAGGAGTTTATTTTATGATTAAACAGTTGCGTAAGATCTTGAATACTACATCTGTGCCCTGCTGGATCGCTTGGCCGTACGCATGGGTGCTGGGCTGTGATGATGCTTCTAGGGAGCTGACCAGAGCCCCCGATGCCCAGTTTGGGCTGGGAAATAAAGGGCTGGGGCTTGTTTTCCTGGGCTGTGACCAGCTGTGGTGCTGCTGTGGGTGCTGGGTGCAGCGGGAGCCTGTAAGGGACAGGGGCAGCAGCGCAGACACCCTGTGGGAGCAGGCACAGAAACACTAGGCACCCAGGGGTGAAATTATGGTTCTTATTACCTGCACTTCTGCATAGGGCTTCCCAGTCTCCCATTGGGAGGAAGGGAATGATGGGGAGATTGCAGGTACTGCTGCATTGGACCATGGTGAGGAGCAGGTGGGGAAGGGAAACTCAGGCTCTCATTCAACTGCTGTTTGATTGGTACCAATAGCAGGTTAACAGCACATAAGCATCAGGTGGCATAGGGTACGATAATGAGCAGAGTCTGTGTATGTGACATGGCCTTAAGCTTTGTTTGACTGTTGTGCGGTCAAACTGAGGCATCCTGTTCTCCATGGAGCCCGGGCAGTAGCCCTGGGGCATGCTCGGTTGTGCTGGTAGGCACTAGGTGGGCCAAGGGCTTTTGTTTTCAAGAAAAACTGTTGCTGTTCTAGAAGCTGCATTAAAAAAAAAAAAAAAATCATTGCTGAGCCTCTGCCAGAGTAAATACTGGATCTCAAAACAGGAGGGATGTTTTGCTTATTTTGACTCTCCAGGTTCGCAACACCTTGACTGTGCTGCAGCTCATGGTGGCAGTGGAAGCCTCTGCAGGGCTCCTGAGCAAGGAAGGGCATGAACTGCCTTCTGAAATATGTGCATGCAACTCATAGAATAATATGAAACGTACCTTAATTGCACCGATTGATGGGTGTTTCATTGCCATGTCAAAAAACAAAAGCAGCCATCTGACATCTGAGCCTCCATCTCTGAAAAAGCTGTCAATCCTCCCCCTTTTTCTTTGTAAGCACTTTGAGGCATCTGTGCTTGCATAAAATCCAGGCCTTTTTTTTTTTATGTGGCGTTTTCATGTTGTTTGCTCTGGCCGGCAGTGTTTGCAGGCTGTTTTCGGTGAGCTCCGGAATTGCTGGTGGCTGCGCTGGCAGCGGCTCCCAGCTCTGCCCACCAGCGCTGCCAGCGGAAGGCGCGTGTCGGCCAGGAGCGGCTCCTGCGGAGCCCGTGTCCTGCCGAAGCCCCGCTGGATGCACGGCTGCTCTTAGTGGCAGCAGAGCCTTCCCAGCCCTTGGAAAGCGCTCTGCAAAGCCTCGCTAGGTTCTGTTTTTAGAACTGGAATGGGTTGTTATGTGTAGCAAACGAAACCTCTTCTCAGCTTTACAGAGCCGCGCGTGCAGCGGGGCTGAGGCTCACCACAAAAGGCTAAAGGGTTCAAAAGAAAAAATGTCAGTGCGACTTTTATGGCTGCTTGATTTTTTTTGAATGTTATTTAAAATGGCTTGTTGGAAGCAGGAAGTTGGACTCTTCCACTGACATGTGTTTTCCTCTGCTCTGTGTGCCCATAGATGCTGTTTTGTTATTGCAGAGTTTTAGAGAATTGGGCTGCTGCCTTTGCTAGAGCATTTCTCCTCCTTTTCTTTGTTACTTGAGAGCATCTAGATGCATATGTGCATACACAAAAACAATCTTTCAGGCAAATGTCTTGATATTGATCATAAACTGTAATTCAAATTCTTGTTCTATTCCTTCCTTAAAGGAGGAAATCTGACATGCCTTGCGGTATTTATAAATTACTGCTTTGTCTGTAGTTATTTTCTTCAAGGAAAGATAATTAGGAAAGTGGCATTTCCAAAAATCTGTTTATATCACAGACTGATGGACATGTTCCAGTCTAGCTTTGGTCTTGTGCGTATGGCTGAGTGTGTGAGATACTGGGGCAACACTTTGCATGAATGGTCATTTCTATGATGTTCTCTAGAGCATCTGAAGAAAAGTGGGTATAAATGAAGTCCGTCCTTTTATAGCTCCCAACACCCTGAAAATTTCCAACATGTCTGACAGTTGCTCTCATCTCATTGGAAAAAGCCAAACCTTACAGGGGGAAGGCACAAGAGCACAGTTGGTTGAATAGTTTTGTTTAAACTTTTGAAAACACTTTTCTTTATCTAATCTTTCATATCACATGTTGAGTGTATTTACTACAGACAAGTGCACCCCACTTTTTACCCAGGCTGGGGGGGTTACAGACTGACAGTAAACAAAGATGCATCCTAAATCCTGCTGCGTTTCTTTTTCTTTTTTAATGACTCATGCACATACACACTGTTCTTTACCCTGGCTTGGAAAGCTAAAATTTGGTTTTACACTTCCAATAAAAATGTGAACTTAATTTTACACTTCTGTATTTGATGGTGTTCCTCAGAAACATCTGTAGAATGATATACCAGCTTTGCAGTCATTTGAATCTCTGTGTGTTGTCTGGATGCAAAACCTTAGAGGGACAAAGTGTTTTATAGGCAAATACTATCAAGCAACTTTTTTTTTCATTGTGGTTTTCCATAGACTTAACTGAGCCTTAGAATTTGGTGTTCAGCTTTCACATTTCAACTACTTCATAATCATTTAGGAAGGAAGGAAGAGAGAAGGGTATAAAATTGAACTTCATTCACCAGCTAGTTCACCAGTGAAAAGCTTAGATATGTGTGTGATGTGTGCAAGTAAGTGCAGGGTAAAATACTGCCTAGGAAAGGGTTTCTGTTTCTAGTGACAACTACTTCTGCTGTAGTTGTTCATGTGAAGGTAGCAGCCCTGCGAGTGGCCACTCGCAACAGAGGGAGATGCTGTTCTTGGGGCTGGTGGGAATGCATCCCGTGCCCTTAAACAGATGGAAAGCAAACAAGACACTTTCCCACCAAATGCTTAAAAGGAGCACATTCCCCTTAGGATTCATTATAGAGCATGTGAACAGTATTGACATCCAGTGATTTATGCCAAGCTGAGAGAAACATGTCTTCAGGTCTCAAGTGCTTTTTGAGAGAGCAGATGGCACAAATGGTTTCACTTCATCGTTGGGAGCCTGAGCTGCTCCTTCGGGTCAGAGGAGAAATGGGTGCTGTGGCTGTGGCCTCGCGCCCATGTGCACCCATGGGGTCCCGGTCGCATGAGCGAGGCGATAGGGTGGGCACGGGCCACCCAGCTCTGCAGGGGCCCGGAGGGGACGGCGTGTGGGGACCAGGCTGCGGTGGCAGAGCTGCATGGACGGGCTGGCGCGTAACCTGTCGGCCCTGGCTGCAGCCAGGAGCTTGGGAAACCTTGGGTTCCAGGTGAGCTCTTGTTCTCCTCACAATAGACTACATGAAATCAAGGAAAAGCACCAAAAAGCTAAAGCTTGCTGGATATAAAAACTAGATTGAAATGTATATGTAGAGGGAAAGCCAGATCCTTATTACAATGAGTAGAAGTGAAGTAGGTAGTTTACTGTATAGAAGAAAAGTAGACAGGTAAACTGTGTGTCTATTCTGTACATAAAAGACATTCTTCAGTTGTTTTCACAGAAATAGCTGTATCATTGTATATTTTATATTAATACCTACTACCCTTCATATTCTGAACTAGCTTTACTTATATAAACCACCAAGATCTTGTTGCTTTCATTACTTGTGCACTGTGGAAGTGATCCCGCTTTGTGGTTCAAATAGGACGCTAATGATTGGCCTGCCAGTTTGCTAGGTTGTTTCTGAAACAGCTTGATCCTAGTTTTTAGATTACCTAAATGTTTGAATAAATGATTTACATCTAACATAACGTGACCACATTTGACAGCTTCAGCTTTAAAACAACTATGGAATACTAGAAATTAACTGGTCCTATTTTTATCTGAAGAAAAATAGTGTGGCTGAGCCAGGGCCAGAAATGAGCCAACATTTTTGTAAAATTAGAAGAAATATTTTGTGATATCTATTTGGGTCAGAACTTTCTAACACCATTTGAGGTGTGATGCTTTTCAAAGCTGCTCTCGAATTACTGTATTTCCGATGAAAACTTACCAGCACAGATGGTTACTCTTACATTTCTGAGGAGAAATATCATGGTTCACTAAAATATCGTTTATGAACCGGATACAAATGA
The DNA here is from genome assembly GCF_003342845.1 of Nothoprocta perdicaria. Lineage (NCBI taxonomy): Eukaryota > Metazoa > Chordata > Aves > Tinamiformes > Tinamidae > Nothoprocta > Nothoprocta perdicaria. Next base: position 4,378,860 of record NW_020455205.1, on the reverse strand, counting down.
CACTTGCCAACTCCTGAGCAATATGTTTAGTGACATAGATGTAGAGCATGCTGCTATAATATACTATCCTTACTCATGACTTTTTTTGTAAAGTATTCAGCACTAAATTCTCCTTGTAACTTGCTTTTTTTTGTCTGCTGGCTGGACCAGTTGAATTGTAAATCAGTATCAGGAGGTTTATACAAGATATAATTCTATCCTGTCACACAAATTCTTAACTTTGGTTTGTTAATATTTAGAGCTAGAAGGACAGCAGAACTATGGGCTATGCTACACATTGTATGTGAATACAGTGTAAACACTTAAGTTTTCATTTTAATAGATGTTTTCATCAGAGGTAAGGGCCATGAGCAGGTCAGCATTTAAAGGTGGTGCTGAGGGTAGGTCTCGGATGCCCTTTAATCCATTTGTGTGTGTTGCTTTGCTCTGGGTGTAAGAGGTACCAAGGGTTGGGCTGCTGCGCTGTCCCCACTGAAGGTGATGGGGCTTGCTGGTCCTTCCTCCTTAACACATGCTGTGGGGCAGCAGTTTCTCCCCCACATTGGGGGGTCCTGCTACAGGGGCTCTCCAAGGGGGGAGGGAGGGTGTGGTCCCCCACCATGTCCACGGGGTTCTCCATTTCTTCAGGAGGGGGTTGAGCTCCCCGGTGTGGGTGGCAGGCTGTGCCCTGTGCAACAGGCACCTTTTTTATTGGGTGGGATTGAATTCATGTCTGGTTCAATGCCAGCAGCTTCAGAGAAACTGCCCCAGGGTGAATCTCTCATTCTCATTTTCACAAGGGAGCTAGAACTGCTGGTGAATCAGTCTGATGCTCTGTAGAGCATGGGTAAGATTACCAAGGCCCTGTGCACTTGCGAGTCTGTGTTCAGGTCAAGTAGCCAAGGGCTGTTTTTAGCATTGGTTCAATGAGTGTCACCTGTAGCCTTGGAAATAGCTGCTCCCTTGATACACACATGGTGAGCGCTACCACAGCCAGCAGCAGCTCAGCCTCTTTCCCGGGGACGGAACTACACCTCTCCAGCAGCCGCAGCCCCAAAAGAGAGGGTTTCCTCTCCACGCTCTCCCCTGTGCCCGATGTCCTGTGCGTCTGGCAAGGGCTGCAAGGATGCCCACGGTTGGAGTTCTTCAAGGAGGAAAAGCAAGTGTATGGGTGTGAGTGATTGAAACAATTTCTGTAACTTCAGTGCACTCGCTTTTCCCTGAAGATCCCTGATGTTCCCATTCCAACTATCTGTCGTATTGCTGGGGTGAGTTTTAAGAGAAATAGGTACTTGCTTTGTGGTGACAAATGAGAAATGTGCCTTTGAGAACATTCCCAGAAGGGGAACCAAGGGGTCTTATAAACCTATATGAACTCTGTTATGCAACTACTTGATTTATGAGTGTGAATACATAACCCTTTGAGCAAATTACCTTCAGGCAGTAATACCATGTGCACATATTTTGCCTTTCTTGGAAAAATCAGCAAACTCTCAGAAAATGTTGGCTCCCTGAAGCTGTACTTTGCAATCTTCTGTAGCTGGCTTTACACCAACTCTTTAACACAATACTTAAGGAGAATAGTAAAAATACCCCCCAAAACGGATAAAATAGGTGTTCCATTTTGAATTCACAGTCCCTGCCTGAAGAATGTACTTTTACCTTTCATCTTTAGAGGAAAAAAAAGATCAGTGCAGGAATACTCCTGTCCCCAAGCCACTGATAAACCCTTTTCAAAGGTGATGCAGCGGGTAAACCTTACCATGTAAGGCAGTTTCATGAGTTATCCTTCACTGAATTCTCCTGCAGCCCGTATATTAGCATTAGACTTTGTCAAGTGAATTGTAGTAGAAATAGTAAATCTCTTCTATTGGATGGTATCCATCAGTAATTTATTTCTATTAATTCTTTTCAGAGATTCAAGGTATTTATAGGGAAAAGTGATAAAAAGAACATACAAACTATCAGAATTCTGTTCTAACCTTTTTTTTTCCATTTTGTGCTAATTACCTTCATATTTGCAGCTGGGTAATCAATTAAGGTGTCATGAAGCCTCCTCTAGTGCATCATTCCTAAGCCAGAAAGGCTCCTTATATGGTCTGGGGTTACAATTGATATTTTTTCTTCAGTTTTACTGAGCAGCTGCCTTAGCCTGGGCAGTGTAACTCAATACAACACAGCATATTTTGTGCTGGTGTCTTAGCACAAATTTGTAATGGCTGTTTTGGAAAATGTGCCATGAATTTATCTCAAGACCTTCACACTGGAATAGTTAATTCAACCTTACAAATCCTTGGCACTTGACTTTGATCTTTCATAACAAAACTCAATGTCTGTGACTTGATGCCTTGAAGTCAGCAAAACAAAATGGTGCTTTTGCAGCCGTGTTTACTTTGATCAGTTTTCAACATTTGTGCCCTTGCCTTTCACATTGTACAAATTGCTTTAGCAGAGCACTGGGGCAGAGCCCACAGACTGTTTTTATACTTGGTTACTGTGGTGATCCCAAGCCTTTCCCGAGCCTCTGAAGGCCGGGAAGCAGAAACCTCGGCAGCCGGCGGAGCCTTCACCTTGTTGCCGTCATGGGGAGCTGCTGGAGACCTTAAAGGAACTTTTTGCAGGCTGCGTGGAGGCCAATGGTGACCCCAGACGCCTGCAAGGTGCCTGCTGAGCACTGCTTGCACAGGCTTGGTGGACGTGGCACCTATGGAACACGGTGTCCTGATCAAGTCTCACCTTTTTTCCAGCATATATTGAAAGAGTCAGTTTGGGTGAAGTGACAAAACTCTGTTGTGACTAATTTCCTGTTCATAATCACAGGCTTTGCTATTGGTAAGACTTTTTAAAGTGATTTTTTATGGTAAAATTTTTTAGACTAACCTTAAGTATTTCTCATTTTTTCTTCCTTTTAACCGATGACCAAGCGGTCGTGTTGCTCCCAAATTAGTCATGTGTTTCTGGAGGAGTTGGTGAGTGCCAAAGGAGAGAGCTGGGCAGAGCGGGGCCTGGCAGAGCAGCCTGCCCGGACAAACAGTCTCTGAGCTGCGTCTTTCTGAAAGAACCATGACTTAAAAGCACGTCCTAGAAGTCTGGCCTAACTCTTGATTGCACAATAAAAATGTTGGCCACACAACAGCTCAGAAATCATATGAGACCTTCGCGAGGGGGAAGGGATGAGTTGGAGCGCGGAGAGACCTTCCCGCAGCGTTGCTGTGCCGCTCTTTGCTTGCTTAAGGCACTAGCCCGTTGCATGGTTTAAAAATAACATGGACTGAGCAGATGCTCAGTGAATGGGCTTGGTGACCAAAAAGTCCTCAAGACCCTTTAATGATTCCAGTTTGACTTTTTTGGGTTTCGTTAGACTGCTGCTGATGTACAAGTGCCTGAGGTGAAAGTTTGGTTGAGGTAGTAAGTTGCTGAGAAAAACGTGTGTATTTTGTAAGCTTATTTAAACTAAGAATGGATGGAAGAAGTCTCTTTTTAGGATATCTTTCAGGACAATAATTAATTTTACAGCTGCTTTCAAAAGGTTTGTGCAGAATTTTGTGCCATGTCTTCATATCTGGCTGTCTAGAGCTGAACACACATAGGACTGGCTACTTCTCTGGGCAAAACGTCCAATAAATATTGAATAATGTGGTTTCTGCCAGTGAAAATACAAAAGGAAAGAAAGGGAAAATTTCTAGTTAGCTCTTCTGCTAATATTTAGAAAAGTTTTGTTTAGTGGCTTGAAGTGATCCAATACCTTTCTGTTAACTTATGCCATGCTTTTAAAAAGGTGCTATGCACTGTCTAGACATTTAGGAAAGGATGTGCCTTGAGCTCAAAAACTAAGCTGAGAGAGAGCAAATGTGGCCATTAAGCACTCCCCTAAGAGGAGCTTGGATCTGCAGCTCGAGGAGGGAGATCCCTGTAGGGTTAGGAGCTCTGTAGTGGGACACAGCGGTGATGTTGGCCTGAACTTTGATTATTTGTCTTTTATTTAAATTTATAATATTTTAACTTCTAAAGTCTAAAGAAATAGCAACTGAGAAGTCTAATGGTACCTCCAGTTGGAAAGAATCTGATTTTCTCACTTAAATAGTATTCTTTTCTCTTTGTGCTCTCTTCAGAGATCAAGTTAAGCAGAAATCTTCATAAAGTCTAAAACATCTGCCTTGTCTGATAAAAATTGGCTTTGAATAAACTTGTCTGAGCTCATTTGAAATAGAGATATTTTTGTACTTTCATATTACCCAAAGGACTTGACCCTACTTTTCCTAAGAGGTTTTGTTTTATTTTTTCTTAATCTCTATTTTTTTGTAATAAATCCCAGAAATTTTGAATAACAAGATTTTTTTCAAATTTCTAATAGGAGAATCTTCATCTGGTTAACTTGGCATTCCAATAAAAACACCCTCCAGGATGCACCCCAGACTTGGTACCCGTGTTTGCCTATATGAGAGAATTGCTATTGGTCTTCTACTTCTGGTTATTTAAGTACATAAGTCTGTGTTATGTTTTATTTCATCAAATTTTAGAATCTTTAGCTTTTACTTAACAAAAAAAGCTACAAAGTAAGTTGGACCGGAATAAACCAGTTATCATTTATGAGTGAGAAAGTGAATGTAGGTGCATACAAGAGGTAACTCTAAGTTTAATCTTCACTGCCCTTAGTGCAGTCTGTATTCTCTTGGATACTTTGATGTTTAAGGGCTTTAAAATCAAATGCATTTTATGCTATTCAGAGGTGAGAAAAAAATCAGAATAAAATGTGAGATCATGTTTGCCAGATCAGTATCGCAAAGGATATAATTTAGTTACTTTGGTAAATTTAAATTGTGGTATTTTTCTTGCTTTGTAAGAAAACTATTACATAAAAACAGAACAAGGTAATTATATTTAATAGCTTAAGCAGCTCATTGCTAATTAGCCATGATTATAGCTGAAAAACCGCAAGAATTAATGAAACTTTTTAATAGCAGAGAATTTAATAGCACTTCTAAACACCTTTTCCTTGCCACATTCATTGGCCTCCGTTTCTAGAGACAACAACAAGCAGCACGAGCAGCTTATCTTTTCCTTCACTTCCAGCTAACAGAAATACTCAGGCTTTATGGCCTGATACTCTAAAGCAGCTTTTCTAAGTGCTCTTTGGCATGCAAAGTCTTCCTCACCTTGTGAGCCTTCAGCGAGCGAACGCCGGCAGCTGCCTGAAAGGAGGTGCTTGATTCTTTTGAGGCGATAAATGGAAAGCAATGCTGGCCTTGGGAGATGTAGCAGACTATGGCACTCTGTGTTTGCTTTTGGAAGTGCGTGAATGTAAATAGGAGTGCAGGCGAGCCCTGGGAAGGTGGGCGCGTTTCCCTGGGAAATGCAGGTGCCGAGCGGTCCGGTGCGAGCGCCGGTCTGCAGCGCAGGAGCGCGTGCTCTGTGGGGCCTTGCTCCCCACGGGGAGGCTGCAGCACGCGAGGCAGCAAAGGACACGCTGGCAACACCTCTCACTGTGCACTTACTGTGTGGTGCCTTTTTGTTTCTCTGGAGCGCTGGTTTTTGTTTTGTTTTCTTTAATTAGTCTTACAATATCAGTTTTCCAAGAAGTTTTCATCAACCATGAGAAATGTGTAAATACCAATGTCCTCATGATTCCTGACATGCGTTTATAGGGATTCACCACGGTGATTTAAGCTGACAGTTAAATACACTGTGCATTCAGCACATGCAGATGTGTGTATTCAGGTAGATCCTGCATGTAACCAGCTGCTTGCTGGTGGGTGGTGCGATAAGGATAAGCGTGGTGTTTGCCTTTCAAAATCGGTAAGTAGCAGGAAACCCCTTTCCTGCCCTGCTCCCGGGCTCGCACGGCCCCCTGAGACGGAGAATCGGGTTTCACTTTGCAATGAGAGGGAACTTTTCCCTTCCTGGGGAGGGGGGAGATAGGTATAGGAGGAGCTTTTTCTTTGGAAAAGTTTGCTAATTGTAATGGCTACCATATCTTCAGTTTGCTGGTGTCTAGATATCCTCTGGTTGGTTGGTCAAATGAATGTGGATTTACTTTAACAGTGAGCTCCCTGGTGTGCAGTGCATGCTCCCTGCGCAGCCATAGGTAGCGCGGCTCCTTTCAGTGCCTCAGGTTTCCTTTTGGGTATTGGAGTGGGAGGCAGATGGGTCTAACTCACCTGTATGCTCATTTATATGTGTCACCACTCCAGGCTGTGGTCATGCTCCCACTTACTCCCTTAATCCCTTGTATGTAAGGAGTTGTAACTTTTTTTTTCCAGAGAATGTGCTCTTATGGCTGTAGTTGAGACACAAACTTGCCTTGCACAGTGTGTGGGGAGTATATAATACCTTGGCTCTATTCCTAATGCTTTTTTTCCATAAAGCAGGATAAGCTATCAAGCCAAATGCTTTCTGCCTAGCAAGTGTATTTGCTACCGCAAAAAGAGTGTGACTTCTGTCAGCAGGTGCTGTGTTATGTGCTGAAAGGTGAGAGAAAGGGAGGGCTCTCTTATCCTTAAGGTCAGAGTTTTGCCCCTTGCCAGAGGGGCAGCACTGAGATCTACAGGAGTGGGCAGGGCTTCCAGAAAAGGCATTTTTGTTTAGAAGCTGCTGCAGAAGCTGCTGTTGAGAAGTGCCCCGTGGTCTGTGCTGTTCCTGGCCGTGCCTCCCACTGCCTCGTGAGCAGCTTCTCTGCAGCCCGTGAGCTGCCGGCCCCCGCGGCTCCCCTGCCCTCTTCCTTGCAACCAGGGTGCCCTGTGCACCGGCGGCTCTTCAGAGCTAGAAATCTCTATTACTGCTTGCATAAGGGAATGATAACGATGCCCAACTACGTTAGTAATGCACTTCAACTTTGTTTATTAGCTGATTTTCCTCAGATCTCTTTTACAGGGTACTTGTGGTTCTTGTCTGATTACTCTCCTCCTGAGTTTTTCCTACATGATTCTTTTTGTCCCTGAAGAGGGGCATTTTCTTTCCTTAATGTGCCAAGTTTTCTTTTGGAATTCCTTCCATAAGTAAGCGAGAGGTTAGCTTGTGTTTCTGGATTTGTTTCTCCTGATTTTTGTTTATTTAGTTTGTTTATTTTGCAGATTAGATTTATGCCCCAATAGCATCTACAGGGGAGGGCAGTACTGCAAGCCAGCTTTGTAGGCTACCATTTAGAGACTAGAAATATAAGTTGTCTTTGCAATTCCTTTTATCTCCTTGTTCTCCATCTCTCAGCTTAGTGGTTTGACCTTTTACATAAGCGATTTTTCATCTGCTTTTGCCAAGGTTTTCTTAAACACTTTAGCAGGGCTCTGCAAGTGTAGAGCACAAATATTAACTCTTTCATTCTGTATGTGTTCTGTTGGCTTTATTTTTCTTTTTTAAAGGAATAACTCATACTGTAAGCCTTAACATGCGTTAAAATGGTCTATAATTCAAAAGAAAAGTGGAAGAATTTGAAACAATGAAGCTTGCAAGGAAGTGCTCATATATTTTTGTATTTCTCCGTAGGTCACCTTACACTTGAATCCGATTTCATCAGTGCACGTTCACCAGAAGCCTCTCGTGTTCCTTCTCAACTCACCATTGCCCCTGATCTGGAAGCTAAAGACAGAGAGGCTGGCACCTGGGATCCGGAGGGTGTTCTTCGTAAGTACACACAGCTCTGCCCTGTTCCACGTCGCAGCTGCTCGTCGCGTGACGCGCAGAGTTCATGGCATTCGCTTGGGAAGTTTTTTAAATGTATGTTAGAAAAAAAAAAGTTTGCAGGAGGTCAAGTTTCAGTGTAGGACTCTGGAGAGCAGTTAAATGGCAGGGAAAAGCAATTTGAAAAAGTAGGCAATTTCTTGTTATGTGAATTCAAAGAAAAGAAACCAACACTGTTTTTTTAAAATGTGCGTGCTGCTTGGTTATTAACACCAGCAGCAATTGGAGTCTGCAGAGCATTGTGGATATAGAGGATCTGCAGGCACGCTTACAAGTTTGGTACGACTGAAATACAGAAGCTTCAAAGCAATGGGAAGCATGGGTGCATGCTAGTTGTGTGGTCTGTGACCAAAACAAATGTCTGTGTGCATTAAGCTCTGTATGTGCAGCACAAGGTTTATGTCTCTAATGAAGCTCTATCTATTGAAATGACCAAGCTAGGTCCAAAATGATGTCATTTTTGTTTCTCAGAAAGCCTGGAGCACTGCTTATAATGTAGGATCCAAATATTACCTAGTATTTGTAAATCATGTCCTTACAGTTTGCCAGGACATTCAAGTTTGCTATTTGTAGTGAAACAGACAAGTTGTTTGGATTAAATTTTTAATACGTGACATCATGTCTAATCATGAGTCGTCTTTATTAGAGTTGCAGCTTTTACTATATTCAACTCTAATTGCAGAACTACACTTGATTATTTTTAGCTGTCTCCTTTTAGGGTTTAATTTTGCTGTCCCAGCACAGCTGTGAGGCAGGCAAGATTGCCTCGTGATTCCGCACGGGAACGCAGCGGTGCCCCTTCTTCAGCAGCAGGGGAGGGGGGTCATGCTGCAGCACTGTCACAGGGAAGGGACACTTCTCTGTTGACCTCTTAAGGTGGTGATGGTGATCAGTGTATCCAAGAGTCCCGTCACTCACCGGACACCAAGAGCTTTCTGGGACTGTTTTTATTTTTCTTCTACCTGGGATACAAGAGCAGGGAGTACCCTTGATATTTTGAACTTTGAAGGACTTTGTTCTGTTGTCAGAATTGTTTGATTTGTGTCAAAAGCACAGACTTATTCTGCATCTTGCTTGCTATTAACCATCTCAGTTTTTTTCTTGTCTCTTTTTCTTGTCTCTTCTTTTTTTCAAGAGTCTCTTGCAAGAAAACCAGTGCGGTTCAGATCTGCTTAGAAAATGAGTGAGGAACAAAGTGATAAACAGGGTGATAAGAGTTCTCACTCCTCTCCTAGCAATCAGCACCTTTCACCATTTAATCAAGTCTTGGTCCTAAAATTACCACATCATAATTCCTGTTCCATATCAGCTAATTCCATTTCAGCCATTTCCTCCCTTCTCCTCCTTGCCCACTTTATTTCTTTCTCCAGTGTGGACCCCTCACCCTGGCTTGGCCTGGAGGTGAAGGTGTCTGCTGAGGGCACTCATTTCCAGGCAGCAGATGCTCTGGTGCTGAGATGGTGTTTGGGCTGGGCTTGCTCAGTTTGGCTCTGCGGGGCTTCAGCGGGCTGCATTAAGCCATAGGCACAACAGGAATGTGCCTAAGGCATCAGCTGCCAACCCTGCATCATGAGCCAAGTGTTCCCTCTGGAACACGCTCTCCTGCCCTCCGGGTTACAAAAATGGGCCTGCAAGTTTGAACAGCAGTCACCTCCTGTGCCAAAGGCATTTGATCCCCAGTGGTGCTGCAGCAGACCAGGCCATGGACACAGTGGGAAGGGGTAGCCTGTCTCCCAAGTGGAACAGAGGTCCCTGATAGATCCTTTGGTTGGTTTTTCCCACGGGATGAAGTCACATATCACCCTTCGAAGCTCTGCCTGTTAAGGACTGGAAGCTGGTGGTCTCTTATTTCCTCCCAGCACATACTTAGGGCACGGGACTAGGCTTGCTAGTAATTAGCTGCATGAAGCCAAGATCTTTCCTTTCCATAAGCTTCTCAGTTGCAAGGAGTGAATTAGCTCTCAATGTGGACTTGTTCCTAACTGTGATTAAACACCTCTATAGTTTCTCCATGGCAGTTTCAGACCTCTACAGTTGTCGATAATTCATGTTCTTCATTCCACAGTAGCAAGGGGTTTGTTTGTGTATTGTTTTGTTTTTACATAAAGAGCTTGTGAAACAAGATTCTAGAACAACAACAACAAAAAACCTCAAAAAGCCTCTCCCTGCTTAATTCCTGCAGTTGCCCTCTTAACAGGATTTTATTATCTGTTTTCTCCTTAAATATCCTCCCCGCAGCAAACACAGGCTGGCTTCGTTCTTTGTACAGACCCATTCCACTTTTTTTGTATTTAATTTCTTGGGAGCGCTGTCATGGACTGAGGTAGGTTATGAGGTTGAAGGCTAAGTGACTTAAATTACAAAGATCATCCATTGCCTTTCCCCAGATTCCATTCTGTCTGCTTGTGAAGACAGATGCCTTGTTTTCCAAACATTTTGATGGTGAAAAGCAAAAAATTATGCAGGACAGAATCCTGTAGATCATACTAAGGAAGTTCTAGACAACCTGTGGGCAAGTGCAACACACCAAAAAGAAATGGATGAGCTTTGGTTTTGCAATACGGATGTTTATGTCTGTGTTTGGCCACACCAGGTTGTAGTCACTTGGATGGACTCTGGCCTTAGATGAAGGCTGCCCAATCTGGGCTGCAGAGAAAGGGCTCTCGTTTCCAGGTGAGTCATGGAGCAGATGGACATACTGTTTCTCCTCCAGTTGTGAAGAGACTCCTTGCTTCCTTGCCAGAGTATTCAGTAAGTTTCAGGGAATTAAGATGCAAGTGGAAATCACAGTTCCAGGGGTGCACAGTGCAGAACTTGTTTGTTGGCCTTTTTAGTTTGAAAATACTTTGGCTTATACATGTACTTACACAGCTCTGACTTGTTCAGTCTCCTTGACTTCATAGCCAAGCCAGAAAACAGAGTATCCTGAATCATAAAAGTTTTCATATTTACAAACCTTTTTTAATGTCCATGAACTGTAAGTTCAAATCAGAAATCTGTGTCACATACCATAGGAGTGTCATAACTATTGTGTCTGTCTCTATGGAAGCCTTAGATTGGGTAATCACAGACTTCCCAGCTTTTCTGCTTCAGACTTTTCATGGAATAGATTCACCTCATCGCAATTTCATTAATGTACTGTATTTAAAGTCTGAATTACACCACTTTATTAATTGATATTTAGAGAAGTAGCATAACAAGTTAATTGTCAACTTCTGAGACTCTTTGGTGATGAGACAGATAGGAGTCACAGGTCATTTAACCATTTAGAGAAGTCCCAGTTACTTATTTCTTTGAATTACTATTTTTTTCCCCAGTGAAGCTTTGTCAGATTATTGCAGGGAAGTATGTTTGAATAAATTAAATTTCAAGTTAATTATGTACAAAGATTCAAAGTTATTTCTGACAGATGACTCTTGCATTTGGGCAGGTCATGTATGAGCATATGGGCCTATAGGCAGGTGATGTATCAGAGCACTGTGTAAAGCAGTTCGTGCTGTTGGTCAAGTAGAGAAACTAAAATACACTGAGATTAAATGAGGTCTCTGTAGCACCAGGGGGTAGTCAGAGCTGTTTATGTACAATGTCCCCATTAGTAGGATGATCTGCTACCTTCAGCCTGTGAATTCTCTGTTCCAGTTTTCACTGCAACACTTTCGATCAAGGCTGCAAAGCTAAGCATCCCTAAAACATTTTTTTTGTTAAAGGAAGGGATTAAAAGATTTAAAACCCAGGTCAGTGCATCTCCAAAGGACCAGGAAAACAGATGGTAGTGCTGAGTAGTTCTGGAGTTTAACTTCTTAACGTATAGCTGAGATTTTTGCTTTTAGCGTGGTCCTCCATTCATTAGAAGTTTGAAATTAATGCAGGATAAAATCTAATCTTTGTGAATGTAATTCCAGGAAAGAAAGAAGCATGAAATATTTTTTTGCAAAACATTTTTTTAGTAGAAAAATATAACCAGCCCTTAAGTGTGGAGTATGCAGGTGGGTTTGCACTTTTACCACCGTGTGTACATAGATAGTGTCACTCAGCAGAGTGTCTTGTCACAGTTTCACTGTTGCAAAATGTCTCTTCGTGGCTAAACCTGACAGTAGAATAAATTATTAAAGTCAATGGAATATTTCTGTCAAATCAAAGGATGTATTCTGTGTTTTTATTTGTTTTCATGTTCTGCAGAGTTTTTTCAAGCACATGGCAAGGTGCTGCTTATCAAAATGATAGCACAGGGAGGAAGCTGTCCAAGCTTCTGAGGCTGCCCAGGGCAGAGCCTCAGTGCCCGAGGTGCTCGATTGTTTGGAGCTCCTGGGCTGGAAGGTCAGAGCCCTTGTTGCACCAAGCAGCAGTGCATGGAGGGGGGAGGTCTCCTCTGTTCAGCAAGGGGGATGTTTAGCACCTTTGCTAAATGTTCTCTTTTCGGAGGGTGTAGTGCCGAAAAATTTATTGGAAGTGAGGAGGTGAGAGATGAAGTTAAAATACATCTTCATCAGTGATTAAACTGGTAGGTTATGACAGGTCTCAATCTTACATAAGCTAGGATGTGTGGAAAACGTGGAAAATGATTTTACCTGTCACTGTATTTCAGATCAGTTTTGCAGAAAAGCCTTGTCAGATCTGTCCATCACCCTCTCCTTAAGTTCCTGTGTAACCAAATAATCTCCTACCTCCCTCATGAAGTCTGTTTTTTTTCTCTCCTTCCCCAAGAGCAGTTTATTGCAAACATGTCTTGGCAAGAAAACAAGAGATTTATGAAACTGCCCAGAAAGAGGGTTTTACAGTGCTACTCAGCTCATGAATTCTTCCTTTAGAATGGGTAGCTTTCTCCTTTGCTTTTGTAGCAGCAATTTCCTTGCTGGGAAAGTGCAATCAGTGAGAAGATGGATCCAGTCCTTCGTGATTTGCTGACAGAAATCACTGTTGAAATAAATCTTAAAAGGAAAAAAGAAGTCTTATATACTTAGGTATGTGATTATTAATATTTAACAAAATATGTGATGCTTCAGGTCTTTCTCTGAAATAACTTCTTCAAATTGAGTGAGGAGGAGTTACAGATGAGAAGCGCTTGTGCAAGTGAATAGGCCTTTTCACAAGAGCTCCTTTAATAGGACTGATTGTGCATGAAATTAGTAAAATGGAGGTAGGGATAAAGAAGCAGTAACATTAGTAATAAATGCAAAACTAAATCATGTCTTCTTTGAGATTAAAAAAAAAGCAAAAAAAAATCAGGATAAAGAGTTTAATTATTAGTCATTTATATATTTCTACAAAAAAGAAAAAAAAATTCTTAGTTCATCCAAAAGCTGGTTTGTTCCTTTCATTTCATAAAAATATGGTTCACATATTTTGGGTCTCTGCCACCAAACCACTGGCTGTTCTACGCTTTGCACTGGCTTTTGGATGACTGACAAAACTCACTGAAAAACAAGTGCTATTTGTTTTCCTGTGCCTAGTGTTTAACGGGAAATCAGGAGGCTAAATTTCCAATCGCTTGTTAAACAGACCCAGATGTGTACAGAGTGCTCTGCTAGGAGAAGAGTGAGGAAGGATAGGAAATGCATGACTAGTGATAAATTTGGTATAAATAGTGACCTTTCAACTACTGCAAGTAAAATACAGTAGGTTTTCAGCATTGTGTAACAGTGTGAAGAGGAATTTAAAAGGACACTTACACTTCTGTGATTGCTGCATTTGTTTTTTCTTTTAATCTTTGTCCTAGTCAGAAGCTGGAAATAATCCTGTAGTTGCCCTTTTCCACTTGGCAGAAGTTTCCTCCTTCCTCTCCCCGCACCATTTCCTTGCCTTTCGAAAGAATGTGGAAAATAACATTAAGTGTCTAATTAAAAGCACTGTTTACTAAACAAAAACCCTTATTATGCTTTTTCACAATAGAGAATTTCCCTGTAGACTTCATCACGTGGCCTGATTCAACTCCCTCCAAAATACTTCTTATGAAGCCTGTATAATTGGGACTTTATCCTCAGAATTATCAGAGGCAGCTCAGACGTATGTTCTTGGCACTACAATAGAAGTATTGGGGTCAGAAGTAAGGACAGTAGAAAATGACAGTGTGGTAAATATGTTTGAGTGATGCTCTGTCCATGTTCCATAAAACAAATTCAAGATTTGCAATAACCTTGGTAAAGCATCTTTAAATATATCTTTTTCATTCAGAACTTGCTTCTTGAAGGCATTATGGAAGGGAAGTGATATTTTTGGCTTATGAAGCAAAATGTAATGTATATAAAGCAAATATGTAGTGTATGGCAGAAAATATCTCTATGTGGTAGTGTAATGTCCCAAAACAGTGTGTATTTTTTTCCTTTTTTCTTTAATTATATATAGACATCTTTTGCTTTCCTTTTAACCATTCTCGTCTTGGTATTTTTGAAAAACTCCTACCTGTCTTGATGGTATTATGGTAAGTGTCTGAAGCAGTGTAATAGGTTGGTGTGCCTCAGTTTTCCCTTTCAGGGGACTGTCAAATTCCAGTTTTGAATCATTTAAACCACCTTTTTAGTAGCCTGATCTGTTATCATGTAGTTCCTATTGGCTCTACTTTCAGTTCACTTAGTCCTAGGTGATTTAAGCTATCTTTGCAAACTCAGGCATTATTGCTCAGTGCTTTTTTAAGCTTCTTGGTCTGCCTACAAGGGTCCCTGCTCCAACCAGAGCTTTCCTGCTGGTGGTGTGACAGGCTGGGCCTGGACGCTGCTGCTCCTCGGGGGTCTCACGCTGGTCCAAGTTGCAAGAGTTCAGAAAGATAAGGAGGGTGAAGTGTCTTTCCAGAGCCATTTTGCAGTATCCTGAAGGGCCTGGAGCAGCTGTCTGTGGTAGCCTCCTCTCCTCTCTGCCCACAGCTCCTTCCCATCCTCGCCTGCTCCCATCAGCCGGAGTTTCGCGTGTGGAAGTTTACAGAAGCAAACTTTGGCAGGCGGCTGGCGCTAGTGACGTGAACGTAATAAATCACAACAGGTTGTGTTACTGAGTCATCGATTCCAGTGGAAACACTAGCAGCGATTGCCTAGATAGGCTTTAATTCTCCCCTTCTCATCTTCCACTAAATTTAATCTAACCTGGAACAGAGTCACTGAAAAAGGCTTCTGCTGCTGATTTATTTTGTTCATATCAGCTGAATACATTATACTGATTCTGTTAAGATTACAGTAGGATAATAAAGGCCAGTTAGCTATATGCAATTAATACAGTTAAACTGCTGCAAACAGCCCTGAATTTGGGGAGAGACTTGCTCTGTGCATGGATTTTTGGTTGTTCTAGCAACCTGCCTCACGGGAGTTCTGAAGGCAGCCCTTGCTTTGCCATGCAGTCATGGACTTCAATGGAAAATTCAGCATCATCTTATATAGATGAAAATACACCTGTGTAAGCGATCCACTAAATTGTACCTTCATCCTGGGAAGGTGTAGAGCAGCGCTGATTCCCATCAAGATCATTGGTAGTTAAAGAATTTGCCTTCTAGGCAGTAAAGTTAAAATCTGCAGATAAGAAACGTTGATTCTTTTTTGCTTCTGTTTTCAAAAATGTAAGAAGTGGAAGTGGCATTTTGTGATAGCTGTAAATGGTTTCGAGAAGAAGCTGAAAATGAAAAATGAACGCTAAACTGTAAATGAAAAACTTACTACATGAGAGTATCTGATCTCTGTGGCTGGTAAGAGCTATGCAATATGATTCATAGATTTGTGACACATTTACATTGCATCGAATTTCAAAAGCAGTGTGTTGTCTACCAAACAGAATTGTTCTCTTGGTGATCGTACTTTGTGTGGATTTATGAACAGCCAAGAAGATGCTTTGAGCTTTAGAGTGCATAATATTTCTGTATTTCATGTTTTCACCCTTTCTCTTAAAGGGACCAAAGCCTATCAGTGTATATTATCAAAAACACTGGCTGAATCTCAACAGTCTGACTGAGTTTTTCTGAAAGTTGTTTTGAGTTCCTGTGTTTTACTCGGATTTACTCTGCTCTTACTTCTTTTGCAAGTCTGATATTATACAGCTCAGGTGGAAACTCAAAAGCAGCTGCTTTTCTGTTCCTTTATTGCCTCTCTCTTGGCTTGCTGCTTGTTGTTGATGCTGGAGGGGCCCTAGCAGGTAGTGATGGAGCTGGTGCTGTGATGGGAGGGTGATTCACACTGGGAAGCTGCGAGTGCTTCACCTTGATACTGAGAGTCATGTCCTGCAGGTGCCGACCTCTCTATCGAGGTTAAGTAATGAAGTTGCTGCTTACCTCAGTGTTCTGAGTGATATCTGCATTAAATAGTTAAAATGTCCGAAGACAAAGTAATATATCTGAAGGGGTCAGATCAGAAAATATATATATTGTAAAGGAGATAAGATGATGGGTAAAATAGGAAGCAAAAGGGCTGTTTTCAGTGTTTCCAACATTGAGGTACTAGTGTATGTGTTGGAGACCCCAGTGGTTGGTTCCAAGACTTCTCCTGAGGAATGGTAACCTACACAGTTTGGCTCTCATCAGCCAGGTAACTTGTGTTACAATAGCATTGCAATGGTAATTCCTGCAGGCCTGGAAAGACGTTGTAATAGAGCTATAAAGGCCTTTTCAGGATGAGGGATATAAGTTTTGTCAGTGCCCAGTGCAAAGCAAACTTCCATCCCCATTTCCCACTCTGGTCAGTAGGCTTTACCTGGCTGGTGCTGTGCGTGATCACAGTACATCGTGAGCAGGTTTTGCTCTTTGGAGGAAAGCTTGCTTCCTCAACAGCGTGTTTCCCAAACACTGTATTGATACGTGCAGCCTTTAGAGCTGTGTTTCTCGCCATGGTTGGTGTCTCCTTGGCCAGTGTCTTCAGGGCGTGCAGGCGCGTGGTGCTGCCTGCGCCGTCCAGTGAGTGGCCTCACAACTGCAGGAAGAAACAGCTGAGGCACGTGGCCCACTCCACGGCCTCTGAGAGCAGCTGCTGAAGGAGATGAAGGGAGAAGATGAGAGTGGATGTGGCAGCAGTTTCCTAATCAGCCGGCAGGAGAAAAGATGCAGGTGTCTTGCTGCACATGGGAAATGTTCCTTGGTTCAATGCTGTGGCACCCCAAAGTACTTCAGAGAAAGCTGCTTTGGGTTTGTTCTGAAGAGTAAGTAGTTAATGTGCAAGGCAGGTGTTCAAACCAAGCGCTGGTTGCCTTTTTTGGAAGAGCCAATTGAATGGCTTCCAGAAAAAATAACTGCTTGGCTCACTTAACCTTGCCTTAGGCCCTTGTAGTAAAAATCCATGCCCTGGCAGGCGCAGGGGATCCTCTCTGAATTGTATTGTGGAATCGACATTGCAAGTACAGGTTGCAGGGTGTGATTTAGAAGAGAGAAGGGAAAAAAAAACCAACAGATTAGCATGGTATTTATTTGAAGGTGCTTTTCTGGCTTAATGTAGCATCAGTAAGTGCAGGTGCTGGTGCCAGGCTCTGCGTTGCCCCATGCTCTGCCCGTGCGCTTGTCCCTGCTGCAGCTCGGGAGCCTCGAGGGTTTGTAGGCAGGACCTTGCTCGCCAGGAGCGGGTTGTCGTGCCCCAGAACAGTGCAGAATTTTACATTTTAGTAATACATGGATAAACAAGTCTTTTCTGAGGAAGAAAGTTAAATTTCTGTTAAGTGCTATCTCATGTACTAAATAGAAAGTACAAGTGCATTATTGTCTGTTAAAGCATTTCTGATGTCAGTGTTCATAAGGATTACTGCTTTTCTCTCATGTTTTCCTCAAATGCCTTAAAGGGTTACACTAGCATAACCAGGGATGTTATGAAACCGTGTACCCGAACAGCGTTTTCTGTACTTCTCAAACACAGTGTGGCATTTTTGAAGCTGTTGAGGAGTTTTGGTTACTGAGAGTGGGATGACAGAATGTATTGAATATCCTTGCAAAATAATTGATTAAATCCTTAAATCCTACAACGTTTATGCACAGATTTTCTTGGTTACATCAGGGCAGTTCCAAGATGTCCCACGTAGCTGCTGAGTGTAGCAGCTCAGGCAGAAGGAGCAGCTGAGCAGGCCCTGCACGTGGGCTGGCTGGCCTGGGGCCAGGGGTTCTTCATCTCCATGCGTTGCAGAGGTGCCCCATAAAATCATTATATAACTACATTTAAGTGGTGGGATTGCAAGGAGAATACTTTATGCTAAATAGTGCTTTTTGAAAATATTATTGTGACTGCCTTTTCCTAGTATTCATGCAGAGGGGAGTGAATTTTTCTTAGGGGAATACACCAACGTTGAGCGTCTCTGAAAATCCCAGCCGTGGCTGCGAGATGTGTATTGGATACGGTGCAGCAGTGTCTCCACATGCCTCCCCCGAAGAAGGCAGTTTGCTTCCTTATTTGAAAAGTGGGCTAATGTGGTGCATTCAATGTTACATTAAAACTTTTTTCTCTCTCTCTCCAGTTAAAGGAAATGTTTTCTGGTTGTCTTTTAAAAATCATTCAGAACTGAAACAGATGTTACTTTAAACTTTGAAAACTATTCTGGCAAAAACAAAGAATTCCTAAGCCGTTTTCTGTGACAGGTTTGGTCATATGAAACTCTGAACGATACAGATCTCCTCTTAGAAGGGAGTATGTGATGTGTGTGTTATAGCATATAATAGCTCAATAGTAAGAACTGTTGAAATTCACTCTATATGCCATTGATATAATTTGTATGTCTACTTTGACAAATATTTGTGTAGGCTGAACAAACTGATACAGAGCATTGTGAAATAATAGTGCTATTAAATCTGAGCCCCAGGGGAGGTAGTGGTTGGTTGTTTTTGGTTAATTTTGTGTAATTGGAACCTGGTTGCAGATAATTCATGTTATTTAATTCCTATTGGTATATTTTGTTCTTTAAAATGTTAGATACTTAAGACTATTATTCTGCTATAGAATGTGTAAATAATATTTAGAAAATTTTATGGTGTATTTTTTCACAGATCTGATTAACATCATTGTTAGTATTTGGGGATTTTCAATTTGAGAAAAAATACTTTTGTCCCATTAGTAGAAAGCCTTGCTATTGCAGCAACTTTTATGAATGCTTGTGTACAGTCTTGGTGCCTTGTGCAAGAACTGACAGACTTTATTTTTTCTCCTCTGAAGTGATGTGCTATCACTTTAACCTCACCAAGTGGCATGCTGAGTGTGAGAGCTGATTGCCTCCCATTATATTTACCAAATTCACCATTCTGTGAACTATTTGGTCCATGGTGTTCTTACTTCTTCCCGTCTTCCCTGTTTAGAGGCTTAGGTCAGCTGCCACGTGTGTACCTTGTCTAGACTGATTGGTTGGAAATCTCATGTTATTTAAAACAGTTGTTTAAAAACAACAACAAAAGGCCTTTTTTTAAAGGAATCATTATGGTGATGATAAAATACACAAAATTTAGGCAGTAATGGCAAATAGGCTGTAATTATCATCAATGAATGTATTTTGGTGTGACAGCTTATGTTGTTCTTAAATGTTTTACCTGTTTATGCAGAAAAATGCATCACATGAAAACTGTTTTATTCCCTTTAGGTATCTTTAGGTTCCGTTGTTCAGTTTGAGAAGGGAAATTTCTCCTTGTCAGCAGAAACAGAAGAAAAGCTTTTTCCTGAGAAAAATGAACATCTGCTACAGTGGGCCCAAAAGGAATATGGAGCAGTCACATCTTTCACTGAACTCAAAATATCAAGAAACATCTATATCAAAGTAGGAGAAGGTAAAAAATGAACAGAATTGTTTGACAGTCCTATTCAAGCAAGAATAAGTTTCACTCTCATTTCTCATTCTATATCTTAGTCATTAAACATAACTCTCAAATTCCAAGTGTTGTGATATGAAAGGGAGAGGCAGGGAAAAGCAAGCCTAAAGACTAGAGCCTGGCTTTAAGCAGGTTTGAGTGGAATCTTGGGGCCTAACTTTAAGCTCATAAACTTGGACGCAGAATCATTGGCCGGAATCTTTCCGAAGTTACATTATGCAAAAGTTTCACCTTCTAACATGACTGAATTGGGTCACCGTGATGGGCTTGGTGGCTCCCTCTAAAGGCTGAGGTCTAAAAAGACCTGTTATGTTTTTCCCCCAATATTTCCTTGCATCCAGGCTACTTTGAGCAAAGCATCCAGGCTGCTTTGAGCAAAGAATCATCTTCCTCACTGAAGTAACCACAGTCTAACACTTGTGTGAATTATCAGTGTAAGGAGCAAGGTTTATTGTGCCTGGGAACTGGATGCCAAGTTCCTCAGGTGGCTACAAGCCCCAGGATAAAGGCTATGCCAATAGCAGGGGAAACTCTGGTTGTAGGTGGGAGATGACGGCAGCTCCTGAGGGATCTCACAGGCCCGTGTTAGGGTAGGGCTGTGCTGGCTGTGCAGCTGAGTGAGTAGGAGCCTCTGCAGCCCTTCCTGGCTCTCGCTTTCCCTCAGCTGGTCATGTAGCAGTTTCTACAAGGAAGCTGCATTTGAACTGCAGATCAAGAGCCACAGCTTTTCTAGATGAAGGCATTACATTCTTGGAGCGAAGCACTCCATTTGGGAGGAGTACACTACTTTTCAGTTCAAACTATTTGAAACAACATGCAGCAAGTCCTGGTGGGCTCAGCAGCCTTTTTTTTTTTTTTTTTTATTTCATCAGTAGAACTTCAGCACTATTTCTGAAGAAGACTGAATAGTTGAAAAGGTTGGTTACCCAAAAAAGCCTTCTGTGGAGAAAATTCTTTCCTAACCACCCTGTATGTGATCATTTGGTTTCCTGAAGCGTGAGGCTTGCCCCCAAGAAGCAGAACATACCTTGGTGTTGATTTTATCCAGAATCCGCTAAATTCGTGCAGGATTCCCCTCCGTGATTTTTGTTCTACTTGGCACCAGTCTTGCGTTTTAGTGCCAGAAGATCATTCAGAAATATATTTATTAGCTTATTAAAGTGCTCTTGGAATTTATGCATGGGAGTAGTGGTCTCTGTATTGTGGAGACTAACATTTAATTAGCTATGTCAAAAAAAATCATATTTTTGTTTGTTAATTTGCACATCTGCAGTCAAACTAAGCAGTTAAATATCTGAGAGCTTTGCATCATCCTTAGTGTGGTAAAACACAATTTAGTTAGGAGTAAGCACACAAAATGGAACTTGGCAAGCAACCAAAATAGACAGTTTCTAAGAAAGCTTCTACAAACTAGCTGAACTGTAACCATATTTGATTTTGATTTAAATTCTTGGCAGAAGAATGAGTATGTGTGGGGATTATGCGGGTGTTGAGGGGTGGGGAGAGGGTCAGTTCTTGAGCTGCAGCAGTTGTACAAGACTGAGTTCTGCAAAAAACACATGGGACACAGACCAGACCTACATCGCTGCGGAGTAAGCAACGCGGCCACTAAATTTCACAAAACACAGCATGTGCTGAGGGACACTCCAGGCTTTTGATACAAACATGATACTATTCTCTGCCTTAGTTACCCTCAGCTTCCGCACTCATGGGTAATGTTACCCACGGGTAATGTTACCCAACACCATGGGTTTCCTCATCATGCAGTTGGTGGCCACATGGAGTAGTGTCTTATGTGACCGATGCACATTTGAACAGTGGTGCTCACATACCAGTTAACTGAATGTTACCTAAACTTGTTTTTCAAACTTCTTCTAAAATTTCTGGTACCACCAGACTGAATGCAAAGCAGGTTTGGTAGCCTGGAGAGAACTTAATTTCAGCACGTTTCTGAAGTAAACTAAAAAAAACCCCAAAACTCTTAAACCATAATAGCTAGGCTGAAAATAGCTAGCTTCCCAAGGTGCAAATAATACTCCACGTACAATCCGTTTACAAAGGGTAACGCTGTGCTCCTGTCCCGGGAGAGGCTCAAGCTTTAGCCCTGAGCCTGAACGCGTGTCCTGTTCACGCTGACGCCGCACGTGCTGTGCGCGGGGTTGAAAGCTGTAGGTTACTGCTCAGCTGCCTGCCGCGCTGGCCCAGGCAAGTGCCCAAAGGGCTTCCCCCTTCCCAATACACATGGATCACCACAGCTTTCCTTGTAGGGCTACCTGCCACGGGGTTTCCTCTGGTGCCATTTTAAGGCTGGGGTTTTGATCTTAATACTAGTAACAGCTGGTAACCTTTAAAACGCAGTTTAGGGAAGCCCCTAGCCACCTGAGAGGAAAACCCTGATGCTGTGCTCGTCCCCAGCTGGGTGGAAAAAGTTGAGCTCCCTGTGCATGGGACTTTTATTGCTGACATCACCTGCTCTTGCCAAGGGCGTCTGTCTTGGGAGTGTGACACCTGGTTAATGGCTCTCGTTTTCTCAGGAATCCAACAATTTTGAGCTGGGATACTTGACTCCATCTAGCTCGGCCAAGAGCCTGCAGATGACACCTAATTTGTACAGAGCGGTGCAAACCGTGTCTGTCCTCATCCTCAAGAGGCCCACGGAGGCCCTAGGTCCTAGTGTGCAAAACGGAGCCTCAGCCTGGCACCCGGCAAGCCCCAAAGGGAAAGGCGGCTGCCAGCAGCTCTGCCGTGCTCCCTTGGTGCCAGCTGGGCTCCGGGTGCCAGGACATGTGCCTGGCCCCGGCACAGCCCCTGATCTGCTGCTGTTCCGGGCATTCCTCCTGTCGGATTCCATGCTGCCAGCGCCTGGAGATGAGAGGGGTGCGTACGGTCCACAAGCTGACCGTTCACTGACTGCTTTAATGAGTGTTCTAATTGCCTACAGGCTCTTAGAGCCTCTTTCCAAAGTAAGTAGACAGCTCTGAAAACTAAGCTTTAAAAAAAAAAAAAAAAAAAAAAGAAGAAATAATTGCAGTGACCAGAGAAGAGGGAGATGGATGTCCTTTCTGTTTCTGTTGCAGCCAGGGTCTTGGTGGCAGGTGCTGGCACCTCTTTGGGGTAGGTATGTGTGGTGCGGCCAGCGGCAGCGTTGCAGCGGACTGCAGAGCAAGCACGAGCTCTGGGGCGGAGGCCCCAGTGCTTTGGGGCTTGCAGAGGGTCCTGTGAAGATGCCAAGACCAGGAATTGAGCTCGTGGCAGTGGTTAGTGGGAGCACGTGCAGCAATTACCCACAAATGACTCGGAGGCTGTTACTTTATTGCGTGACGTGTTTTGTAGTACTGCAGCTGAGGATTGAGTACCTGCTATCTTTTTGTGGATGTAAGTGTCTACATTTATAAATTTAAGTTCAGCATAGATCATTAGGGATCATTTTCCATCCTCTGCTGGGGTGGGAGGAGCTGGTGGACCGCAGCTGCATTCGAGGCTGATTTGGCAAGGCAGAGACCAGATGCTAGGGCAGGGCTTCTCTGAGTAGTGAGAGTATTAGAGCCTCTCAGCTTTCACAGAATCTCTGGAGAAGAAAGTGAGGTTCGTATTGAAGGACTGCTTTGTGTAAGAAAGGAGAAGTCTTCTAGTTGTTTCCACTGCCACCGGAGTCACAGGACTCTCTGGTCTCTTCATACCACACACACATGACATTTCAGCTGTGTCTTAGCAGATGCTAAAAGTGGTCTCAACCTTTGAGATCATCTGCGTTTTTGCATGCATCGCATTTGATGTGTGATTTCTGCCTTGCTGCTGCTGTTAATAGGAAAGGTTTTGTGGTCAAAGCAAAGCTCAGAGGAGACTTGGGGATTCTAGATCTCTTCCTCGCAAGCTTTATGTGGCTTTGAACAAGGCATAGTTCTTCTGTGTATCTTGTATGATAATTCATGTGTAAAAATCACCTCAAATACAAAGTACTACTGTTTTTTCAGTTGAAAGGTGTGCAACTTTAAAGGCTGTGCATGAGAACTTCATACCAAGTGACTGTTTTTCTGCTTTGCATTGTACACTTGGAAATGTTCCTGATCAACTAGGCAATTAAAAATGAAATGCAGATTTAATATTTACACTGTTTTTCTTATTTTTCACATTCTAGTTCTGGGTTTTACAATCAACCTTCCTTAATATCAAAAGCTTCATTATTTTCTTGATATATTCGGTTTTCCATATACAAGAGAATTGCCATCTTTCTAGACAACACTGACTACACAAAATAAAGGGAAATATTGATTAAGAAAATAGAAAATGTTTTCTATATTTTTAAATGTCAAACATAATGAAATATTTTCTAAACAAAGGAGGATTTGATCATATCTTTAAATGATTTTGAGTTGATTTCAAAAGAAAAATCTTTTCTTAAAGGTGCAAAAAAAATTCTTTTGAAAAAGTCTATATATTTTGCTTTTTTGATTTCTCTTTTAGTGTTCAAACTCATAAATAGAAACTATTCAAATTAGAAGTGTGTATTTTACTTCAGAGATGTGCTTAGTGTTTCAACAAGGATCTCACTTTCAACATTATGTTAATATAACTACTCATGATATATAACTACTACACAGATAAACCTTTTAGCCTGAAGATCTGTCATAAAAATAGTGCTGCATTTAAGCAGAAGCTGTACATACGCTTATGTAAATAGATGTGTATGTGTAAAGATGCATATACCATTTTTTTCTTTTTCCAGATCAAGTCTTTCCTGCATCATGCAACATAGAAAAGAACTTTCTCTCTTTAAATTATCTTGCGGGATACCTACAACCAAAGACAGCAGAAGGATGCCTTATGTCCAACTTAGTCCAAGAAAGAGAAGTTCATATCATTGAACTAATCACTCCAAATTCGAATCCATACAGGTACAGTATCCACCAGTAGGTTAGAGCTGTCTGTATAAGCTTATGTTGCTGTCTGTGTACGTGCTTTAGTACTATACCTCAAATAGAAAGTAGTACTTCAGTGTGGAAAGATTTTTGGATTCTGCTACAGGATTCCAGGGTTAGTTTTTCTGGGCAAGATCCTGTCCACATTTTGTGAACAGAAATCCTGCTCAGACCAATTGAATTTCTCTAAGAATAATATGAACTGGGAAATATGAAGAATCTTAAAATTGGACCTACAGGATTTAAGAGGCATCTACTGTTGAGGGAAGCGAGAGAGGCTGGGGTAGTCTGGGCCCTGTCACAGGTAGCTGTGACTGGCAGCAAGGCCTAGAGCAGGGTTTCCTAAACTATGTTCCGTGGGTCACAGGCAGCCATGGCAGATGCTGAAGGTCTGTTCACGTTCCACAGTTATGTTACAGAATCACAGTTAACAGTATTTTCTGTGAAGTTTCCAATTGAGTTTAAGGATAATCCGTAAGAAAAGCTGAGGGTTGGCAGTGGTCCACTGACCAAAAAGGTTAGAAACCAGTGGTTAGGGGAAAGTATCTAACTCCCTGTACAGGTTACTGGGGTTAAGTAGTCAGAGTTGCTGTGAACTTGGAAGTAAGACATTTAACACATTCATCCTTGGTGTCTCTCTCTTAGTGGCAGCATAAGAGTGGGGTTTGCTTCAGAAAATCCCCGCTGTAAAAGCTCTTCATAGGCCTACACTGTAGCTGCTGGAGAGATATTTGCTGTGAGACTAAGACACTTGTCCCTTTGTGAGAAAAATAAGAAAAGAGGTTTTGTAAGGACAGCTGTCTCGCTGCAAAATTCCTAAAAGCCTCCCTTGTGTAGCAGACTTGGGAGAGTAAGGAAATGCAGAGGTGTGGGAGGTGAGCAGGTGAGTCCACATGATTTGCCTCTATGTGGTGCGAGTAACTACCCCATCCTAAACAGAGCCGCCCTTCTGCGCCGGCCTCGCTGTGAGCCCCAGGGCGCAGCAGCAGCCTCTGCCTCCTTGGCCTATGGGCTTTGGCTGGAGTGCACAGCAAGAATTTACTTTTCAAAGGATCACACTGCAAAAAAATTAAAAGATTTACTGGTAAAACTTAAAACGACGAGTATTTAAACTTCTGCTTTCATCATTCCTATTTATGTGCATTCTCCATATCTATCTTTACAGAGTTTACATCTGTATAGAAATATACAGAAGCTAACTTAGACGTGTGTAACTGCAGAGGAAAAAAAGTAAAGATTCCTAGATACTAAATGGCACTGTGAAATATTAGATGAAATGTGTTATTTGGGAATGAGCACGTTCCTCTTATGACATACAGTCCAGTAAGATCATCTGGAAGTTGAGTTTTTTTTCTATTGAATTAATATTTTGCATGAGGAGATATTAATGGGTACAGATCCATTTACTTATTTTACTGAGGTCTTGAAATTTGGATGTTCATCAATTTTCCAGCAATCAGTAGGCAGGACATCTGTTTTCTTCTCTTTTTAAAATAAGTATATATCCAGAAGTATCGGAAACTAAATACAACCATATAGTAATTCCTCAGCACACGCAAGAGCCTAAGCAAAATAATTTCCACAGTTTAACTGTGAAAAGCTTTCCCTGACAGTATTTGTGCTTTTCTTATTGTTAAAATTATTTACTTTTTGCCCTTTTTTAAAGTATGGTTTTGAGTTTTTATGCAGTTACACTGAGGGGAAACTGATACAACTATATTTACACACTCTTACAGTAAGGAAAGAAAACAGTATTTACTGTGTAAAGTAAACTGCCAGTCATTTAACTAGCCTGCTCCAAATCACAGCTGAAATGAGTGGTGTACTTTTCTTTATAAGTAGTAGACCAAAAACAAAACAAAAATATCAAATAATTATTTGTTTTAAAAGTATTTGTTTCTATTGTTATGTTAAATCATTTAAGCATATGTGGAATAACAATCTGTTTTGCACATGTTGTGTTGTCTGGGATAACCTCCAAAATTTTAATCAGCTGGCCAGACACTGGAAGCATGATGGATTGGAAGAAGGTTGATAGCTGAAAATTTCTGGCATTTTGGTCTTACTTTCTCTCTATTTTTCCACATACAGTGCTTTCCAGGTGGATATAATTGTTGACATTAAACCATCTCAACCAGGCGCCAAGCTTGTCAGAGACATCGTACTTGTCCTCAAGTGTAAAAAGTCTGTCAATTGGGTTATCAAATCACATGATGTCCAAGGAAAACTGGAAGTCATTGTAAGTAAGGCACCTCTGTGTGTGTGTGTGTGTGTCAGGTACCATGCTGTGAACAGCAGGCGATCTGTGTGAATGCACCATGACACTCTACCACACAGATTCCTGAATGTTTTCTCTGTTAGGTGCTTTTTTTGAATTCTTACTGCACTTCAAGCAGTAAACACAGAAATGATGGGTTTTGTTTTTCCCTTTTATATAATATGGGTGCTGTTAAACTGACCAGCAGACACCAAAGGCAGGTGTTTAGTGCAAATATTTAGGGTACGTATCATTTTCCTCCTGGAGATGCACCCTAAGCAGTGACTTGGGTGTCCATCTCCCTTCGCTGTTAGCTCGGTGCATCTGCAGGTTCAGCACACTGGAAAGCTGGAAAGATGCCCATGACTGGAATGGGTAATCCTAAATACAAGGCATCCACCCACATCCCTTTAGAAGTGGAAACTGTCTGCTCCTTCCACTTGTGATTATAGTAATCTCTGGCCCTCTCCCTCACCAGTATTTCTGTCTCCCGTAAGTGTTTGGTGAGCTTGACCTCACCTTTGCTCAGACCGCAAATAATAGGTTTTAAAAAGATTCAAACCGAGTCCCTAAAGTTACATTTTTGCCATCATACTCAGGTATATATGGAAGTTCCCATTCAGAATGATTTTTTGGCGCAGATTCTGTGATTCAACACCATTTCTACTGACAAAAATATTGACAATATTCAACAAAAAAATTGATCTCAGCCTGTCTGTAGATGTGTAGTCTGTGTCTGTCTTAAGTGATTGGTTAGAGGGGGTTGTATGGATGGGCTTAATGTTTGCTCAGAACTGTCCAGGGACAAACATCTCCAAGTCTCTATATGTCACTTTGCGAACAGGCTTGTGTGCGATGGCAGTTCTGGCAGAATTCACCAGCTGCCCAACCTACACTGTCTAAGAGAGGAAAGGGGTAGGCAGGACTTGAGGGTTTGAAGTGAAGGATTTAGAGGAACAAAGTTATGGTACGGCTCAGAAAAGGGACTAGAAAATGATACGAGGTGGATGATGAAATTCCCTGACCCATCCTGCCCTTATGGATGGGAAAGGATGTTCTGGTCATTCTGTAGCTGTAAGTAAATGAGCCTTGAGAAAACTCAAGGTTAGTAGTAAACTTGGATTAGCAAATTGGTAAGGAGAACGGCAAAGAAAAACATCTGACTTTATAGCTTCTTTCTGGGTTATTACATAAAGTTTGCTGCTGTGTATTTAGGCCTCATAGCCAGTACTGAGTCTGCTTTTCCAGACCAGAGAATAGTGTATTAATTCTCTTCATGCTTTCAGCTATTCGAGGAGCTATATATTGTGTCCATGCAGCCTCCTGTCTGTCTGATGAATTTCAGGGAGAGAAATCCTAGAAGATTTAAAACTATCTCAAGTGCTGTACTTATGTTGAGTGTACAAAGCAAGGCCATTATGTTTATTTAAAAGTCTTTCTATAATAATGGAGAGTAGAAGTAAATTTGTTAAATTTTATTCTTTCTTTAATGGGTGGCATTAAATAACATGTTATTTAGTTTTAACAAAAAGTTAAGTATTACTGTAATTGGGAATGTCAGTATGTGAAGAAGCTTTATTTATTACAGGATTTATGGTAAGGATTTTTCTCTACAGCTTCATTCTTGTTAGGTGTCTCAGTTTCTGCATGTGTCTGATGTGCTTCACTTTCGGGGAGGAGAGGGGACTAAACACTCCCACGTCACTGAAGTGTCTGTGTCTCTTGGGCTTAGGATCTGTTCATGTGTCTTGAACTGAAGACCTTTCCAAGCCCGATTTTAGACAATGCATAGAAAAATTACTAAGCACTTAGGTCATGTTTCACAATGTTCTTTTGGTTTGTTGAATCCGTTCTATGTGCTTCAGTTTCCCTAACTGCTTGCCCTCCCTACGGATCACAATTATCCTGAGGACACTGGCAGAGCAAGAGGGGAAGGTGAATGTCAAGCTGCCTCAGAGCCAGGGCTGTGACTTCTTGAGGTCCAGGTTCATAGATTAGAAATGGAAAAGACCCATCAGGTCATCCAGCTCTTCTCCCAGCTTGCGGTGCTTCCTGGAACTTTGAAAAAGACGGACCCCACACCCAGTACAATGTGTAAAGCTAAGGCGAGATAATACATGACTGAAGTGCATGCCCATCCCAATTCACCAAAAATACATGCATAAAGCTTTTCTCCTAGGCTCTTTTTGGTTCCTGATTGCAGCTTCCATTTATTCAGAGAGAAGTGCTTTGAGGGGCAAAGAACAGGGGAGGTGGAATGCACAGATGAAGAAATCTTTGAAGAACTTAAAAACTTGGAGACCTGAAAGGACCATTCTCTAAATGAGAAAGCCAGCTAATTGCTGACGTTTTCTCTCTTCATTCAGAAGGGTTTGGTGGATGTCTCTGCTGCCTGTGTCCATACTTTAGCTAGGAAGGTGCTGACAGTGCAAGCAAGTGCAGGAAGGTTTCCCCCCACGATGGGTTTTGTTTCACTGAGCAGTGCAGGACTGAATGTCACGGGGCCACTGTGAGTGGAGAAACATAAACATGCTCTGGAAATGGTCACGTGCTATCTAGGACAGTAAAAATCTGGGTTAGTGTTTGTTCAGCTGTCTCATCTTTACACACCGAAACAAAAAAAAAAAAAAAAAAAAAAAAAAAAA
>NW_020455205.1:4186356-4349623 GCF_003342845.1 Nothoprocta perdicaria | reverse complement strand
CAGCAAAACTGGGCCCGAGTGTTAATTCCAACCAGTCACATTTCTGGGAGTTTGAAAATGTGCAGTAAATCATGTTCAGGTTTGTATCGGTGAAAAATAAAAGATTGTCTGACCCAAAACTGTAATAAGGCCGTGTAACTGGAACACCTCCTGTTTGCTTTTTCTCATCTTCAAAGGCCTTTGTTGGTCATTGGTGACAGAAGTAGTAACAAGCCGCACACACTGGGCAACCTGAACTTCTGAAGTTTTGGATATTTACAGAACATGGGATAGGATCGTCAGGAAGAAATGAGGCAGGGAGGGAAAGAGGGGGAAAGAGGTAAATTATTTCATTTCGTCAGGTCTGCTATAAACTTTGTTCATTTCTTTGTTCAAAGCAGTATTTCTGAAGCAAGTACAAAAATGTAACCTTGTTTTTTAACCTTAAGTAGAAGGCCTGTCTAACCAGTCTCCAAAAATGAGCTGGAAAAAAAGGGGATCAGTGCTGTAAATCTTTCAAAGTTCCATAGCAGGAGAGGATTAAGGTTTGATAACATAACAGGGAAACCAACAGAGATTAAGAAAATAAAGAATGGAGAAAATAACCAGCCATGGAAGCAACAGTGTTGATTGTGCAGCGTGAAGTGATATAATCCACATGCAGAAAGTACATGTCCCGTTGCAGGAATCCCTGTGAAGTGGGTCATTGTGCCCTTTAGTGAGCTGAGAATGTTCAGCCTGTTCTGTAGCTGTGAAAGTGATTGCTTTGTGGTAAGAGTAATATTGAGGTGGTGATATATAAATTTACATGTTTAGCCTTGAGTGTTTAAGATGCTAAACATTTAAAATTTAGTGTAACACCAGTGAATATTCTGTGTGTGTCCGCCTGACAGCTGGAGATGTCTGCAGTATCCTTTTGACTTGCAGTTTGGATAACAAAAATAGAAATTTTGCAAAAGTCATAGTAAAATGAAAGCTAACTGACTTGTCTGTTTTTCATGGCTGCTTTTTCAATAAGCAATAATGCATAAAATAATAAAGCTTAGAAGGCAAGTGTATTTTTGTGAGTTTGTATCAGTGTATTGGAAGAAAATACCATAGCCCATAAAGTTTAATTTCAATGTGTAGAAATATATATTGTCTTTCAAGTAGTTAAATGCTGGCAAAAGTTGAGAACTCTCACCACTGTATGCAGCGTTTACGACAGTGGTGTTTAGCATGTTGAGCATTTTGCAGGACACGCACAGTATTTACTGGCTCAAGCCCACCAAGTGGCGCGTAGAGTAACCTCAGTTGCAGCTGATTGTACAGCATCGGCTCCACTTCATGAATTGGGTCCTGCTGCCCTTTTCAGTACTGCTGGTTTGTCCAAAACTTTTCCCAGATGTAATTAAAGTTACAACCCAACCTGTCCAAATAAATGAGGGAGAACATTTGAAAAATCAGTTTTGTTGGAACTCAGAATTCACTTCAGTGAACAGCTTTTAAATTAAAATATGGCATTACAGAAATGACTATAAATATGTCTTTTTCTCATGTAGGAATTGACAGTTTCTGGCTGTTTTGCTTCATTTTACTGCATAAAATAAGTTGGGCCTGTCAGAGGGTGGAGGGAGGGGGAAGAGAAGGGCTGTGGTTTTCTGCATGTGAGCAGCAGTTCTGTGGCCAAGGTGGCAGAGTTTATTTCCCAGATGATCTGTTTGCTGTTATTAGCAGAGTGAAATTTGTCAGCAAAGCATGAGCAGTCAGTACCACTGTTCCATTTTAAATGTCCTTAAGTGGTAAATCATGAACCAGATTTTTTTTCTCCTTTGTTTGCAGACATCAAATAGTATTGGTTTTGGAAAAGAAACAGAACGATCCATGACTATGAGTAAATCAATAATACCTGATATTCCCTCATCACATGAGAGTTTGATCAAGTGGGCTTATGAGCATAACTATAGCCCTGTTACTTCCTACACAAAAGCCCCTGTTGCTAATCGTTTCCATCTGCAACTTGAAGATACAGGTAAGTTTGAAGGTAGACTTCAAAAAAACATATACAAAAAAAGATGTATAAACCTTAATTTTCAGGTTTTATCCTTTATGCCTGTATTACTTTCACTGTTCAACATCAATGATGCTGATGCCCCCCAGATACCAAAAATATCTGTGGGTTTCTGCTTAGAAAATTCCAAGCAAGTAGTGTTACTTGTTTGTGAAATGCTAGGGAATGGATAGTTAAACTTTGTCCAACTCAGAAGCCATTTTAGCCAACCGTACTCAGTATTCCCTGGAATTAAATGATATTTTGTTAGTTAATAAATCCAGCTTTGGCTTTCAAAAATCTGAACACAGTGTTTCCTTAATTCAATTAAATAAACATTTAAATTGTTTACAGACAAAAATGCCTCCCCAGAAAAGTCTGAGCAAATGGAATAAATACAACCATAAAAAAATAATTTGGCCAAAGACATTGCTGACGTAAAGATGTCCTGATAGGTTGAAGCCAGAGGAGTTGCATCTCTTTGCACTAATTC
This sequence comes from Nothoprocta perdicaria, assembly GCF_003342845.1. Taxonomy (NCBI): domain Eukaryota; kingdom Metazoa; phylum Chordata; class Aves; order Tinamiformes; family Tinamidae; genus Nothoprocta; species Nothoprocta perdicaria. The sequence goes on along the minus strand of NW_020455205.1, from coordinate 4,347,122 downwards.
TGAACATGGACAACATTGTTTGGCTGTTTTTTACAAAGCTTATAATCATGTTCACTTTATCAGTGGTGCCCTTACGGGTTGCAGATAATTATCTGCTTGAGCCAGAGGTTAAGATTTCAATATTGAGCAGTACTGTTTGCAAGTCAGGGAATAAGTGCTGTGACTCAGCATGCAGTTAACTCTGATGTTAACTTCACTCCAGTTTTGTAAATACTTCCACAATAGTGGAGTTGCCTGTCTTTGTGCTGGCAGGTAATAGAAGTTGTGCTATCTCCGCACAAAAATGGTGCATTTGTTGGTTGTGATGTTTCCTTTACCTTCATGGCTGCCTTTTTGTTTGCATGGGACTCACTCTTCAAGGCTGGTTTTCAGTGCTTAGTGATACAGATTTGTTGCAGGAAATAAATATGCCAAGATTAGATGCCTCAGTAACAGCTAAACCCTTAGTGCAGGAAATGTGCCTAGTTACCTGGAAAGTACAAATATGCTGCTTCTGGTGTCCTTCAAGAGCTTGCCTTCTGGATAATATTGAGATGAGAAATGAGCCTATTCTGAACAGCATTGGGAAAGGATCTAATATGTTTTTTTTTCCTTCCTGTTTTTAGAAGAGATGAATGATGAAGAAGTCCATTCCCTTCCTCCAGAGCTGACAGAACTGTTGGATGCTAGTCCACTGCCTGCCCCAAAGAATCCTGCATTGAGCGAGGGCCTGGCTTTTCCCTTTCACATTAACAGAGGAAGACATGGCACAGTGGGAGAGGGACTCTTCCCATCCAGAGATTCAGCAGACGCGTTAATAAACCATGACTTTGTGCATTCCCTCCCAAAACACAAAGAACCTCAGGAGGTTCAGGGTGGTGCTAATGTAGCTCTATCCATAAAGTGTGATGACAAAGTCATGACAGTAGCTGTAGAGAAAGACTCCCTGCAGGTTAGTGTGATGTTGTAGTAGGATTTGATAAAACATTTAAGATGTATTTTGTGTGGAAAATGAATATTCCAAGATTTACAGTCACCTCACCCCACCCTCCGACCCCCAGTTATTGGCCAGAGTTCTTGATCATTCTCTGTCTTCACAGTTTGTAGAGATATTTCTGGTAAAAGATTTGCAGGGATAGTTCTGTCAAAAACTGCTCTACTTAACCATCAGTGTGAGTTTTTAATCCCCAAAGTCCCTGCTTTTGATAGCTGTGCAAGACCTGAATGAATCTGTGAAGAGACACAGATTCCCTGCTAAGGGAACAGAAGGTTAGAGGGTGGAACTCTGGTCCTCATCCATTATGTGGTATTTTCTTTTTTGCCTTCGCTGTCTACCAGCTGTGAAATGCTTGTTGCCATTTGTATTGTGGAAGGGAGCTTGATACAGCGTAGAGCTTTTTTAGTTCATTTTAGATGAAGTAGAGCTTATGTCAGTAGACTAATAATGATCCTGTTGTTTTCTGTGTTCCATGTTACATTTATCCCTCTGTCATGTGCATTTTGAGATTGACCTTCCCTAGATCTCAGTACAATGAACTTCACTTCCTCTTACCCGTAGTCGTAAAGAGTATTCGAAGTTGCCCTTCGCACAATGATCTGCTGCAATTGTACTTGAGCTGAGGTTCCAGCCACTTACAAAGCGTTTTTGTTTCAGGCTAATGGCTACACAAGGACAGAGCTCTCACTGCTGGATCCTTCTTGCAAGGCCAGGATGAATGGTACCCATTTCATTTTGGAATCTTTGCCGAACAAATGCGGGACTCGAACAGCCTATATCTTGGACAAGATTGTTTATTTTAACTCTGTGAGTATTTTACAAAGAGCAGCTTTTCTCTTCTGCTGCACGTCATAGTGGTACAAGGAAGCCATTGTACTTGGCAAGTCTTAGCAAAAAGGAGGTATCTTAATCTTCTTGTCTAGCTCACATGTAGTTGCTGATAAAGTCCCTATGTTCAAAGTTGTGTGAAGGTTGCACCTTCAGTGTGCCTGTGGTTGGATAGCATCCCAAAGAAAGCAGGAGGAGGTGGGTCGTACAGTTTTACAAAACTGCATGGCTGCACTTTGGGGACCAGCTGAACCATTCTCAGAAAAGTTGCCCAGCTTGACCTAGGCAGCGTCGTTGTATCTGCCACTAAACAGAGCTGTATGGCTGAAAGGTGGGACAGGAACAGAGTCTTGATTGCACAGAGCAGTATTATTTAATTCATATTCGTGCTGAATTATTTCAGGTGTTTTTTTCTATTAGGGATGGAAACAACTCAAAAATGCGAGGAAAAGGCATTATCTGTACATTCTGTACATGCTTCTGTTTTGTACTTTGTATTTGCTGTCAGCTGATGTTTGTGGGGAAGGCCTCTGAGGACTTGTGTGTAAGAGATGATGCAATGAAGTAGGAAGCCTACTTAGATTCCAAGAGACTGCCTCTGGACTGGCCCTGTTGGTGAACTTGAATACATCGCGGCTAAGCTGCATTAAGAAGCAATGACATGTTTCTCTTGCTGGGCTTTTCAGCGCATTGAAGTAACTTGGCAGATGAAGAATAGTCTATAGTCCAACCCAAACACAGCTAAGGCAATCTGATCTGAACCTGCCCGTCTAAAGCTCTTCCATACTGGCAAGTCTATAGCACCTGACTTTAGAAAGAGACCCATATCAAAGCCCATAACTTGTAGGGTGTCTTTTAGCATTTGGAGGGGAGGAGAGAAAAAAATTTTTAACTCTAAAACTTTTAATGCTTGTCCTTGAGAGAGTCAACAAAGTTATAAGGTGTGAAAAAGCACTTCAGAAAAAAAGACATTTCTTACCAGTGTTGGTTAGAGAAATAGCAGAAATAAAGTGGGACTGTCTCGTGCTCATTTTGATGGCAGCACCCAGACTGCCTTTGCACTGTGTGGAGCATTTTTGTGGCTTTTAAAGTGTAACCTGTGTCATCTTGACTGCTCAACACAGGGCTGTTTAAGACATGCCTTTCCCACCTGGTTAGTTGACTCCCTCCTTTAGACTTTTGCATTTTTCTGAAGAAAGAAGATAACTGAATGGAGTGCTCAGCTAGCACCTAATTGTGTGTGTGCAATCCCTCTTGTGCAGATTGTCATTCAGCTGTCATCACCAGCTGAAAGCAGCGGCTCCGATGACGACGACCTGGAGTCAGGGGATAACGGGTTTCCAGGAGATGCCGACGAGGGAGATGTTGCTTTCTCGAGCTGGCCTGAAATCGCGGTACGTTACTCTGGGTTTTGCACCTGGCAGTAGAGAAATGCCTGTTGTAGTACACTTACCATAGAAATTAAGTTATTAATTAATTTGATTTTTACTTTTTTTCACTTATTCCTTGTGACCTTGTTGAAAAGTTCTACAAAGTTGATGGAGTGTGAGTGCACCTAGATTATTTGCTCCAAATTTGTCCTTACCCAGTTACCTGCTGTTCCTGACTCCAGGTGTGTTTGTATTGTTTTGTTATTTCAGTTTAATTGCACATTGAACCAGCTGGAGAATGATAGAGCCTTTTTAAGTCCTTCCATGCTCTGGCCTCCTGAACGACACGTCACCAACGTTACCTTCAACATGGAGCTGTACAAAACAGATCTGTTCCTTGCTCCATCCCAAGAACTGTTTTCTGTTGCTGAGAATGGGCCAATATATGTAGAGGTAAATAACTGCAAATGGCTTTCAAATCGGTGAAGACATTTTGCAGGGTGTGGGGGGGATTTTGGGATATTGTTTTGAGAAATACAGCTGAAGCATATTTGAAGGCTATAGAGATGCAAGAAGCAATGACAAGCATCTTCCTCTTAAGTGCTGGTGTTCCCAGGTTACAAAGCTAATACAGCTTGTGGTGTCTCTGAGCAATGGGGTGGTAAGGCAGGCAAATGGGTGTTCTTCATTGTCCTTCAAACAGTGTTGGCCTGTGTTTCTCCTGCGCAGGCTGGTTTCTTTGTGAGCCTGCCTTACACAGGTTAAGGATAGCGTCTCATTTGATGCTAGGGCATCATTGTTTCAGTGTGTAACTCTCAGTACAAAGATTGCTGCTTCTCTGAACAAAGAAGGACAAGATTCGTTTGGAGAGCTCATCATGGATGAGTTTTTCTGAGTCTCTGTAGTATTCTACAGTGCCAAGATACTGTCTGATGGAAGCTTAGAGAAGTAGGGGTCTTGTAGCCCCAGATGGTTCTCTCCCACTCCTGTTCCCACAATCCTGCTCTCTTATGTTATCTTTCCCTGGAGCCATTTTCTGCTTCCTACCCTTCAAAAAAAAAATCATTGCGTTTATTTCAGACCTCTTAGCAGATAGACAGTGAAAGACAACATCTTTGGTTTTTTGTTCATTTTTTTTCCTTTTTTTGAATAAAATACTAGCTGAACAATAATGGGAGATAACAGGAACTTTGACCATGCAATAATCTCAGAACTAAAAAGAAATCTGTATCATCAGTGAAGGCCTCTCTAGAGAGATTAGGTGTTTTTAGCAGTCTTACCACAGCAAGTAGATTTGGGAACAGTGTCAACATGTGACTTTTAGTTGCTGGTAGTGTATTTTGTGTTCTGTAAATGTTCGGTTGCCTCTCTGTCTTCTACCTAAAAGTCTTTACACAATGCTGTTTACTTACTAAAGTTGAAGCAAAAATGAAGCATTTCACAATCGGTAAGAATATGTTTATAAAAGACACATGATTTTCTCATTTGGACAAAATCTGCTACTTCCTTTAGCATTCTGGGATGACTCCTTATGGCTCCAAGCCCTCTGGATTGTCTGGTGCTGGAGCTGTTTTTCAGACAGATGTTCTGATTTCTTCATCACCTGTCCTGGCACAAGTTTTTTCTTGTTTTTTCTTCTTGAACAGTGGAAAATGTCTCATATCTAGACTTCTGTGATACCATCTTTAACTGACACAAAGGATGTGTTGTGTTTTTGTTTTGTTTTTATTCTTAAAATGTTTACTTACTATAATCAATAAACTTCTTGCGCCATAATTCATGACCATAATCCCCATAACTAGTTCTATAACTAATTTACACCATCAACCTGCTTGTCTGTCAGTATCCATGGCTTGGTCTTCATTCATCACTGTCTATTTCTGCATTTTTAGAAGGTGGTCTGACTTGGCTTAAATGCTTCAGACCGTCACTTATGTCTCCAATTTGATTACTCTTTAATTAAGACCAAAAAAAAAAAAAAGAAATGCTGGAACTCTGCACAACTCATAGCACCCAAAATGGTCTTTGTAGACCACAGGAAAATTGGACAGACTCTTCATTAAATATACATGAAGCACATACGGATTAGGTACATAGTTAAGGCACATCTGTGCTAGGAAAATTATTTTTTATCATGCTTTGTTAATGATTGGACACAAGCTCCTGTTGCCTCTGAAGAGGGACATGCTTCATTTGTTACAAATTCTGTTTCATTTTTTTCCTGATTACTGGAGGGCCCTTCTTGTCTCTATTCCAGTTCAGCTGAAAAACATCAGTGCCCTGAAAGTTTGTGGCCATAGTTGCTTTTCATAAAAGTATAGGAGTTTCAGACTTGCAATAAACTAAAAGGATCATTGCACAAAAAAATTACAGCTTTTCAGTAGTTTGCCTTCTCCCCTCAGTCCAGGAATGCCACCCACACATCAGACCATGACCTCGACTGCCTCTGCATTCCTATGTTGGCTGGGGGTGGGTTTTGTTGTGTGCTGCTTTTCCTTTTTTCTTTTTTTTTTCTTTTTTTCCCTGAAGTAAAATTTGAAACAGATACGAAGACTATGTAACTAATTACTTTTGTAGTATTGTATGTTTACAAGGGAAGCCACACTGTCCCCTTCCCCAGGCTCCTCAGGCCTTAGTAGCGTTCATTCACTAAATATTACAGATCCAGATTGGATTTTTCATCTGTTTTTGAAAGGGTAAGAGATGGCTGTATATGCGCATGGTTACGCTGTTAAGCAGTAACTTTTGAAACCAAATATTTTCTGACTTTCACTTTAATAGTTGACCCTGGATATTCAGCCTTCAAAATAGTTTTGTTTGGAAGTGGCACTGGAAAACAGCTTAATAGTTGTTGAAAATGTTAATGAAACCTGTGATTTAAGATATAATTTCTGAGATCTTACCACCTTTTCCTCTTTGTTGCAGGTTTCTGTGACTAAAGCTGATAGGTCCTTGGGCTTTGCCATTCAAACATGCTTTGTTTCCCCATTTTCAAATCCGGATCGAATGTCTGATTACACCATTATAGAAAATATTTGTCCAAAAGATGAATCTGTTAAATTCTACAGCATCGAGAAGGTGAACTTTCCAATACCACATGCACAAAAGGATAAAAAACGGTTTAGCTTTGTGTTTAAACCAATATTCAACATCTCCCTGCTCTTTCTTCACTGCGAGCTGACTTTGTGTACGAACAGAGACAAAGATACTCAAGGATTGCCTAAGGTCAGTAATTTATTTCTGCATAAACTTCTGATGTAGGTAATTTTTCTTTTTATCAGATCTTTTAGCTGGGTGAAAAATTTCAGATAGTAGTTCTGGTGAGAACTGATTAGTTTGAACTGCTGTAATGGGCATCTTGGGCTCAAGATTTTAAAGGCCAAGAGTTACAGGACATTTGGACTGCAAGACATTTTCTAGCTAATTTTCATTAAGTTGTTGATAACATTCAGTTCTCTCTCTTTGGCAAGCAATATTTAGTGCTGCTTCTACAGACATTGTAGATAGTTTGAGTGAATCTCTGACCTCACACACAGTTTTTTCCACCTGCAGTGCATTCCTCCTGATGAAGCTTGCACCTCGCTCAACGTGGATATGATCTTGGCCATGATGCATAACAAGAAAACCTTCACCAAACCCCTCGCAGTAGTAACTTATGAAGTAAAACAAGAAGGTATGCAAATGCATTCTAAGATATATATTATTATTATGTAGCATGCAACCCATTGAAATGAGGTAAAAAAGTGTGTTCTAAGTGTGTGCAGTTGCATAATCTCACAGTGTTTGTCAGACTTTTTTCCCTGACGGTAACCGTCGTGGTAGTTGGTTGCCATTTTCTTTATTGTTAGTTGTTTATTGTTGGTCATCTTTTTTGACCTCTGAAAAGTGGTTTTGCCAGGCATTAGGAAAGAAACACCATACCGCTCAAGAACATGGGTTTGATGCTTGTGAATACAACAATGTAGAGACTTCAGCAATTTATTATTGTTCAAAGATGGAAAGCAGGGCTCTCCTCCCTGCAGTATCTGTCTTCCTGTGGTGGTAAGCAACCTGTTAGTTTATCAGAACATGAAGAAAATGAGACGAGAGTTGGAGAGGTATCTCAGCTCCATGCTGGGGAGGCTTCTTTGATTATATAGCCTTCAAGACTATACTCAACTGAGCAGCTTTGTGGAAGCTGTAGGGGTTCTCAGATGGCAAGATGAGGGGCACGTTAGGTGTTGCCCTTCACCAGTACCCACCACTGCTGGGGTAGCACCCCCTGTTCCTGCTGGGATGGCAGCTGAGCAAGCCAGGCTGGGGTACACAGCCCCTCCTGCCTGGAGAAAGAAGGGAAGAAGGATGAAAAAGGAAAAAGAAAACAATTTGGCAAGCTATGGGGTCAGGGAGAGAACAAGGAGAAACAGACTGAGATAGGGATCTCTCTTGACCATTCTAATATGTGTGAGGGGGATTGTGTGGTTATTGTTTATTTGCTTGTTTGTTTTTTCTAGTTTGCGGTTATTCTTGCATTGATTGTCTTTTCAATAGATTTAAGAGTTTTTGCAAACATTTGAGGTATTATACAACTTGCCTTTTAGCTGTGCTTTAGCTGCATTTATTTGTGTAGGGGTTTTTAAATACCTTTTATCTACATCTGTTTCAGAGGGAGTGACGCTTTCATCTTCTGATGTTTCTAATGAATTTTTTTTATCTAATTGTTGTTGTAACCATTAAAAATAGGAAACCTTAGAACCTGGACTTTAGAAGGCTCTGAAGTGCTACCAACATGAAAGAAATGACTTAAGCTGGCTTAAGAACTCTTTGTTCCTGTGACATGATCACCAGCCCATTTAAGACAGGGGTACAAGTATCTGTGCCCTGGTTTCTCTTTAGGTTCCTAATTTTCCAGTGAATACTGTGGAGATTAAGAGTGTAACTAGGAATGAGGAGCCCTTCTCAGCTTGGGCCTGAGTAGTTCAGCCACAGGCTGCCTTACTCTCTGACTAGAACCCTCTCAGGTCTTCTAAGCTATTAGAAACTTTCAGGGGCTTTACATGGACCGCAGAATCACCCAGTTGTGTGCCAGGAAACTTGAAACTTTGGAATGCTTTTCCGAAAGCATTAAGGAATAAGGATCAGAAATTCTGTAACCTCAGTTGTGCAGCACATGCTTTTTAGTCTCCAAATGATATATAGCACCGTGCAGCCTTGCTAAGGGATGCAAGCAGCAACTATTTGTATTGAACTCTGCAAGTTGGTCTGTGTTTTTTAGAAAATTCTGCTTAACGCAGATCAAATCCTCAAAGAATTAAAAGCAAGTATTTCATCTGTAAATGTGGTGTAATTAAAAGTGTGCTTCGGGCCTGATTCTGTGCTCTGCCTTTTTGCAGAGCTCCCACTTTATTTCAGTGGTTATTCTGTTGGGAATGAGTAAATCCTACAACTGAAGTTCATCCTTCAATAAACAGACTTATGCTGTGAGCTCCATTTCCCTTCGGATGTGAGGGCCATTGTGTGCAGCTCCCAACTCGGACTTCTCCTAGAATGTTGCCTTTGTGGGGAGCACAAGCTCTCAGTGTGTACAGACGAGCTAAATTTATAAAGACTAGTTACGAGACAACAGGGCAATAGAGCGTTTTGTTGCACTGCGGATGATTCAGCCCAACTGTGGGATGTTTGATGGAAATGTCCCTGCATATCCCAGCTTCCAGATGTAATACAAAATGGCATATTAACAACGTAGCTTAGTTGCTGTGCAGTTGTTCTGCACTAAATCAAACAGCCCCTTTCTAAAAGCTAAATGTCATTGCTAGCCAATATATGAACCGAAGATCTGGAGGAGAAATTATATCACGTTACTGGATAGGAGAATTCCCATCACAGAGGTGGTGCTCTTCGTTTTCTTTTGGATAAACAGGACAGCTTCTGCTGTTGTAAGCCATATTATTTGAGTTACTGCTGCAGGCTCTCATCTCAAAGTTGTGTTGATAACGTTTTGAAAGTCAGAAGAAACCAGTCTTTGCAGAGGTGTCCATTTTGTTTATTCAAGCTTGTGACTCTCATTGACTGTAATCAGAATTGTGTGTCTATATGAGAATAGCTCTTCTACTAGAAATTTATAGTAGCTTACCAGGTCATTTGCTTACATTATAGCAGTAGAACTTACTGGAAGTGCCTTAAGCTTGTCACTCTGCTTCTGTTTGCACTGTAGTACTTCAGTGGTTTTTTTTTTTTTTTAGTAACTTCAGTGGAAGGCATATAGATAGTCACTTAAATGCTAGGAAATGGGTGTTCTTCTGAAATGCCTAGCAATTTCATTGTTTCTTCATACTGTAAAGTAATTTGAACATTTAGAAGCATAGTTTTGGTAAAAGAACACTCTAAACAAAAATACATTTCAGTTACTGTTTTTATAGTTACTATGTTTACTTAGCACTTAGACTTACTTTTTCAGTGGCTAAAGATACAAAAGCAGGCATTGGGACATTGTCTCATCAAATCCTTTTGCAGGTGATGCACTGAATGTGCTCAGATATGCCAGAATTTAAATGAGATCCCTAAGTTACTGAGCAATCAGAAAGCAAACTGCAGCTCTCCAAACAGGTTCAGAAAGCAGGGTCTCTGACTCTTCTAGTTGAGATGGCAGTCTTGAAGAAAGATGAAGAGAAGCCAATAAAGCAACGGACAGAAAAAAAAATCTTCGTTTTTTAACACTTAACATTTTGTAACTTTAACCCTTTTAGCAATCTATCATATCATAATGCCTGCTTTTCTTTGGAGGCGACAGTCATTGTTTGACCTTTTGGTGATTTAGCAAGCTGGTATCCCCTGTTTGTGACTGGGGACTCATCACGTGGGGCAGTCGCCTCCGAGCAGCTTGGCCGTGGGGTCGGGCTCCACACACGGTTGCACACAGGGCAGAGCTGGTGACAGCTGCGGGGGGAGCACTGCAAAGGCTGCACATCTGCCAGCAAAACGTTGCTGCTTGGGCTGTGCTGGAGACACATATATGTTCCTCTGAAGAGTAAGCAAAGGGAATCTTAAATAAATGGAATTTTTATAAGCTGATGCAGGTTATTGAATTCAAAAATGGTTTTCCTAAAGTTGCTAGTCTATAAAAGTTACAATAATGTCTTTCTACTAGATAAGATCCTGAAGGTTGCGTACGTATTATCTAGGTTGTATATGTAGCTCTGTCTGATAAATGTTTCTTCGTTTCAAAACAGATCCATCCATTCTAAAGCCAAATGTGAGACAGCCACGTAAGTAAACCTTTTAAGTCTTAAAATTTTGTTGAGAAGTTAATAGATGAACAAAGAAAATTATATTTCCACTTTCTGAATTATAGTGTTTGTTAAACTCTAGCTCAGAGCAGAATTCTGACTGTACTGCTGCTAGGGATGTTCCCATTTAGAGAGAAAGGCCGTGATCATTTGTGTATGTGAAAATCACACTTGGGAAAACATGTCTATGATAAAATATTGGCTTTGAGAGTCTTGGCCTTGAGGGAGTTAATTTGCAGATGTGTGTGTTATTTCCCCTTTGTCTGCCAAGGCCAAAGCTTCTCAATACAAGAGTTTTGGAACCACTGCCATCTCATGTATCCAACCCCAAGGCTCATTCCCACTATTGGAAGCAGCTGGCCACATCACGTGTGGCACCAACACCTGTGGGTCATGCTGTAGATGAGATCTGTGAATTGGTTTGAATTCATTGAGTTTTCTTTTCTGCTTTTTCTCCAAAGTGAACTGTATTTTTAACTAGGTTCAGTTGCTGCCCTTATCCGCAATGCAGCCCCTTGTGCTGGGGTGTTGGACTGCTCTGGGTTTGGTGCTGCTCGTGCTCCACCAGAGCTCGTGTTCAGTGTCTGACAGACAGACACGTATGTGGACCCCACTGCAGGACTGCAGATGCTACCGCCTTGCTTGAGAGCACAAGTTGATTTTATAGGGGAGAGGAGGAAAGAAAAGTTACTAAAGGCAGTAAGAAAACAGGAAGATAAGGAAGAGCTGTAATTAAAACCGAGAGTGAATGGAGACATGGGGAAATTAGAAAGGAAAATGGGAAGAAGCTAGTTTTTTTTCCCTGTATCTTTGGGACTCAGATCTAAATTCACTCAAAATAGCAAAAAGAATGAGAGATTATGCTTGTCTCCATGTGACTCTCTTTTTGGTAAGAGAGAACAGGACTCTGGGCTGGTGTCTTGTGCTTTAAAAAAAAAAAAAAGTAAAAAAAAAAGTTCATGTAAGTAATAGGAGGAAAAAAAAAACTAGCCTTAATTTGGCTGAGTTTCTCCATCTCCATGAGGATTTGATTGCTGGCACTTAAAAGCAGGTCCTCAAGGACCTTGTCAACAGGAACTCACAGGAAAATACATTTGTTGTAAAGGGAATTGCACTGAGGATCTCAGGAGCTGCTAGGCTGTGCATTGTCCATTGGGATATCAGTTGGATGCAGGAAGGTTTCTAGTTATTTGTGTATAGCTAGGGTGTTGGTTGTGTTTAGAGAACTGAAATCCACTGAAAGATACTACTGAAAAGATCCAGTTTGTTCATTTCCTGACCAGCTTAGTCAGTAAAATGTTATTCACTGGTCTAAGCCATTTTGTGTACTGGGAGACATTAAAAATACTGAAACTAGAAAATAATTTTGCAAGAAATTTTTTTCCTAAATGATTGATGGAAGAGTGATTTTGAAGTCTCTCTAATCAGAAAAAGGAAAAAAAAAAAAAAAAAAAAACCCACAAAAGGCAGAAGTTTCTCTGTTTGGGCAGTTAACATTCAGCACAACACATCCAGAAACCAGATGCTGTTACCATTCAAATGGTACTGTAAAGGGCCTCTCCCCTAGAAAGTGATTTTGTATGTGTGTGCTTCTATTTTTGTGTTCTGGAATTAATTTCAGTTAATGAAAGCATTGCCAAATGTGAAAAACAATTGTTTCTATTTATGTTTTTGCTGACTTTTTTGCTGGCATCAATTCACTCTCAAGAGCAGTTCCGTTCTCCACCTAGATTTCAAACTGAAGTTGCAGGAGATGGGGGAGGTTTGCATGAGTGTCAGGACATTGAAATAAAAAGCATATTTTTTCCAAAATCTCAGATTTTTTAAGCATATTTTTCAGTTAAATGGTAGATTAATTGAAAGTTATTAACAGCCAGCTGAACATGCTTAATTTCTGCCGTATTTTCAGGATTTGGGTATGCTGAGCTGTGGTTTTGCTTTGTGATGTGGAACAGTTCTTCATGTTCCCTGAAAGCTTCACTTTGGTTTTCTTCATGCAAATCTGCTAATCTTTTCCTTAAAATGGTACTTAATTTAGTATGAAAAAGAGAGAAACGCAACTTTCCATGAAATCCATGCAAGCGCTAGGGCGAAGCTTTATCAAACTGTATTTGTCAGTAGAGGTGAGAAGTCCTCATGGTGTCCCGTTTGCCCTTGCAGCCGTGTCCTACGGGCTGGACACCGTCACGGTGGTGGGCATCGCCTTCGCCGCATTCGTCATCGGAGCGCTGCTCACCGGCGCCCTGTGGTTCATCTACTCCCACACGGGTAAGTAAGGGGCTCTCACTGCAGAGCTGCCCGCAGGGATGCAGCCTGCTCTGAACCTTGCAAGGAGGGGAGGCAGAGAAGGGGTGCCCACAATTGCAGTCCTGCCCTCTTCTTTTGCTCTCCGTTCTTATTAGGGTGTTTTCCAGCAACTCCTCGCTTGAGCCTGATGGTATGTATCAGCACATGCGCATACACCCCTTCCCTGAAGGGACATATGATGCCTTATGAACATGATGTTAAAAATTGCTAAAAGAATATTAAATGTTAGCCTTGAAATCTCACCTGGGACCTGAGAGTAAAACAGAGTATTTCTGGCTTGTGCATGATCATCAGTAACATCTCTGTATTTGGAATTTAGTTGACAGTTGAGTTAATGGATCCCCTTTGGTTCACAGACCATTTTTATATAACTAAACTAGATTGATGTAACTCGGTGAGCATAAGTACATGAAAGGGGCCAAATGACTACAAGGATGCCACATTTATGTACACATTTTTTCAATATTCAAACTAGATTTGAAAATATTTCTTAGGTGTTGATTATATCGATGTTATGCCCCAGGTTGTTTATTTATCCCTCTATTCTTCAGCAGTTAGAAAAAAATGGATAGAAGTCTAAAATAAAAGAAGGATTTCCATTCTCTTATGTCCAAGCAATAATTTGCATTGTTTAAAAAAAGAATAACCAGGAGTGGCTGAGTTAGAGCAACCTTTATGCATAGATAATTTTTCAGTAACAGCTTTTCTTCCATAATAAATGATGTTACTGGGAATATAATGTAATAGGAAGAAGAGGGAGTTTAGGCAGATTTCTGTTCATGTAATCTGCAGCGTGGTTAAGGACCAAGACTGGGCAGATCCCAAGATGGGATCTTGAGGCACAGAATCTGACCCTGGCTGCCCATGGGTGCTCTGGGTATCTCGGGGTCCCTGTAACACGCCAGACTCGCAGCTCTTCACATGCCTGACCTTGCAGGACCCTGCCAAGGGCTTTGGAAGGTGGGGAGAGCATGAGGTTGCTCCCAACCTGTGCAGCTCCAAGGGCCTGAAATTCTCCCTGGCCTGCTGTGGATTTCTCTCCATCTCCATAACCTCCTGGAAGTGTGTAGGACTCTGAATCTGGCCTTGTCAGGTCAGAGCTTCTGTAAATATTATGACCCAGGAGCTTATGTTAATATGGAAAAAAAAAACACTTTTTTCCATTTGGCTGTACAACTCTGTATAAGCACTTTAATGCTCCTGAATGCATCAGCTGTGTCTGAAGCTTGTTTGGAATTCAAAGCAAATATGTAAACTGTGAAGGTTGTGATAATCTGTGCAAGTAGTATACTGCTGCCTCACATACTACTGAAACAGTAGTTGGAAGGAGCATAGGTGCTATTCGAATGGGTAAATGTGTAAATTGAGATGGTATTTCCAAATAGGTTGCTTTTATTAGAGGAGGGAAAAAAAAAAAGAAAGAAAATTGTAAATAGTTTTTAAATTTGTTTGGTCTTGTGTTCATGGATACTGAATCTCTGTTCATATATAGAAACATCTGTAGATGCATGTTATATGTCAAATATCAACTGTGCTGAACTTTTTGCAGTACCACAACATGATGTAGTACCATAACATGACAAGAAATATAATGAGATCACTGGATAGCTACTATAATAAATCCTTCAGTAACAGTGGGACTTACACCAGTTCTGTTGTAAGAATTATAGTAGCAAACTACACCAGCCATAGTTACCATGTACAAATAGAGAAAAGGGCAGAAAAATAAGGGAAGAAAAAGGCTAGAGTAGTAAATGGGAAGAGAAGAAAGGAGGAGAATGCTGTAACTCATTGGATCAGAGAATCACAGACGAGATAAGAAAATTATCTGAGTCGGATTTTCAAAGGGTTCTTGAAGTCGGCTGGTGTTCCTATGCACACAGTTTTTCCATGCATAATAACTTGTATCAACAAGGCAGAACTTGCAGCTCTGGCGGGGACAGTCTCTTAGGGGACAACTGCTGTGGCAAACAAGATCATCTAGTTGACGCGAAATCATTTCAATCAGATGAAGATTATTTTAAAATACGAAAAAGCAAAACATGGGTGATTAGCATCATGCCCAAAGTGGCTGTATTTTGCACTTAGTGAATGCATTCTTCGTTGAATTTTGTGCTGTAAAATCTCAGCTTTTGTTTTAAGTAACACTGGGTCTCCAATCCGTGTTTTAGAACAGAAGCTGGAAAATAGGAATTTATTCTAAATTTGTGTTTTGATGATGCTAAGAGTTTGCAGGAAGCCTTTGAGCATGGACAAAACTGTTTTTAGTGGACAATGTCACGTTGGGATGCACAGTAAGGTGTTTCTGCTGTAGCTCTATAAGCAGTGCAGTAAAAGAACACCCTTTGGCCAGCAGGGAGAAGGGTTGCTGACACACTTTTTTATCAGTAAGCTTCTCTTGGGAGACTGGCTCTGGCATGGAGGAAACTGCATGAATGAGCTCCTTTGTTCATCTTAATAGATTGTTAGCATTAAAACCCCAAGCAACTGATAGGAGAGAAGAACTACAAAGTAACTAGAAGTTTATCTCAAAAAATTGAGCCAGGATTGTCGCGGAGAGGGGGGTTGTTTTATTTTGTTATTGATTTTTTTTTTTTCCCTGTGTAAGACTTCTGCTGAATTCAGTAGTGAAAACAACCAGGGAATTTCTGTTAGCATACCAGAGTTCTCCAGAATCTCTGAAACAGTCCATTGTGGAGTACAGGTGTCGTAAGATACAGGTGGTAGGGGGAAAGAGAGGAGGAAGCCATGGTTGTTAGAACTTAAGAGGAATATTAGCCTATATTTCTGGCAAAGGCCTCTATTTTAAATCCTTTCTGCAGTTGATTGAAGGACTTGAAAGGTGACCGAAAGCTTTCCCCAGCAGTGTTATTTCTATGTGTAGAGAGTCCAAGAAAAAGGGAAAATGAGGAAGATATGCTACAATGACCCAGATTTACTTGGGGCTTTTGAGAAGAACTTACGCAGTTCTTCTGCATAACAAAACTTATGCAGTTATACATGGATGGGGAAACCCTTCAAATTTTAACTGTGTAAATATCTGCAGATGCAATGTCTGTCTTAATGGGGACAATTGACTGTGCTTAAGAAAGAACATACACAGTTTGATTAGTTAACAAGCAAACTTACCCAACTATATAAGCTCAACACTGTGTTGCATGGATTCAATCACCACTGTCTCTTAAAAGAGTGCTTTTCTTCAGACAGTGTACCAACCCAACAGGATAAAATGTTCCAAAATTTGAGAAGTTAAAAGCATCTCTCCTCCCCCACTTCTCCTTTTTATGGGATCTGATTTAAAATAAACTGACATAGCAACCAATTATATTTGGCAAATGGAGATAGAAAAGCAAACATTCAGACTTCCTGGACAGGGAGTACAACTGGCAGCTTTCCTAAGTGTGAATAATAAAGTGCATGTTGTCGCATTCAGATGGGTAAAAGCTTGTTTACTGTCAATAGATGAGACGTGTCCATTTTGAGGAGCTCTGGTTCAGTAACATCAGATACATGAAGCTGTTTACACAAAGAAAGCAGATGGAGGGGGAGGGAAATGTGCCTCTCTAGCCATAATTTGCTCCACATTTCCTTCAGCACTTTTCATGAATATTCTTTTCTATTTAAAGTGTTTTTAGAGGTTACTTACGTGATAAGTAAATAAGATGTGGTAAAAATCAGCCAGGCCAAATATAATTACTGGACTGTGCTTCTCATTTCACTGTGATTTGGATTCTTTTGTTGAGCACAGTGAAGATTTATCTTTGTTTCACAAACTGACAGTGGCACATCAGAAATGATGGTAATATTATAGAAGCAGGAGGCACAGGAGAAGGCAATTGCATGAGAGAGTTGCTGCTGAGGGAAAGGGCTGTCACCTCAGGCTGACAGGACGGCACCTCCCAGGACTCCTCGCAAGGCCAGTGGAGAGGTGCAGGCAGTGCCGCTCGATTGGCAGCGTTACTGGGGCTTTGCTTCTTGCTTTTCCTTAAAAGAAAAAAAAAAAAAAAAAAAGCATGTGTGTTTAGCTTATAAATGAATTTATGATTGAATATATACAGATCGTATTGATATGCTGTGGCTGATGCAAAGCGATGTGTAGTTGTGTGGTTTGTAAAATGGGTGACAGTGAAACTGTAATAAGAGCTAGGAGGGGGAATCGGGGCCAGCTCTGCCTTCGCAGGCCTGTGCTCTTGGCAGGGCTGCTGAGGGGCCCTGCTGAGGGAGCGCCAGTAACTGCAGCTCCTCCGATCCGCCCGGACAGCTTTTTGTAGCCTCGTTGGGGGCAGGGGTTAGCAGTTTGGTTGCTTTCTGGTTTTGTCGTTGTTGATTTACTGCTTTTGTGTTAGTGAAAGGGAGTTTGCTGGTCCCAGCCTGTTTAGTACAAAAGGAAGGAGTCCTGCTGTATTCGAGGCGGACCGAGGAGAGCTGGGTTTAGGAAAGCTTTTACTGTCTGGTAACATGACATCGTTCTAATGCAGTTTATTCTGATGAGCTACAAAACTGTTTCCAATGAATGTCAAGCACATTTTCCCTGCAGATAAATGAGGGTCGATGCTGAGCTGCTACGTGTGAGTAGAAATCTGCAGCTCAGCTATTTGTACTGCGGAAAGCAGAGTCAGAATCGCTCAGGACAGAAAGATGCAGGGCTGAGTTCGAGCCAGATTCTAACTGTCTCCTTAAACGTCTCGTTGGCCTCTTGGCAATGATTGCTCAAGTTTGTATTTCTTCTGTCCTGCCCCATCCCATCTTTCCTGCTCATTCCTAAGCCAGTGGGATGTAAGGTGAAAGCTATGTAATGTGGGGCCTTACATGTGCTCACAGCTGCGGCTGCAGCGTGAGCCAGCAGCGAGGCCGGCAGTTTCCATTACAAACAGCGCCTGCAGCCTCTGCTGTGAGCAATCGGCAGGCCTTTGAATGCGCAGCGGCCTGCAGAAGTACCACTGCTTCATCCTGTGAGCGGCTGTTGCCTTTGGCCCGAGATGCGAAGCGTTAAAGGCGCTTCCTCCCCGGGCCGCGCATTCCAGAGGAGTCTTGGGCGCGCGGCCGGGCGCAGCGGAGCAGCTCCTGCGGGAGGAAGCAGCCTGTCCCCAACGAGGAGACCTCCGGCACGCGGTGTGCACATCCAGCAGTGAGCCTGTCACCGGAGCGAGCGCTTGCACCGTGTCATGGTGCAATCTTTGCTTACGTTCAAGTAGGAGCTAGATTTTTCTACAGGAGTCTAGGTATATGTCTAAAAGGGATGTGAAGAAAGCAGACAAGACCTAGGTTTTACAGGGGTCCCAAATCTGTTTTTTTATAACTTCAGAGTACTTGATTTGGCAATAGAGATAGCGAACAGCTTCTCATTTATTGTCAGTAAACAGTTAACAAGAAATGGTGACAATTGTTCTGTGTTATAAAAGCTAGAGCTACGTATTGTGGTACTGTGAAACTAAAGCACTCGTTGTGGGACTGTAGGGGAACCTCCTACGGAGTAAATCAGGTCAAACTTGCAGGAGAGTCTATTTTTTGTTGTTTTTTGTTTGTTTTACACTAAGAAAACCAGTCACGTCTCAGGATATGTGGGATCCAGCTGACAGAAGAACATTGACTTCAGCTGCAGCTTCTCAGTTTTAGTAAACATGGTGCTCCATGATCTGATATTAAAACAAAACTCTGCGTTTTGTTGGCCTTTCTCCATAAAACAAATAGCAATCCAAGCCATGTAGCAAGGCCCGTTTGAGGGACAGCTGACAACAGAAGATAGACAGTATCTCTCTAGATGGGCTCTGCCAGCTGCTTTTTAAAATGTTGAGGCAAACAGTGTTGCTTTCCCGGTTAGCACAGCAACACTAAGGTGGCAGAGTCTAATAAAAAATTTAGGACTATTCTGCTTGAGATTTGTCACCCAAGACATGAATTTTATGGAAGTAAAAGCCACCGGGAGATGGCGAGTTGGAAGGAACTGTTTTCTGTGATAATGAACAACCTTCTTCCCCCGCCCTCCTCTCCTCCTTCCCCTTCCCTCAGGGGAAACGGCCGGAAGACAGCAGGTCCCCACGTCGCCGCCAGCCTCCGAGAACAGCAGCCCGGCGCACAGCATTGGCAGCACACAAAGCACCCCCTGTTCCAGCAGCAGCACAACCTAACGCCGGCGAGAGCAGAGAGGAGCAGCCTAGGAGAGCAGAGCTTCAAAGGACTGTTTGTTGACATCAGCTTTCCGAAGTTAAAAGGGTGAATTTGGTTGCTTTCGGGAGGGGGGAAAAAAAAAAAAAAATTCTACAGGAACAAAACAAAAAACAAAGAAAGAAAAGAAAAAGAACTGATTTTCTTTTGGGGAAGCCACTGTGTGAGTGTATGTGTGTGTATATGTGTGCACATGATGTGTGGGTAAGCACAGCCTTTTGGATCTTCTGTAGCAGATTATGCTATATGTGACAAGGCTACTAATTTTGCAGTACTGCAATCTGTTTAAGGGGTCTGTGGACCCTCAATGTGAACTCATGCCAGTTTGGAAAAAATGCTGCTTTATCTATAACAACTTTTTTTTTCCACCTAAACCTTCTCACTGGTATATTTGTGGAGGGAATTCAACAAGATAAGCCGAGCAAAGAAGATCTTAGGTCAAAAGTTTTCTATTTGTCTAAGCAAGAAAGTCTCAAGGTCAGATCTATTTGCTTAATAACATTTTATTACTTCAGTTATGTTTAGCCACTTTTGAATAACCTTTGTTTCTTTAAGCTTACTGCTACAGCATCCCATTTGCTTTCCTGTTGTGTTTGCAGCTTCAGGTTTGTTCCAGGTATTTTGTTTTAATACGCATTGGTTTCGTAATTGGATTAGAGAACACTCTGACATTCCCTTTTCCTGTTTTCTGTGGGCCAAAGCTGTGGGCCAAAGCTCTTAAATAAGAGATTTTTTTGACATATTAGATCAAATACAGACATACACACAAGCTAATTCAGATAATGTTCTTGTGCACTAATGTAGATGTGTGTGTACATTTAATGGCAATGTCTTTATGCAGGTAGATGTACGTGTAAATATACAGAACCTAACACACCTACTTTAACAGTTGGGAAATTAGCCCAGTGATTTTCTTCCACACTTTAAATGTGTGTGTATGCGCATATAAGCCCGTATATATGCTTTGTGTGTGTATATGCACATGTATATGTTTGTGCACACACACGTATATACATATATATGTATAATTATATAAAATATACATATATTTGTATATATGCATACAAAAACTGGCTTTTCAGTTTATACTTAAGTGGTAATGTGAGCTGGAAGAAAAATAGGTGACAGTTTTAACCCTTTAGCTCCCCCAAATTCCCTTTGAATTCAGAGATAGTTTTGAGGGTACAAAGAATGTATGACAGAGCCTGTTATTTGTGTAAACTACTGCCTATAAAAATGAAACTGTTAGGGTAATTGTGCAGTTGTTTGTGTCCAGCTGTTGTATGAACACTGCAATCGGTCCCAAAGTAGGGTTGAAATGTGGAAATGGTAGAAAGGTACTGACGGTCACAGTATTTTTTTTCAGTGTCATTGTCATATCCTGGCCTTCAATTCGATGCCAAGTGAAGAGAAAGAAAATATTTCTGAATGTGTAATTCTTTGACTTTTATATTGCCACTTTGCATTTGTAATGTGTTCTACTGATCCTTCTCCTTTGAGGAAAATTAAGTTTTCTTTTCAACATGAGATGAGTAACTTCCATTAATTGTAGTACTGGTCACTTGCCTTCTGCAGGAGGAGAAGGGGATTCATTACACTAGGGACAGTCTGCTCCAAAGTCTGGCCTGCAGATTCTTTTGCTGATTCTACCCTCGTGCCTTGCTGATGCCAGGATGGTCAAAGTGCATGATATGCAATAGATATAAATGCCTCGGATCGGATAGAGTATTACTCATCTTAAATCAAATTTGGTCCTGCAGTCATGTATGCATATGAGTAATTGGACATGCCTTATCCTTGGGGGTGTTCAGCTCTGCATATTATGAGCAGCTTCAGAGCCGATGGAGGTATTTGGTGTATACAGTTGAGCACAAGAAAAGTGCTTAATGTTACCAGGCCCATGGAATAGACGTGTTAACATCAACAGAAATTGTCTCAGAAACAGAACTGTGCTCATGCACAAGAGGATAGAGGATTGGTTGCTTTATGAGGTGTCAGGAGAATGAACATGCTACCTGTGTGGTTGAAAAGAAAGCGCTTTGCCTAACCTTCAGCAGAATGTATTGTATAAGCATATTCTATGTGTAAAATCTTTAAAGATGTCTTCAAAGAAGACTAGAGTCTTTAAATTCAATCATAGCTATATTTTACTACATTAAATTTGTGTATAAAGATATATTTAAATGTTTTAGACAAATGTAAGTTACTCTATATGAAATGTTTAATTTCAGTTACTGTGAAATTTACATATTTTGTAAATTCTTCTTCCTGTTTTAACCCTGTTCTTCCTCAGATATTTTATTAAGTAGTTTCTCATAGGAAGTATTAGATTCTGTTGTTGAGATGGTCAGATTTAAAACTTTTATGTAAAATAGCTAATTGTATATTTTTGAGAGAAACATGCTGCATTATCAATGTTTTTATTAAAAAACTCTAATTTTAAAATAACTTACAGATTTATATTTACCGCTGGATAAACCAAAAATATATGAAAAATCAAAGATTCAATTTTATTGGCTTGTATTTTTAAATACAGTTTAGATTAACAAAACTTAGTGTTCTCAGCTGTTTAATTCAAAAATTTTAATCAATTTGAATTAGTTCACTATTGGAAATTACCAAAACTATGTGCAATTATTTAGCAGATGGGACAGACATTTCTGCTTAAACAGCCAGAATTAAAACTGGGCATTCCCAGTTAACAGCTTTATTACAAAAAATGTGTAGTTCTTACCAGCAGCTATTGAGCTGTCTGCAGATTACAGTACCAGTATATTTGTAAGCTCTGCTTTTGTACCAGCCATTCATATCTACAGCAAGTTCCTGTGTTAGAAGTGGTAAGTTACTGACTGTTAATTGCAAAGCCACCAGTTCCAAATCTGGTGAACCTGGTCTTGCCACACTTGCTCTTATGGGACAAAATACAGGGTGTGGAAAACCAGCAGGACGCTTGTGTCCTCTTCATGTCTCAGCATCGACTGAGATCGGCTTTGAAACGGGACTTATGAGGGACTTGCTTGGTGCTGGGTCACCTCAAAGTGGTAAATTTCTGGGTAATCCAGTTGACTCCAAAGGAACTTCTTACACAAGAATGGAAGGATTGGGCTTCAAAAGAGATACCTTCTAACTATAAAAGCTATTACTAAAATACTTAAACTCTCAAGTAGACTCTTTGTTGTGTCATGCATTGTCTAATCACTAATCTCAATCTCTTACAGTATTTGATGTTGACATTATTATTTCAATGTTTCAAGAAGTCAGAGCTTTCTGTGTTCGGCTGTTTTTGTAGCATTTTTCACATGGAAATGGATTTTGCAAAATGTCTCTAGATGTTGATGATTGTAAACTTCCCCCCCTGCCCCTTTGTAGCAACTCCTCTGATGTATGTACCAGTCGTCGTTATGTTTATCTACCTCATGCTTCACAAGAAGATGGGGCTGTTGGTTGTGCTGACAGCCCTTCCTGTGAGGTGACTGTTCTGTCCTATTGTTTGTCTGTCTGTTTGTCATTCATGGGGTTGTTCGTGGAATTATCAGATTTTCGCTGCCATGTTCCCACTAGTTCCAAACACCATATTCTCACTTCTGAATACATAAAAGCACTTCTTAGAGATCCAAATCTCAGATTAAGAAAAGGGGGGAGATATTGACCCGCTAAAACCTGTGGCCAGTCTGAACACCCCATTTGTATTCCATACTATGCTCAGTATTTCAGAGACTTGTGGAAATGCTTCGTTGTACAGTTTTGATAACCACAGTGTCATGTCATCATAGTTTCATGTCCATAATAAAGTATATATCAATTATTAACAAATGATTCGGTGTCCCATTTATTTGAAGTAGTGTAGATACCAACAGCCACTGCCAAAAACACTGGATCAGATTGTGCCTTACCGCCTGGTCCTCCTCTCACATAAACTTGAGTGAGAGCTGTGTATGCTAAGGCAGAATTGGCTTTCATGTCATTCTTTTCCTTTCTGTGCTTCTTTATTCATTGAATTTTGTCATTTTCTCAGTATTATGGCTTACTGCAGAAGTCAGTAGACATAGTCAATGAAATACTACTATTTTCACCCTCAAGTGCACAGCTCTGATCCTGCAGGCTTTTAGTTGCTGCGTGTCAAGGTCCTGCCTCAGGATGCAGTCCTGCACCAGAGTAACAAGGCCTGACCTGGGCACAGTCAAGATAAAGGGTTTGCTGATGGATCCCTCACGGGAGCTGCAGGTCTCTCCGGCTCTTCTCGTACCCCTGATTGCAACTGAACAGGAGGCACGTGAGCTTGACTGAGAGGTATTTTCACTACTGAAAGGCCTTTGTTAGAGCAGATAGTTTGCCCATGTTTTGGCAGGGAAAGGATTTGGGATTATTACTACCCTAGTTATTCTTTTGTTTCTTTTATTTCCTGTAAAAAATATGCCTTATGGATGCTCTGGAGGAACTGTCCTTGAGTTGTTTAAAGTGTTGGGCTGTTCAGCCACAAAATGAGGTTGCCTACGGAAAGAATTCAGTTGTTTAATGAAAACGTTTTCATGTCAGGATTCCTTCAGTACAGGGAAGATTATTTATGAGATGTGATCATAAGCTTACAGGTTGCTTATGAATTTAACTCACAGATATACAATAGGTTTATTGCATATTCCGTACTTCTGGAATATTTCTGGATTAAGTTATTCAAGTTTTTGGATTATGATATTTTATTTTATCTTTGGAACTGAGCTGACTCTCCACACAAAGATATCGAGGTTCTTCGCCTTTAAGATTAAGATTTAGATAGAAATATGTTGCAAAAGCATGATTTATGTCTTACATGAGGATTTAATTTTAAAATGCAATTAGTAGCCAACAATTTAGGATATTTGCATGAATATTTTTAAACATAAAGAAGTAAGAGTATTACTGCATTACAAAGTAAGCAACAGTTTTGCAAGTGTTTGTTTCTGCCAGGTATTTGTGTGTAATATAAACATTTTGGTGAGTTAAAAAATACCTCCAAGTGCCAGTTCCAGGAAAAACACAGTCCAGATCTTTTCTGTTGTAAACAGAATTAACTGTATAGCAGCATGCCCTCCAAGACAATATGAAAGGAAAAGGAGCCAATATACATTTTCAGAGTTGTCATTTTGTGATTGTAAAGGAGATATTTATGAGGCTGGAAGTCTCTTTGCAGCTTCACTTGTACACTGTATTCCCCATTCTTCAGCCCTAGAGCAGGCCCTGAGAACCTCTGTGCATTTATACTGCCAGGATTCTTTGTGTAAGAAAGATCAAATTACCTCATTTCACCTACCCAAGTAAGGTTACAGCTTAAATTACATTTTTATAGATATTCATTTGCAAAAAGCCGTCAGGGAGGCTCCACAGCGCGTTCGGAGATGGGGCATAGACTGAGGCAGCTCTCGGCCTGCTGTGCAGTGACTGGGTCCTGTGCAGTATTGCCATTTTGTGCAGAAAAAATAACAGAATTGACTTACAGATGGTTGGGAAAGGCAGCACAAAAAAAGTTACTTTTGCACTTTTTAAAAAATGAACATTTTTTCCATCCAATTATTTTGGCATGTGTATCTGAAGCATTAGTTAAAAAAATGCTTGGGTGGAGTCTCTTTCTCAGTCTGCCGTTACTGCCGCTTGTAAACTGTGACAGTTCCCGTACGGAACATACTGTGCTGCGAAAAAATTAACTGGTGTTCTAAAAATCAGAAGATTAAGTGTCAAGCAGAGAGAGCTGATGAGATTTAAAGGCACTTTACTTGGCTCAGTGAAGACACTTTGTGTATTGTCAGTTATGTTAATTTTTGCGGTGTCCAATTAAGCATTTTGTGCCTAGTTTTTTAGGCATGTAACTTCCTAATTTTCACTGTGAGTGAAATGAAAGGAAGAAAAGGTTCCCGCCCTGTCCTCTAGGGTAAAGAGCCATAGCCCACGGAGTAACAAGTGTTCGGGATTTAGGTAAAGTTCTGATTTAAAAAATATTTTTGGTAGTTCATCCTGAAGGTGTTTAAGCTATTAAGAATGTAAAATAAAATAGGAGGATTAAAAGGGTCATGCAGAGTATTTTCACCAGGAATATTTTGCCCATTTACAAATTATTTTAAGCCGGAGCATGTGACGGAAAATTTAAATCACTGAACGGAAACTAAAGAGAGCGCAAAGCAGATAGCAAGTGTGCGGAAACGTGACGCTCCAGCTCGGGCCGCACGTCACCCAGCCGGAGCGCGGCCGCTGTCGCCGCAGGGGACGGCTCCGCACCCCGCGTGGGGCCGGGCTCAGAGCTGGATCCATGTGGGAAGGCTGTCCCTTGCCAGAGCCTGGGCTCTGTGCGTTGTGCAGCACCTGCAGACCCACTGTGATTGTTACCAACAGCTCTCCTGATACCAGCTGCAGGTGCGTCTGCCCTTGCAAATAGCAAGGAGAGAGTAGCAAATAGCTGCTCTTTTTGGCACATAAGCTTTTCATGGAAGCCAAGCAGCGTTCTGGCCTGTGCTTGAGGAAAAGGGACCGTGAATTCGGTGCAGAAGATGTCTGGGGCCACCGAGGTGCAGGCTGCCTGGCAGGGCCGGGGCTCTGCCGCAGGGCCAGCGAGCGGTGCCTGGAGCGGGTTCGAAGCACAAAAAGGCCCCGGGGGAAGGAGCTGTGGGTTCTGTTTGGCAGGTGAGGAGAAAGCAGCGTCACTGTCCCCGAAAGCTTCGCACCAGAGCTTGGGTAACACAGGAGAGAAGATGGAGTCTGCCAGCACAGGCCAGCGCTGAGGGAAGATGTTGTGGGGAATGTGTGACCGCGCTCGGGAATGGCCCCTTGGGAAACAGGGCATTGAGGAGAAGCTGGAGAGGGGATGACAGACCCTGTGTGAGATGTGGGAGCCCCATGAGAAGAGGGGGACTGCGCTAAGCGCTCCATGGCAGAAGGAAGCTTTGCCCTTGCCGAGAGGCGCGCGGAGCTGTGGGCTGGGAAGGAAGGAGGAGAGGCAGGGCCTGTAGCCTCATGGCCGAGCTGAGCCCTAACGAGGCCGCCATGTGGGGACTGCCAGGCCCTGCCTGCGCTGGGCTCCGGCTGCCCACACCTGCCGGGGATGTAGGAACGGATTTGGAGGCGGTGTCCTCCTCAGGTTAAGTGCTTCAGAACCAATAAAGTGTCATTACCAGGGGGTTGGCTGCATGTGTGTGGCAGAGGTGCCATGCAGGCAGCAAAGGTGCTGAACATGATCGAGCCTCTGTGAGCAGAGAGGGGCCGGAACCGGGACCACCGTGACGTGAGCGCTTATGTGGAGAGGTAGGTGAGACTACATTTATATTTTACATCCATGAAGCTGGGGTGCTATTAATCTGAGGGCTGGAAAAAAGAGGGGACCTGTGATGAGGTTACTGTGGAGGTATTGACAAAAAAGCTGGGCTGATGCTGTGATTACCAGTACTGCAGTATGGCGAGCGGATAGAGTAGGTGGTCTGGGTCCGTTTGAGGAAAACGTGTTGCCTGATGACGCCCCTGGTATGGCTGCAAACTCCCAAGGAGCTCGTCGCTATATTGGGAGCTTCGGAATTGTGGCCGTGGCAAGAAATCACAGACGATTCTTCTTGTTCTCCAACATACAGCTAAGTGCCAAGCTAGTTCTAGAAGACTTCGTAAGTTTTCGTTTATGGCATTGTTTGTATCGCAGGAAAAAATGAGAAGCTTAAATTAAAACTACATCATAAGCTAAAAATACACTATGTTGAAAATCACTCCTTGTAGAGTGAATACTTCTTAGTATGTGATTTAAAAAGCCATGAATCAAGAGCAAGTTTGCTATTTTCTGTTTTAAAAGCTGAAAGAAAGCTTAATTGCTATTTTACTGAGTAATGGCAAATAGCACTGTCATGTAGAACTTGGATATATTTTACAATGTTGTTTGGATTTTTATTTGAATAAGGAGAAAATATGATACCACTAAGCTAGGTGATCAAGCATTTATGATCCTAAATACATATGCACATGGATATACAAAAATACATCAAGAGGGGAAGTATCAAGGCAACTCTTAAAGGGCAAATGGATGTGGACAAACAGATTTGCAAAGGCGTGTGTGTGAGCAGTGTTTGTTAACGTGTGGCCAGGAGGACAACTCGGCACACGCTACCAGTCTCCAGTGTGCCTGCATCTCTTTCTCCCCATGGGAATGGGGAGAGCTTGGAGCACCTCTGTTCCTCAGTGAGCACCTCAGGCTAACCGGCTGTGTCCTGATGTCTCTCATCTTTGAATTGCATTGCGTTGTGTAGGGAGCAGTTATTTCAAAAGTTGTCTAGTTTAATGGGAATTAACTAGTTCTTGGGGTTGTGTGTGCTGGTGCTTTCAGGGTAAAGACTATGATGTAAGTTTAGCTCAACCACTGAAGGTAATAGCTGCATGGAAGGAGGCCAGAAGGGATCACACTGATGGCTCTGCAGCTGTGTAGCCTCTGTCCCCACCTGACTGAGGT
Organism: Nothoprocta perdicaria; assembly: GCF_003342845.1. NCBI lineage: Eukaryota > Metazoa > Chordata > Aves > Tinamiformes > Tinamidae > Nothoprocta > Nothoprocta perdicaria. The sequence goes on along the minus strand of NW_020455205.1, from coordinate 4,319,762 downwards.
AACTGAGGTGTTGCCTTCTGCTTACAAAGCTTACGCAGACTTTCTAACAGCACTGTAAGAAACCAACACGTGTGAAAATGGAGGCACCTCCCAGTATCAGGGCCACATTTGAAGAAAAATAGGCCTTGCTCTTACTCAGAGTCCATTATTTCACTTTTATAGCAAACTGAGGGCCAGATTCTCAGCTGGTACAAACCGACTAATTTGACTTTAGTCTATTTGTATCTCTGTAAACCAGCAGAGATTTTTTTCCTCTAGTGTATAAACTGTTCCTTAGCACTGAATAACAGAAATATAATCTGGCAAGCAGCCAGTTTGAAGAGCTGCCAATGTAGGTCTTCAGATCCAGAGATGATTCCTTGAACCCCAGCTCTTCCCTCCCTCTTTATTTTTGTTTTTTTATTTAAAATGGGAACTATTCCCCAGTCTCTTGTGTCATACTTCCTAGAACCCAAGTTCTGCACGCTGTCTGCTTGCTCCAAACATCTGACTATTGCTCATCATTAGCAAAGTCTTTTTCCACAGCTCTAATCAGCGCTACAAGCTCTTATTTCTAGATAAAGTTTTGACAACTGCAGTGCTGGTCTTAGTTTTCAGATTCAAATCGAGAAGGTGCAAATTTTGGATTCAAATAAAGAAGGTGCAGATTTTGGACCAGCCACAGCAAAGGGTTGTGGGGTTTTTTTAATTAATTACATGCATGTTCTAGCTGGGGTCTAACTGTCCGTGTGTGACAGCCATTCTGACTGCCACGACTTGGGTAGGTTTTAATATAACCCCCCCAAGTTCAGGTTAAAGCGAGTGTTCTGGGCAGTATGCATGCGGATATATGAATGATGCGTGTGTTAGTCACAGAGATGGCCTAAAGCAAAACTTACAGGCTTTATCTGGCACTGTAGAGTCTTTGTTAAATCTCTACCTGATCACACAGAGGACAGCACCTAAGGTTTTTTTTAACTTCCTGAACTTTTAGGCTTGAACTGCAGCTCTAGGCTTGCCTAGCCCTAGAGCATCGTGATGTGTTTGTGTCTTTCCCGGGCAAGCAGTGTTTGTGTCCCTTCGTTAAAGGAGGAGGCCACCATGGGGCTGTGTTTGCCCAGGTGCTCTCACCTCAGCCTGTGAAGCCAAACACTGCTGGCTGCTGACAGGACGGTTCCCGAGGACGGTGCTGGCAGGGAAGGGGCCGGCGCGGCGCCCGTGTCTCCGCGGGGTAACCTTGCTGTGGTTTGGCGTCCCGGGGGAGCCGCCAGCATTCGTCAGACGTGAATCAGCTGTGGCTCCCACCCATCGCGCGCGCCTTCGCTTAGCTCGTTTCCAGATGGCTTTAACTGGCAGCTGCACTAGGGTCTGTCCGCGCTCCGCGTGACGTGAGGCTGCTTAACACGAAACACAACTGCAGCCATTAGCAGGCAGGCTCAAACGCTGCTTCCTTGGTCCCTGCTTTCGGGAGAGTTTCCTTTTTCTCTTTAATTTTGGCCTTTCCTGCATTACCTTGTGTCCATGCACCCTACCTAACTTGCTCTTTTGAGAAGCAAATTCTTCCCCATCTTGACGCTTCTACCTTTGACTTTGGATGCAAAGTGAATTTGTAAAATGAGGTGAGAGGAGCGAAAGGAGACAAAGCAGTTGCGTGTGGCCGGCTGAGTTACCCAGGGCATGGCGCGAGGTCTTTGCTCCTGAAGTGTGTGCAGCAGATCTAGCACACGTGCTGCCGCCTGCGTTCAGGACTCATCAAATGCCTTGGAATAGCAACCAAAATAGCCAAATCACATGCTGTTCCTAGGCGAGTAGAAGGAAAGGACAAAAAAAAAAAAAGCTCTTTGGGCTGCATATGTTGATTGCGTTGAACTGTTTGGGAAAAGATTTTAAGTCTATGGAAATAAATTACTGTCCAGTTCTATAAATACAGACATGAGGTTGTTGCACGGTTGCTAAAAAACGTTTTTATAGGAATTACAGCAGTTCTTTATCAGTCATCAAATTTAAAGAAACCACTCTTCATGTATCAAGGGTTGTATTTTCGATGTGCTCCATGATTCATCACCTAGGCCTGTAGGATGATCTGTGGGGATGTTCTGTGGATTTTTCATCTTGAGTTTGACAGTAACTACATATAGGCATCAATCATAGTCAACAAAAAGCTTATACAGTGTGTGATTTGGGGACTTGACCAAGTTTTTCATGGGAAATCTGGGACTTTCCCTAGGACTCTTACTGTTTTTTTCCCTTGGTGATTTCTAATGCTGAAAATAAAGCAACTTCAAACAGGTGTAATTAAGTTATATAACACAACTTTATGCTTCTACCTTACTTAGGTGAGGAAAAGTCACACTTTTTTTTTTTTATTCTTCTAAAGGAACTTTAGAAGAATAATTTCATATTAAAAACACATTCCTGGAGAGACATTAAAAAGTGAATGTGGAGGTTTGCTTGTGTTTCAATTAAATTGTTCTTTTCTCTTGAGGAAGATTGGTTGATCAAACTATTGTACAACTCTTGTAATTTTTTTAAAATGATTTTTATTACTCTGGATGGAAAGAGTAAAAGCCTTTTGCTGTACTATTTAAGGAAAAACATTGCTCTGACTTTGCTTTTCTGTGGCAGTGATTTTTTTCTTTGACATTCCCATCAGGTTGATAGGAACAAGTAAATCCAAGAGAGCTGAAATTAAATTGTCTATAGGTCTGTAATAGCAGCATATACATATGATATATAATGCTATGTACTGACAGGTCTCTTTTCCCATCAGTGCAGTAGGGGCTTTTGTGCAGAGTTAGTCTGTGCTTTGGTGGTAATTTCACATATAAATCTCCTGCAGATCAACTGAATAATTTTCTCCTTTATGTCTCTTCCTCCGCTCACAGTCTGGGTTCACTTTGTAGTAACAGCTGCTTATTTCCCTTCTTTTTAAATAACAGCGGTGATAAATAATTCTTAGTAGCCTTTCTTGTTAGTTTTTGTTAGAGCATCCTCTCTCGAAGCAGTGAATATCATACCCTATATTCATTAAAACAGCTTTTCACTCTTGTATAGGTGAATACCTTGCAGATGATAGACATAGAAAATAGCCCCTGTTAAAGAGCTGGCTTGTAGGCCCCTAACAAGCACTTGATCTAGGCTGTAATTTGGAGGGTTTCCACTTTTTTTGTAAAGTTTTCCTTCCTTGCCCTTTGTCTGCAGAACGTTCATGCTTCTCTGGGGCATAGGACGAGGGATAATGGCTATAAGCTGGAGCACAGGGAGTTCCGTCTCCAGGTGGGGAGGAACTTCTTCACTGTGAGGATGACAGAGCAGTTGAACAGGCTGCCCAGGGAGGTGGTGGAGTCTCCTTCTCTGGAGGTCTTCAAAACCCACCTGGATGCCGCCCTGTGCCACATGCTGTAGGTATGCCTGCTTGAGCAGGAAGGTTGGGCTAGATGATCTGTAGAGGTCCCTTCCAACCTTGAATATTCTGTGATCTCCTCATGCAGATGTTACACAGATATTCACACACTTTCATTTTTGGCCATGACAATAAGAACTTCTATTTCCCCCAGAGATTTGCCGTGTATAGCAGTTTGTATGTAGAGGCAGAACCCTCCAGGACTGAGACTAGGCTGCTTCATTTTAAAGGTGATTTTTGAGGTTGGAATAGGATAATGTAAAAATGTTCTCTCCTTGTGCATTGTAGGGCTTTGCCCATTGTGTGACACAGGTGTGACTGTTAACTGGGATCAGGAGGAAGGAATAAACCCCTGTGGTTCAGAACCTGCCCTGAGCTTGATGAGTAAAGGTAGGACAGCTTATAAAAGTGTTGAACTGTTACTTCTTGAAACAAGGCCTTCCAGATCAGAATTATTGAGTTATAACTAACGTGAACCTTGCAAGCATTTTGCATGTTAGAGGAATAACTCTAGGGCTGAGAAGCAGGACCCTGGACTGTGTGTATTCAACCATTGTCAGAAGTAATATATTAATGCTAGGCCTAAAGATGGTGTGGACAGATCCTGCAGATGCTAAAATGGAGGCATGCTTTAGCTAACATATGGAAAGTATTTACAGACCTTACACAATGTTGATGTATAAGCATAAACAGAATCCTCAGATAAGTATTGCATTCCTTTATTTTTCATGTAAAACTGAAGGCGAGGAATATGCTGCCTTTGCTAGGAGAGAGGGAGAGGAATGGCTTGGTATTAAGGGCAAACTTAGCAGAAGAATGTGCATGCTAAGGTAGCCGAACCATCTGTTTAAAAGCTATTGGTAAAAATTAAATTTGTATGTTGGGAAGATCTCTACTAAAGATTTGGAATAGGAATTTGGATTAGGGCTGAATTTTCTGTTCATTTCTCTTTCCTTGCAAAGAAAGATGGAAAATGCCCCAATGACTCTCATGCTGCTTACGCGCTCTGTTCTGCACAACCCAAGTTTAAATTCCCAGTGGAGAGTCAGTATCTGTGGCAGGTTAGTGAGATGACGGAGACCAACTGAGCCACGGAGTGAGTTTGCTGCGGCTGCTTCCAAGAGGGATCCTTTGGCATTGTCCTGGTAGCTGGGGAGAGGAAGAAGCCGGGAGATGGGGCCGGGAAGCGGCGCTGCCGCAGGGAGAGGCCGGAGCGGAGCGGCCTCCTGCTCTCCCCTTGCTCACAGCGGCCTCGCCGGGACACTGAGCTCCTCCTCCCAGAGCCCAGCCATCTGGGCTCAGCGTTGCGTTCATTTTTCTGTGGTTTGACATTATGACAGTGTTCATGCTACATATCACAGTCTGTGCTTTCTTGCTGTTTAGCACACAACTCCTCAGAGTGCCCCCGGAGTATTGCAAAAGAACGGCCCTGTGCCCTGTGCCTGAGAGCCGAGCGGGGCACGAGCAGCCTGGGGTCAGTGCTCAGCAGGGGAAAGGCAGGAATGATGCGACAGGCCGAGCGGGAAGCGGGACAGCTGCGCTGCCTGGCCCTGCTCTCGGCAGCCGCGGAGATTCCAGCGGTTACGAGCACGGACCGGAGCTGCGAGAGCCCCGACGTAGATTTATTAATAAAGGAGCGGAGACTCTGCAGATGGCTTCCCATTGACTTCAAATGACAGCCCGGGGAACTCGTGAGGATTTTACTTTAAAGCAGAAACGATGATTAGTTTTCTAATAGAGGTACACAGTGGTGATATAGAGAAAATGAAATGATTTGCTAACTCAGTAAGGAAAGAGTGCAACTTCAAACAAGTGTGTTCCTAGTGCCGAGATCTAAGCAGTGTTAGCTTGTTCAAATACTGGTGGTTTGAAACAATCACATTTTAAAATGTTGCTGACTTAAGGATTTTCTTTGATTCTTACAGTTGTTTCTTTTGGATGTGCATAGCTGTTTATCTAAGCAACTCTAGCTATTGAATGAGGTTTAAGAGAAAAGATTAAATAGAGGAAAGACATTAATACAGGAAAATACAAATGGGTTTTCCCATAACAACTGCACTTCTTACATACTGCATCTGTGAAGCTGTATTAAGATGCATTTATTCAGTAAACTTTTTCATGTTTAAGGGAAAGGAGAAGATCGGGAATACTGATTTATACTGAAGTGCTTAGGCAGTATCTAAGATTTGTTAGTTTTGGCACAGGCACGCAAAGGCAGGCTACGATCATGGTATTGGAAAAAGGAGGACAGTGACGAAGGGTGATTCAAATACAGCATGAACTTGGTTAATTTACAATCTTGGTTTTAATAAAAACGGGGTCCTTGGTACAGGGTGCTGCCTGAAAGTCTGGGATAAAATTTTGTATATCTGAAGATACCAGCAAGGAAAATAAAGCCAGGAATTGCCTTTGCTACATTTATTCATTGTTACTTAAGCTTTTTAAGATGACTAAAACTGTGTGTTGCGTTTTTAAAGGCCAAGCTGTAATTGTGTCTGAGGAACTTTTTATATGGCTGTGGTGTCTTGATCTGCTCTAAGTTGCACCAACAAACACACACCAAATCACTTGCTGCTCATGTCAATGCTCGCTCCAAGAAGACCCAGCTGCGGATGCTGCCTCTGATAGAGTTCCAAGTCTGGAAAAACTAATTATTCCCTGCTCATGCAGACAGTGTTGTGCAATGCCCTGGCCTTGCCTGGATACATTTGTTGTACAACGGAAAGTAACCCAGCACAGTGTCTGTGGCAGTGACAGCTGCCTTGCTGAGGCAATGGATGCGTTTTACTGCCCAGGCCCTCTCTCTGCCCACCAATTTCTTGATACTGATGGTATTGCAAGAGATTAGACTGACTGTGTCATCTTGGCCACTTTTCCTTTAGTATTTTGCCTACTGCACAGGACTGGTAGACATTCTTTTATGGCAGACCTTCAGGAGCAGTTAAGTACCAAATTAATTTATCACTGTGCTTTTACATGCACTATCAGTGATATATGATTGCTGTTATCATTTTACAAGGTGGTTTTAGGATTTCTCTCTTTTTTTTTTTTTGGGGGGGGGGGGGGGGTAGAGAGACTCTCTGAAGATGTTAAATAGTACCATGAACCAAGGTGGTGGTTTATATAGTAAACACTATAGAAAGCAAAATAAGAAAAACAGGCCAGGTAGTGTTAATTTTGTACTGTAATATCTCCTGAAAGTGGTGAGGTTGACAAACAAGACCCTCGAAATCCTCCCTGCTCATTCTGTTCCAGCTCCCTCGGCTCGCTATTGCTCTTGCACGTGTTTTGTTGCAAAATGCATCTATCCCCCAAGGATTCTTGAATACCTCTTCCCAACTTAAAATATATTGTTGATGTCAACCAGTCCTTGTTTTTGCTTTTTAAGTTAGAAGCTTGTGTTGCAGAAGTTTTTCGGCAGGAGCTCTCCCCAGCTGCCTGCCCTGCCCGCAGCTCTGCCGGCTCCCGCTCCGTGCTCGGGCAGCTGATGCTCCGCAGCGGCGCTGGGGCCGCTTTCCTTACCTATTTTAGGCATGCAGCAGCCGTGGCATCCCGGGCTGTTTATGCTCTGAGCCCTACCCTGGCTAAGGCGGGAGCCTGGGTTGGGGCTGCCTGAGGGAGGCAGCTCAGTGCCTTCGGAAAGGGCAGCATTAGTGTTTTAGCTTCGTAAAATACTAATGCAAAGACAAGAAAATAATCTTGAATATAATAACAGTACAAAGTCTATAGCTTGTAATACTAGCAGACAGCAAAGTGGCTGGTCTATCATGGAGAGCAAACTGATGTTCTGACTTGTCATTTCCTTGCCACGTAGTCAGGACAGGGAAACAGCCGGTATTTGGGGCCAGGGTAACTCGCAGAGTTGTCAGAGCTGACTCGAGATCCAAGGACCATGTGTTCGCAGCAGGGGACCAGCCTGGGCTTGACAAGATGATATATCAAGTGAAAGAGTATCAAGAATCAGCTTTTGAAAAAGCTCCTGTGATCGCACAGGATGTAGCTAACAGGAGATCTAGGGTTGGGATTCAGTTAAGATGGAAAAACCAAGAGCTCCAGGTGGAGAGGAGGTAGAAAGCGGCCTGCAAAGGAAGGGTGGGGGGCTGCACCAGGGCTTTGCCCCTTTTACTTGGTCACGCCAGGCCTTGTAGATGCAGAAAAAGACTCAAGCCAGGCCTAGCATTAGGGTTATCGTTAGCAGAGACATAAAACAGGCAAACACTGACCCAAACCCTAACCCCAGCAGTGGGCCGAGCTTTTAACCAACTGCCCGCACTCGTGGGTCAGAGGAACGGGCTGAAAGGGGCAAATGCTTTTTGTTCTTAACCATACTCCTTATCCAAACTGAAGATGAGGAGTGTTCTGTGGCCCTCAACACCTACTGTGGCTTACAGGGACAAGGCCACCACCAGGGTGAGGTTAAGCGTTAATTTTAAGCTTGGACTTGGTATTAAATCTTTGTAGAAAGGAAATCCAGTGAATGTCAAGTGGAGTTGCACTATGAAGGGGCTGCCAAAGGAAGTGTTTGACCTAACCCTGAGTACTTCCCTCACAGGTTTTTCCTCTGCACTGTGGCCAAGGGCCTTGGACAGTCACACAGGGTGGAGTTGTGCTAAGGGTTAGGACTGGAGTGTGGTTTTATGGTTAGGTTTAGTGGGGGAGGCGATGCCCTGGGCTGCAGCTCAGATGTGACCAATTGAGGGGAAAAAAGTGTGTGTGAAAGAGTGTTAAAAAATGTGAATGAGTTTGGGGGCAGGGGAAGAAGTGGGTGAAAGCAACTTCCATTTGTTTCTGTGAACTCTGAGAGTCCTGTGAACTCTCTTCTATTTTTTGTAGCCTTGCTGTTTGAATGGCAGGTGTTGTTAGTCCTTCTCCTTCAAGGAGCAACCTGCACCATTCTCTTGCACTATGGCTTTGGCTGCAAACACCTTTTTTTGATTTATTGCAGCACGTCAGAGTTTAGTTTATCATGTGAGGCTGTATTTTTGAGCAGATTAAGTGCTGATTAACTAACCCTGACTATATCATGTACCTGTTACTAAGGTCAAGTACAAGAGTGAAAAATATGGGATGAGACGAGAAGTGCTGCTGCTTTAGGCAAGCGGCCAGCTTCTATCTGCATTGATCTGCTTTGAGGCTTGCTGTACCTAACCTACTCAACAGGGTGCCTTGCCAAGGCCGTCCATCATGGTCACATTTTGTGGCATTCTTGGGCTTGGTGCAAATGCCCTCTCTGATAGAGCAGGCTGGGATGTTCTCCCTGCAAGGCCACAGTTCCAGCAGGCTGGATATCGCTGGAATTTGAGCACCGCGCTCTGCCCTGTGCCTCTCTCCAACACGTGTCCTTGCAGAAATGATTGCCAACATAAGCCCTTCAGACAGGGACAGAATCACTATCAAGCCCATAAAGCATATGCTTGTGTTTGTAATGCTGATAAAACGTCTCGTTCATCATATCACATTTTTCCGAACAGCCACAGGGTAAAATACTCATTCTTTGGCAAGGGGAGATCTCAATTAGGGATGTGGCAAAGGAATTCACAGAGCTATTGGAAATCTTTACATATTGCCTCCTCTGGGGGTAGGAGGAACTCAAGTGTTATTTCTTTAAATGTTTACAGCTGAAAATGAAAGCTGGGAATCCATCAGGGATGCAAGAATTTCAGCTTAGTTTTATTTCTACCATTAGTGTACTGTGTATTACTGATTCTGAAACCATTGGGCTTGTTCTCAGGAGCCTCTTTTATAATTTATATGGGAGATTTTGCATTTAATCATCTAATTGGAATTTGCAAGATTCTTATGCATGTTGATTTATAAAAATCAAGGTTACATACCAAGCATTTATATCTCCAATGTGCTAACACAAATAAGATAAGAGTGTCTTTAACAGTTTTAACTCAAGGATTAGCAGACCATGTTACCTGGCCTTGGACAAGGCAGTTCAGATCAGTTAAGATCTAGCAGGGCATTAACAGCAGCTTCTCGTTGCAGCGTCCCTGAGATAACTGCTAGAGACAAATGCTGAAGGGAAAGAGCACGTTTTGTTTGGCAATCCGCTCCTTAGGAGTCTTCTCCTGTACCTGGTGGTTTGTGCACTCTAAGCAGGGGGACAGCAGTATCTGAAGCAATGGCACGATGGCTGTACAATCTTTATACCATCCCTGTTGCCCGTGAAATGTACTGTACTTTAGAAAGAAACCTGGATTGCAAAAGATCATAGATCTGAGGGTATTAGAGTGCACTGCAAAATGAATCAGCCTCTTTTAGTTTCGGAAGTGAATTTCTTCCTCCCTACGCAGCAGAAGTGGCACCTGGCTTTACTTTCTACCCAGCAGTTTTCCTGCCTTGCAGCAATGCAAAAGGGGCCTGCTCCTTTTTCAAAGCAGTTTTTAGATGTGGGACTAGTCCCTGACCCTCTTTTTCCAAGGCCACATCTCCCATACAGCACCCAATTTAACAGGTAAGCTCAGTTTACTGATCTGTTCTATTGGCAATTTACATCATTTCAGAGTGAATTATGACTTATATTGAAAGTGATTGGCAATCTGTTGGTTGTCGTTAACCTTGTGCATTACTGAGGATGTTAGACCAGAAGCAGAGCTGGGAGATGGTGCCAGCAGGTGGGCCCTGGGATTCGGCCGCGTGGCCGTGCCGGGTGAGCCTGCTGACACAGCCACTGGGGATGGCTCCAGCAGGAAGTCTTGGCTGTTTACGGGCTACCAGAATGAAAGGAAAGAGCTGACGCATCTCCAGACACCACATTGGTATAAGAGAAACAGAGAACCAGGCAGTTTTGCTAGTAAAGGTGGAAAAAATGCTTGGTTTGTCTGCCATGTAAAAAAATACAAGTAGTAAAAGTAATACCTCACCGCAAAATAAGCGGTCAGGAACAAATTAAGGAGAAAATAAGTAGCTGACTGAAGCACATTAACCACTTAGGATGGAAGGTGACTTCAGTTTGCAGTGAAAACCTTTTATTAGCTGCTACATTGAGGTACTGCAGGTGATAAAGTACATAGCTCCCCCCCCCCCCCCAGTTTCTGGCAAGCAAAGAGGGCCGTGGAGGATGATGACAATCCCAAATGCTCCTGGCTGAGGGGTGCCAGCACCGTCTAGCCCTGCCGCTGTCCCTGTCCGCGCTGTGGGTCAGTGCCTGCCCTGTGCGCAGCCGGTTCCTTGGCACGAGCGCAGCTCTGTCCGCCCCCCCAAGCACACGATGTTCTTTCCCTTCGGACACTGCAATCGAGCAAAAGGCGGTTTGCCCCGTCAGAAATCCAAGGCTGCCGTTCCAGCGAGCCGTATCCCGGGACCCGCTGCCGCCCCTGCTCCCGCTGCCACCTCCCGGGGCTCGGGTCCCTCTCGGGGACAGGGGCTCGCGCAGCTGCAGCCACTCGGTGCCCCGGCCTTGTGTTTGCCCTCGATCTCCAAGGGAACTGCTGAAGCCAAATGGCTCAGATGCAAATAGTCCCCTCCTTGCTGCATATCAACCTGTATCTTGGGCGGTGGCTTTGGTTGTCTTTTTCTCCTGAACGCAGAGCTATTGAATTGCCACTGTGTTCAGCCTGAATGCAGTTTTCTGATGTCTTGTAGATAAGTGAGGGCTGTTATGATCTCCTCTCATCTTCTTTCCTAAAGACTGTGGTGAAAAATGGTGAAGTCTCTGTAAAGATCAACTTTGGTTAGGTGGTCTCTTTCTTAAAGTGTTACTTAATCTTAAAGTGCTCTTCTGTCTTTGAATTGCTCATGAAGATCTACCCTATTGAGTGCTGAGGAGAGGAAAAAGAAAAGGAGAATTCCAGTGCGAACCTGGCCCCTTTATCAAGTCTAATCTGCAGGACCTGTTGCTAGAAATAGCTGGTTTGGGGGAGGAGGTGATTTCCCCCCTGCCCTGTCCCCCTGCCTAATAGATTTCCTTGGTTTAGTTCTCTGCTGATATCAACTGCCATTAATAGAAGGCTGTCAAAATACATGAGCAAAATAGGGGTTCTTAAGTGCTTAGGAAAGATTATAATTGTTGTTCTACATATTTTAGTCATTATTACATTCCTGACCTTTATTTCATGATTACTTCATGCTAACAAGCTTCAGGCCAGCTGTGCGTGGCCAACGGGCACACTGAAAACTGCTGCCGTATTTTGAAGGATGGGAAGCCAGATAGGGGTACAGGCAGAGCTGGCTCTGTTTGCTGTAGCATAGACCTAATTAATAAATGCTCACTTCTGACCATCTGGTTCTGAAGGAAACTACCTGGTTTACTTTTAGGAAAAGGTGGATTTTTCAGCCCCAGAGAGAAGGCAAAGCTCTTGGCCCAATTCATCCTAGGCCAGTTGGGTGACACCACAGGGTGCCCTGTTAGCTCCGGTTGCTCATAGGACTGAACGGATGACCACGAGTTGTCTGAGGAAATGTTTTCCAGATGCCAAGAACAGTAATCTCTCCTGGCATCCTTGAAATGCTGAGCACTAAAGTAAGTGTGGTGAATGGAAAAACTGAAGGAGAACATACAAACAACAGGCCAGCGGAACCAAGGCACAGATTTTCTTTCACCCTTCAGGATTGCTTCAGGAATGCCAGCCTAGGTTAAAAAAGGTAGAGCTGGTGATTCATTAAGAACTTAAAAATACAAACTTCTGTTTGATATAATCAGCTCAAAGGAGCTGTGCATTTTCTTTAGACTCTAAAAAGCAAAATCATTTTTCTCTGAATAGGGACAATCAGGTCTTTGTGATGGAAGAACGGGGAAGCCTCAAGGAAGCAACAGCTCTGAGACTTGGGAGATTTCAGTTTTATTTCCATTTGTGTCATCTGACTTCCTAGGTAACCTACGACTGGTAATTTAATCCTCTTGGGTTTTTACTATGAAAAATAATAATAATACAGAAATCCCTTATGAGGTGAGGCATCAGTCCTGCTTCTTACACGATCTGAAGTGTGTACACACAAAGGGTAACTGTCATTGAAGAAAGAAAGGGAGAACAGAAACTTTTCACATCATGAAATAGTGATTTATTCTGCAAAGGGTCAAAAATTAGAGAGAAAAAAAAAAGCTTCTTAATTTTGAGATTAGAGGGCCTTATTCTTCCTAGGTCTGCTGTTGAGTCACTTCCATTAAATATACCTTCTGGAATCAAAGATCTTGTAAACCAAGGGCGTCAGAAGCCACATATAAATATCTGGGTCCTGCTGACGTTAACAAGTATTTGTAGCTGTCAATGTTTTTCTAGTCAAGCTCTGTGGGACAGGCGCAGGAGCAGCAATTTGGCCGTGGCCTTGGCCAGGATTAGTGGGCTAGGGGAGCGGGGCTCTCTCGCAGGCTCTGCTCACAGGCCAGGGCTGCTCTTCTGATGTAGCTCTACACGGCAGTAGAGATACAGTAATTTGTTAAACGTCTCTTATCTTCCATTGCCATCACTCTGGCTCCCAGTAAAAGGAGGCCATAATTCTTCGTTAGCTTTGAAGAATAATTAGTGTTTATAAAACTGTTGATATCTTCTGGGGAGAAGTCGTGGGGCTCCTGAACAAAGCAGGTGGGCAGGAGAAGGGCTGCAAAACCTGCTGCCGCCTCTCGGTGTGAGTGGGAGTGTCGGTGCAGAGCGAGAGAGATTTCCTGGTCCCCGAGGGGGATCGCAGGGCGGCAGCGGGTGCCGCAGGAGCAGCCTTGGGTGAAGCCTGTCCCCCATCAGCAGCAGCAGCCCCAGCCCCAGGGCGCTCTGCCCTGCCTGTCCCCCCGCAGCTTCCAGCGGGCTTTTTATGACACACACTTTTAGCAGCTTATTGTATAGCTGCATACAGAGTTATAACAGCTTACAGATATTGTAGCTTGCAGTGTGGGTATATTCAGTTTTATTAAATGGAACCTTAAGTGGTTTGGGACGTGGTTGTGAGGGCAGGTGCCGCTTCCCTGCGACAGGCTGCCCTTGAGATCTGCGAGGTCTGGGCTGCGGTCCCCCAGCAAACAGGCACTTCGGGTGCTCTGCGCGGCGGCCGCTCCTCGGGGACGGCTCCTCCGTAGCCCCACGGGTGCTGGATCTGTCCCTTGCCTGGGTGCAGTGCGAGGACCGTCGTTCCGTTCCAGGGTCGGCTCTCGGAGGCTCTGGGCTGAGGTGGGTATGTGCAAGTTGTGGTTTTTATTTCTGTGGGATACGTGCCTGGAGCACTGCGTGAACGCCTCCAGTTGTATCCTAAAACTTTGAAAAATTAGCTTAAAGGGAAAAAAAAAGAAAAATGTAAACTCTAAAATATCTCAGAAGGGATTTGTTTAATAATAATAAAAAAAAGTTATAAGTAAAAGCAAGGCCTGAAAACAGATGAAATATTGAGTCACCTTCCACCCCAACATTCCTTTTCTTTAGCCCTGACCACAGCACGTTTCCTTCGAACGCGGAGGCATTTCATCAGCACTTGGTTGCTGCGAGCTTGCTGGCACGGGCAGTGCCCCCCTGTGAGCCACTTTGACTGCATGGGTCTCGAGGGTGCAGCGGGCGCCGAGAAGCTGGGCAGAATAGATGCACAAATGTGGACATTGCAGGAAAGTACTTCTTTGTGTAAATAAGCATGTGGATCTGAGGCATATGGTCTGGATATTGATTCATGCTAGAAGGTTAACCCTACGTGAACTAGAAAAGAGGGTTTTATCAATGGCTTGACACTGATATTTGCTGAACGTGCTCGGTTCACTGTGGAAGTTGTCTAAAGCTTAAGCATGGGTCCCTACAATTACTCTTCGCCCCTGTATTCAGCGTTGTCACGTGCAGTTGTGCTCTTTCTGTGTTTATGGGCCTGCTTTTTGCCTGGCTGGAAGAAGGTCTGGATGCCCGTTGAAACCATATTTATCCACAGAAGGAGCATGCACATTAAGTATGGAGGCTGTGCGCCCTCAGACCTGCCTATGGTGACCTCTAAAATAAGAGGCAGAATTTACCCCCGCAGAGCCGCGTGGGGCAGCTCCCTTTGGGAAGATGATATTTGCCTACTTTTTCTTTTACTTTTTTTTTTTACTTACATTTTTTGGGAGGAGATGTTTCTTGTATGCATCTATTTGTATGCATGCATTTGTGAATATTGATGATATGAAATCAGCAGACTGTGTCTAGAAAAAGTTGAGATACTTTAAGGGAAAGCAAGTTTATGTTCAAAAGGGAGACTCGAGCTCAGTACAGGGATCTGTCCGAGGGGATGGTCGATCTTCCACTCCCTTTGGCTGCACTGATGTCTCACACATGTTAAGGGTTCATAGTTTGCAGTTACTAATGAGAACTGACAGAGTGCAACATTTCTCTTTATTGAAAACCTCTTGTAATTGCCGTGTGCAAAGCTCTATAAAGTCAGTGGAAATGTTCCAGCTGGCTGCAGTGGCTGCTGGATCAGGTAATAAATTATGTATGTCCTATTCACCTATGGGTAAACATAAATAATGTGCTGTAAATGGTGCTAAGCCTGTACAGCATAGTTCATGAGTTTTGTGGAACCTATAAAACCTTCCCTGTAAGCAGCAGTATAGAGGGCAGTCCTTAAGGATCTGCAGGACTGGACCCTAAAAGATAAATCCTGAGGGTCTGCTTTGAGGAACCACCCTTAGTGGCTCAAAACTGGAGTCTGAGAAGGGTCCAAAGGAGCTCTCTGGCATTAAAGCGAAACAGATTTTTCTGCTACAACGAAGCTTGCTCAATAAGCCTGTGGACCAGTGCATTTCAAAAGAGCAGGAATATTAGGAAACGGGTCACAGTTGCTTTATAGGCCTCCCCTTTTGAGAGTTATGCAGCTAAAGTCATCTCTACTAATAAAAACTCTTCTTGGTGCAGATGGGTAATTTCTTTTAAGGACAGAGAGAAAAGGTTCCTCTTTATGCCCATAGAATTTACCTTAACTACTCCTATCTGGATCTTGCATATGGGTATTTTTGAGACAAGACACACACTGTATGATAACCAAGCAAACTTACAATTCTTAACAAATTTATGCTCTTCCCTCAGTGTATTTTGGGTATTTTCTTTAAGTATGATTTTCTTACCTCCCAAAAATAAGTAACCTACAATTGTGCAAAATACCCCCAGTCATCACAGGAGCAATACTTCAGTTGTCTTCATGTATTGTTTTAATATAAGGTTTATCTGTGTATGCATATACAAGTATTTAAAAATAGGAAGGTGTGTTAGGAAAAGCTTTTGTAGGGGCTATCTGAAGATAGTTGAAAGTGAATTTGGAGAATCATGAACTTGTGAAATGGTTGCTATGTTTAGCACTTCTTGGCCAAAGTAGGAAAAAAGGGATGCACTCGGTGCTCTGTTTCATCCGCAACATTTGCTGTTTAACACATGGCATTTTATTTCTTTTTCAATGCCTTTGTGAGGTTATTTTGCAACTAGAGTGCTCAGATTCCCCTTTCATGGTCTCCCTGCAACCAGCAGCTTGTGCAGCAGTTACTAGAGCGACGTGGTCGGGCGTCTTCCCCGGCCGCTGCTTCGACCTCCTGAGGCTGCTCTGAAGCTGCTGCTGGACGAGGAGGCCGAGGGGTCAGAGGAGCAGCAGCCCTTTCCTCCCGCAGGGCCTGAGCCCCTTTCCTGCTTGCTGGCTGCAAACCCACTTGCTCAGGGCTCTTATTGTCCTTCCACATGCTGCTGTTCTTAAAAGACATTTCTCCCCAGTGCTGGAGATGCCTATTGATGCCTTGGGCTCGTCAAAACTGCTTTGCATGCATTTTCTGCATGAAGAGTGGAAAGTTTTGCCAAATTCAATATGAGCTTATTATCAGAAACAAGCACATTTTCCTTTCAAGCTTCTCATTGGGGAGGGTGGGAATTTGCATTTTCTTCAGCTGTTTTGCTTGACTTATGGGTCTTTTTACTTAAATGACTTGATTTATTTTGGTTGTCAGAAACTTGCCCATTCAGAGTTCCGGGAACATGTGCAAATATTTACAGATGGCAGCAGCAGTTTGGAGTAATGTGCCGATAAATACTCTCTTCATCACAGTAATTAGCAGGGTATCCATAAAGGACTGCAGCTACAAAAGTGTTTTCTAGAATCCAAACTTGCGTAACAAGAGGCAGGTACCCCCTTGAAGTTGCTTTATCTGATGAGCAGTGCTGGGGAGAAGCTTCACCTGAACCAATTTCCCTTTTTTTTCTGGCTGAGTTCTATGTAGAGCAGTTGCTTCTATACTCTGTGCTTGCCTGAGTGTGGGAGGTTGTGGAGAACTTCACATTTCATGGCTCATCTGCCCTTTCAGGAGCTCATACACAGTAAAATGGATCCTTGGCCACATGCTTATCTGAATGGGAGAAGCACATGCCAGCTTGTGTGCCATGGGAGAAGGGAATAGGATTGCTCTGGAGTGGCAACTTGGTTTGACTTCGTTGAAAACAATGAATAAAAAACTGTCCTGGCATTTGTTGCAACTATGAAGAGTGCATGGTTTGGGATTCATACCGGCTGTTAAGAAGCAGAGCACTTTCAGGTTTCCAGAGGCCTCCTGAGGTCCTCTAAGGGCGAGCGCCTGTTCTCATCTAATTATAACATATCCACACAAAAGCCACCAACAAGGAATTACTTGCTGCTTAGTTCCCTAGTGCAACTCTTTAGGGCTAGTTCTTTTACTCCCGTGGAGATGAAATTCTCACTGTGTCCATACAAGGGCCTGGCAGTCATATCATAAATGAGTCTGGAAATAGAATTTCTGGAAGTTGTAATGGGCAGTGGTAAAATAGCCATCCTTAATATCAGATAATTGAACTTAGGAGAAAAGTATGTGGGATGTGGAAGAGACTGAATACTGAAGTCTGCACAGGCACTTGTCTATCTGAAGGCTTGCAAGTCTCCCTTGTGGCGTATTAGACCTGATTTCTGCAGATGGGGCAACGTGTCTGCCTTCTTCTTTCCAAATGCTCTTTTCTTTCTTTATTTTTCCTGCTTGAGGAAGCCCGTTTCAGGTTGCTGTACTCCTCCGCTGGCTGTCTATGCAGAGCCGAGCCGTGCTCTTGCCCTCCTCGCCATGGGCTGCGCTGGGCTCTCCGTGCAGCAGCCGGTCGGCCCCTCCGTAGGCTCTAGCTCTGTTTCCGAGCCGGCCGCGCTGCCTCTTGCCCCGGCGCTGCATCCTCGCCATGGGCTCCAGCGGTGGGTCACAGACCTCATGCAGACAGGGCCAGAATGCAGCTGTAGTCTCTGAGAGCTTAGCTGGAACGACCTCTCTAGCCCCCAGATCAACCATGAGGCTAATTCTGCATTTCTCGTGTAACTAGGATTCCCGCTGAAACTGGCATCTGTGTGTGTACAGGGAGTGAGGAGTTGAGTTTCCGTTCTTATCATAGAAAAATGCTGTAAATAAAACAATAAAAATTCCTCCAGAGAAGTCAAACTGAAGGCTGCGGGCAGGCGGTGGGCTGCAGGCACCAGTAGTATAGCAGAGCGCAGTGAGCCCTGCACGGCTGCCGCTGGCTCCGCAGAGCAGAGCGGGCCGGGTCCCCCGGCCTCACGTATGTGCAGGGGCCAGAAGGCAGCACAGGGTGGCAGTGCCACCGAGGTGCTGCCTCGTGTCCCTGTGGCACCAGCGCCAGGCTCCCCTTTGCTTCGGGAGCTGCCGGTGGCTTTGCGAGGTCGCACTGGGCAGCGCGGCCAGGCAAGGAGAGCTCGGGGTGCTCCTGGGTGGCCGAGCTGAGAACAGGGGTCACAGCCTCTCAAACGCCTTCAGGCATCAGAAAACGTCTCTGTCTAGAGGAGCCCTTAAAATAAGGGCTCACAGGGGAATAAAGGGTGCAGCTAGGGACCAAAAATGTTGCCCGGCTCTTCTGCATTTAGCACACCTTGCTCTGCCTTGCAGGGTTAGTTTCCAACTTTAAGGTGACTGTATAAAATACTAAGTTTTTCAAAGATTCCTAGTCCTTTATTTCAGTAAATCTAGTTTTAATCAAGATATGAGCAAATATTATTTAATAGAAAAATACCCCAAAATTATTTGTCTGCTTAAACAGAATTAATGGAAGATTTAGCCTTGGCAAATAAGTATGTTAAATGAGGGTCAGGTTGCTCCTTTAATCAAATAACTTTGCCAAATATTTACTAAAATAGGGCAGACTCTTGTAAAAGTATAAATAATTTGCTACTTATTTAAATAAAAGATCCTTACAAACCTTATTTGGTATGATTCTTTGATAGTGTTTATGAGGGCTTTTTTAATAGCAGGATTTTCATTGTGATTTTCACTAGTAAAAAGAGAAATAACTTTTTCTTTTTCCCCCTGGCAATGTAGAACTTCCCTATAAAATTTGGTAGAAAGCATACTACTTAGTAAGTTATGAGATAAGTTATAAACACTCCATACATGAACTTCACTAAATAAATATTTAATTAGAAAGGAAGTTGCTGTTTGTGGGATTTTAGCAGATACTTTGGTTCTGCACAGCAGCTTGTAGTCAACAAGGTTTCAATCCCTGATAAGAAAGTACTTAGAAACAGAGCGGGTAGGGTTTGAAGGAGACAGCTTGTGATTTTTTAAATGCTTTGTACATGCTGGTATTGTGTGGAAGAGACTGTGTTCAGAACAGGAAAGATGTAGGTAAAAAGATAGGATTGTGAAATACATGAAAGATGATACAAGGTGGACGTTCAGAGTAATTGTCACATGTTTTCAGTCTAATTGGTCTTGCTAAATCAGGTGCAACGTGACCCACTTTGTGTGTCGGATGTTGAGTGTGTGCCCTTACATGCTCCAGGAGGAGGGATGCTGTGTCTGTGAATGGAATGAGTGGTCGTTGTCTAAATAGTAAAGTGAGAGACAAATAGGATGATGAAAAGATGCTAAGCTTTGCTTTTAAAAGGGACGCTTCTCTTCTTTAAGTTTTTCTTTCTCTTTAACTTTCTCTTCTTCCTTTTTAACACGGACTGCACCAAACCTGGAAATCAAGGATATTAAAAGTGGGGAAAAAAGAGGTACCGTAGGGCTGCTTTATTTTATCCTACTTTTTCTAGTACAGATGAAGCTTCAATAAACCAATATCTATTAAGAACATACACAATAAATATGACGTCCAACAAGTTACCTGAAACAGATGCTATAAATCACTCCACAACCAGGAATGAAATTGGTTAACCTGAGGATAATGCTGTAAATGCTTTCCGTGCCTTCTATCAAGGCGTAAGTAGCTTGAGGAATGGGAAATTTATTGTGCCAGTCTTAGAAACTAAGTGCTAAGGTGATCCTGGACTTGTTTATCTACAGTACCAGGAAAACTGAAATGCTGAAAATACTGAATACATAAAGACAAGGTGCTAGTGACTTTGTAAAACAAAACCCAGGGTGACTTTTGCAAAGAAATATAACAGTTTGTAAAGGCATGATGTTCGGGTGTCTGTTAAGAATGGTTAAAAACAGGAAAAAAAAAAAATTTTTGTTCTCTCGTAATGCAAAGGTTCTCCACAAGGTAATTTAAGTGCTTATTAAGTGAAAAGTTGACGTATCGTTACGGTTTAGAAGCCTTTAATACATAGGGAAAGGTAGAAATATTTGATGAGGTCTCAGTGCAGTAGGTATGAACACCATTTACCCAGCGTGGGGTGGGAAAGGGGTGAAGGTTACTGAGTATGAACAGCCTGAATCTTCTTTTTGGTAAAATATTAGTTCAGTTGAAACGTTAGAAACTGATGTGTGATACTTGATGCAGTCTATTTGGACAATTGTTTTTCTGTCCAATATATCTTAAGATTTAGCAGTTGTAAAACTGAGGTGCCTCTTAGCTGAACAGAAGGTTAATTTTGATTTTTAAAAAATTAACTGAGAAAAGACTGGGTTGTTTTAGTGAGAGATTAAGGCAGCGACTCAGTAGCATTTTCTGGTGCTCTGTGTATGAAAAGCAGTTTGGCCTGGAAACTTGAAGGCTGAACTGTCTGGCTGGAGACTTGAAAAATAGCTCTATTTCTGTGCAAGTTTTGCTGCTATATTTAGAACTCAGATTGCGTAATCTTCAATTGTGATGGTGACCATTTATGTAAGTCGCTTCGTTGGCTCTATTAGAAGTGCTCTTGGGAGCAATAATTTATTGGCACTATCAACTTCCATGTTCTAGTTGGCCAGTTTTTGTGCAGCCCTGCTGTAAGCATCAATGCGCGTTGTGTGAGACCCTGCCATCACAGTGACCCTAGAGTGACAGGACTCCAGCGTGAACATTGGGAGTGACAGGACTCCAGAGTGAAGCTGGGAGCAGCACTGAGCCTGGGAGAGGGTCTGGCTTTGGGTTCTGGCCCCAAGGGCCAGCGCGAGGCACCAGCAGCTTCAACACGGGCACAAGCTGCTGCCTTCCCCTTATACTGCACAGAGACTCTTTCGCTTAGGTTTTGCTGGCCTGCACTTCATGAGGAGTAAAAGGATACAGAATAATTTTCCAATGAAAAGATACTTGCTGCTCCCATGGAAAATGTGGAGTATGTGATATTCCTAAGGAATCTTGCAGTTGTGCACGAGGAAAATGAGGCTAGCTAAGAGTCAGACTGCCATCTAACTCCAAGCATCATTTCTCATAATATCGTTTTAAAAGTCTGGAAGGATTACAGAGGTGTGATCAGATTAGCTGAGTCCAAATGATACCCAAGTGATGCAATAAAGGGTGTAAGCATAGGCAGAGCGAGTGAAAACATGGCAAGCAGGTGAAATGAGAAATAATACAAATGGAAACCAATTTAAGGGATACAAAAACATAGCAACAGCCAATGCTGCGAGCTAAAGAACAGTTTAAGGGATACAAAAACATAGCAACAGTCAATGCTGCTGGCTAAAATAAGTTTGAATTAACTGGAAATAAATTAAGTCATGTTAAGTGCTGGAGAGGAAAAGATAAAGGCTGTTACAGAATTTTCTGAAACTGCTTTCTTGTAAACCTTGCTATTTTGGGAGGAATACAGCATAAAGCAGTGCTGTGTAAAAGAGCCACGTACGAAAATGGGAGATGATTTCTGAGATGTGAAATACACGTGGGCAGCAGTGGTTCCTGCCTCGCATTAGGGCTCTGCCCCTGTCCCCGTCCCGAGCGCAGGGGTGTGAGGGCGCCCGGTGTGTTTGGGCAATTGCAGAGTCCTGCGAGGAGCAGGACGCAAAAACATTGGAGCTGGCACAAAACACTCTGTTAGTATTAATAATTGCTTGAAATCCCATCCACTGGGGAAAGTCTTTTAATGCAGAGGGGAAGTTTGAAATAAAAACAAATTTAGAAAAAGAAACAAACGCAGCGATAGGCCTGCCAGTGCTCTGGACTGGGGAGATGCTTGTTACAGACCTGCCTTTCGGTGGGAATCCTTGCTTTATAATGTAGATAGAACTACCTTGCTCTCTTTTCAAAGGCAAGGTTAGAGGGGAAAGGGGGATACTTTTAAACCACCTTGACAATGTTGCTGCGTTGTGCAAAAATTGAGCCGTTTATCTGATGTTTTTGGGTTGAACTCCAGCGCCAACACGGCTGCAGTCAGAGCACCTGGTTTCCAGCAAAATGTGGCCTCAAAAACGGTGACTTAGAGCAGGAGAGGGAATTTGTGTTTAAAAGATGGCAAATTGTGAGCTGCCCGTTCTGCGAGTGCCTGGAGTTCTGCTGTGTCGTCTCAGCGGCCGCTGGCCGAGGCTTTGCATTAGAGGGGCTCCTGAAAGCGGGGCTTGCTGCAAAAGAGCCAGGGAAAATCCCAACACCATCCCTGCCCTAGGTCCCAAGACCCCTCTGTGCTCTCCTTATGGGTCACACTCCCTATTTTAAAAATAACTCTTCCCTATGAAGAGTTTTTGATCAATTTAATTTTTTTTTTCTCTTGAAATGAAAATTTCCTCCTGAACCATTAGCTGGATCTGCACTTCTGAGTTTTGGACTAGAGGCTTTAATAAACCTTGCTCTTAACAAATACCCTTTTGATAGAATGTGTCCTGAAAGAAATGCTATAAAATAAAAATTAAGGAAAAGGAACTGAAAGGGATGTATAAAACTGCTCAATTAAGAGATAAATGATGCTGAGGAAAGTCCATCCCGAGGCTTTGCAGGCAGGCAGCTCTTCACTGGGAGCCTTAGTATGGTGCAAACAACTGGATTTCAAGCCAGACATGTCACAGCTGTGTTACTGGAAATTTGAGATATCTTATTGTAAATACTTTAAGCCAAAAGAAATGTTTAAAAAAAAATCTGCTTTGTTTCAAAATGGTCTCCTGTGAGCCATCCCCTTATCTTTAGGAGAAGGAGGACTATTTAACTGTTGCTAGGTCTTATCCTTAACTGGGTATGTGTTTACATTTGTCATTTGTCAAAAAAAAAAAAAAAAAAGTCAGGGTTCGAGAGAATTAGTCGCTATTACTTACACTCCTTCCAAAAATTATTTTCTTAAAGTACAAAGAAAAGGAATCTATGAAAAGAGAATATAGGCTTTTTACCTATTTGGATTTAGCTATTTTGGTGTCTCTCTCTCAGGAAAAGTCTCTTCCACTTGGAAGAGCAGGAATGAAAAGGGCCGCTTTAGTGTCCATCAGTAGAGCAGTAACCAGCCGTTGCAGGGATTATTTTTTGGGTTGAACACTTCCAAGCAGACTGCTCGGAAATGGCTTTTCCTGGTGCCTGGAAGCCTGTGGGCTGCTCTGTGCCAGGGCCTGGCACCCGTTTGGAGCTCCTGTCCTCATGAAAGCAAGTGCCCTCCTTCCACTGCCCGCAGCAGCAGCCTCCTTAGACAGGGAACTGCTTGGGCGTGTGGAAGCCGGGATGGGAGATACAGAGAGAGCGGGAAGGGGCCTTGTTGGATGGCAGCTCACCTAAAAGGAGCTGTCATGGAACCTAGAATGAGTCCCAGGGCGCCTCTCTGTGCAGCGTAGATACCCACGTGCAGCGTAGCTGCTGCAAGACACAAAGGTTTGTGCTTGTAGAGTGATGGCCCGTGGGGAAGACTTTTGTTTTTTTCTTTCAGATTTCTTTTGTTTTGGTTTTATTTTAACTTGAAAAGTATCTCTGTTAAAATAGTGGAATATTTGTGTTGCGGTCAGGCATTCTGAAATCAAGTAATGTTGCAATTAGAGCTTCTGTAGCTCTGTACATTGATGGATATGCTGAGATGCTTTAGGAATGATATCAGCACTTACAAGGGGTTAAGTGACTCAGTGAAGTTCAGAATGGAAGACACTGGCAAATCTGGAGGTAAAGCCTAGAGCTGCAGTTCCCAGTCCTAGTTTCTCTTGCGAGACCACTACAATATCAGAATGATAAAAAAACCTTGCACAGAAGTGATTGACTGCCCTCTTAACAGATGGGTGTAATGAAAGGAGAATGAGGCAAGGCAATAAATAGCTGTTGCGGTCAAACTGATGCTGACATACAGCCAAAACTTGGAAAATGATCCAAGGTCTTATTTTAAAGACAGTGTGCCACCGCAGCGGCTGTTCAAGCAGGTTGGGAGCTCTCCTGCTTTTTGAGTCCTTCCTTTGCTGCAAAACCCCTGTGAGTGGAATGAGCAGCCTGAGTGGAAGGAGGCGGATGCGACAGGCCTGTCCTTCCTCTGCACTTCAGTCTCTCTCAGGAGACATCCGCCTATTTGGAACAGCCATCGGTTGGGACGGGTTTTCTTGTGCACTCTGCTGTAGCCCAGTGACCCACGAGCAATTTGACCACATCGACCCCTTATTCATATTTGCGGTAAGATCTGCTGAATCCCGACCTACTTTAAAACATTTAATTGCAGCAGAGCGCTGCAGAGCAGGCGGGACGTTTGCTCCGGCAACCTCCTTGTTTTCCTTTCCCAGAGTAAGTTTTTCATGGAATAGTTACTGCACGGAGCACGCCTGGATCCAAGGCTCCCGGGCTGCTCCGCATTCCAGTGTCGCAGGAAGTAGAATTTGCCCTTGCCAAGTCCGCTCGCTGCACTGAGCGACGCGCTCCCGCCGGCCCCGAATTCCTGCGCCGCTTGGCAGGGGTTACGCAACGCCGGAGCCCGGGGCTTGGAGCGGGTCGCTCTACGGAAAAGCAAAAATGAATGGGTGACATGTGGCAGGAAGTAGCTTGTGTAACATGTACAAGCAGAGGCCGAGAGATGTCAGTAATATGTTTTTAATACTAAGCCGAAGCAATGAAATGCTCATTTAAACGGTAAATTGGAGGTCCCGGAGGCTATAAATGAATGTATAAATGAAGTAAACCTCAAAATTTGAGTGGTCGATTTATTTGACAGCATGAGCTTAAATTACCCCAACAGCTGGGTTAATAACTGTTCTCCTCTGTGTGAGACAGAGGTTTTGAGGCAGCTCCCTTGCTTTTTGGAACTGTGATGAGAGAGGCAAGAAGGTTACAATAGTTTTTAAAATACTGAGAGGAGAGGAGTTGATGAAGGGCTGAAGCTGCTACGCCAGGGCCCGAGTGCACGAAGAGGCCCCGCTGGTCCTGACCAGCCTCTCCTGGGGCCTCCTCCCGCCCGCCCCTGCCCTTGGCTTGGGATTCCCTTGGGCTTTGGGAGTGAGGGCATCTCTAGGCCATCGGTGCCAACTGGATGGGCCCAGGGCTGCAGCCTTGTCTCCATCCCTGGCCCCATCTCCTTTTGCTCCTGACTGGGTCTGTGCCGTTGCTGCACCCCAAGGGGTAACTGAACTTCTCCGGGTGCCCGGCTGCACGTGGAGCCAGACCACGCTGACGGCCGATGCGTTTCCTGCCTCCCTTCCAGGCCAGCTCTCTGCCCCCATGCACCTGGGGCATTGATCGCCTCTTGGGATGAGCTCGGTTTTGTTTAACAGATTTCCTGTTCTTGTGGGGACCAGCACAGGGTGACACTTGGTTTCTTCCCTTCTCTTCCTGTGGCACGTTAGGAGGTTTCAGCCTCCTGCAACAAGTCTGCACCTTGTCAAGGGCTGCTGAGAACTATTTTATGGCCTGTGATGAGTGGTAGCATTTGGGAGCAAATGTTCATTTGAACCTTCTGGATTCAGTATCTATAGTGCAAATGTTGAGGAAATGGGACTCTTGACCAAGAGGCCTCAGTCCTGGTTTCCCAAAAAAGCAGGGAGGGATTCTAAGGGAGAAGCCCCTTTCTCCCCTCTCTATACCAGGTACGCGAGCTGATGCTTGCTCAGTATGTCGCACTGGGGCAGTTGTGATCTTTTCTACTCAGATGCAAGGAGACGGTTCCTGGCTACTTGTCTCCAGCAAGAGCAACTTAAAAAAAGAGGCTGGCAAGTAGGAGCGGTTGGGGTGCTGCTGCATCCCTTTTGCAGGTGGGAAACGCAGGCCGTGGTGGTAGAAGCAAGGCTCTGCCACAGCAGAATCTGGTGATGTGTCCACGTCGCCTTGCCCTGCGCCGAGCACAGGTCGGGCTGCATCCCGGGGGGAATTCCACGCCTCTCCTCACGCAGTCCCTGGTGCCCTGGCGAGCGGGGCCGGGCTCGCGTGGCCGTGCGGCTGCACCGCCCCGGCTGCCCACGGGTCACCTGCCTACAGGTCACAAAGAGCCCCGTGAAAACAGACCTGTGCTCGCAACATCTCGGTTCAGCTCCTGCTTGATCCTATAGTAAACTCAAAGCAGAAGAGTAAGGAGATTCTTTTTAAGGAGCGAACAAATAGAAGGGGAGAGGGTGGCAGTCTGCCTGCTCTGCAGCATTAGGATCAAAATACCAAAAGGTGGGGGAGAAGCGGGCCATAATTAATTTACCAGGATGCTGTAGCTCTCATTTCACTTTCCTACAGTAATAACTAAATGAAAATCCAGATTGTGCCTGAGCACATGAAGAAATAAACAGTCCCCGTGTCTTTCAGAGGAGATTGTATTTCATCTTGCTGTGGGACCTTGTTGTCCCTCAGTTTGCTTGGAGATTGCCTTTATCAAAATAGCACATTCTTTGCAGATGAACTAAATTGTTGTTTTGAGGGGGCATACTTCTATCACCATCAACACCCTGAGCGAGGCACGTAGTAAATTTTTCTTAGATGACACCTTTCTGCTGACAAAAACTAAATGGGTGAAATTGAGAAGGTCAAGAAGTACGGCCTGGGTCTTTGGAGGGAAGTTCTCTGGGTCCTCCAGAAGGATCGTTAGCTCCGTGCTGAAGAATTGTGTTGCCCTAAATGCTGCCTCATCTGAGGGATCACTTAGAAATTGTGGCTCTCAAGAGACAAGAAGTAGTATCTTACACTTTTAGCACTGTTTATTACTAGGAAAGCTAATGGAAAAATCAGACTTGGAAAAGATGATATATGGATTCTGTGTACCCAGCGAGGCCTTCTGCAATTTGGTAAAGGATTTAAATCCTTTCTACTATAGCTATCCTGGCTCCTTCTTCCCATCTTGTTGCAGGTTCTGCATATATGTGAAGTTGTAGACTTTCTATGAAATGCCAGTATTATTTTTTAGCTGTTTATTAAATTATTTAAACATTTAGTTGTTTACTTAACTAAATTTGTCTTAGTTACATTTCTTATAGTATAAATAAAAACATGTCCCAGCTAACTTAGAAACAGATGGGACTTATCCCTCTCTCTCAAACGGGCCCTCCTCAGCCTCATTCCAAATGCCAGCTGTCTGGCCGCTGTACGGATAGGGATGCAGCAGCAGCAGTGAGTGCCTCATGCAGCAGTCGGGATGAGGATGCAGCAGCAGCAGTGTGTGTTGGACGGGGCCCCGGGTCCCGGCCCAGTGGGGCCGGCACCTCCGCTCCCAGCTCTGCTCCTGCTGCTCCTGGGCCGACAGTGAGTTCGGAAAGCCACCCAGCAGCTGGCACTTCCCTTTGTCTCTGCTTATAATTTTATCCCCAAACCTTGTTTTTCTCTGTGATAATTGTTGTGTAGAGCTCCACAAGATGCTTTCCTTGTGTTAGAAGAAATAAGAGAACGCTTGCTTAAGGAAAACCAGTGGGGCTGAGGTTCATGCGTCCCCACTCTGCATATATCACTGCAACTTTCATATATGAAGGGAGTAAATTCCTTTCATTTCTTAGGAGAACCGACTAGCAAGTGGGAATACGTGAAGCGTGACCAAACTTGAGCATCTTGTGACCATCTTGTCCCTTCCTCCTAAATGCTCAGTGTGTTTGCAGCAGCCAATGTATTTCGGCAGTGTATTTCTGAAAAGGAAACCACGATTAACAGATGCTCTATGTGTATCTTCATCGGCAAATCAGTTACTGTGCTTGGGCTTTGGAGGAGGTTTGTGCCAGTTTGTCTTCATGTTAACCCTCTGCAGGGACCTGCTTGTTCATTCACAGAATGCTCATGCACCTCTTGCAGAGATGTAAAAAAATAAAGGGGGGGATGAGGCAGGTCTTGCAATCCATCGCACAGCCACCCTTGTCTCCTGGATGTCTTGCTTGCCAGGTGTAATTAATGGACTGATCTTTAGAGTCAATGCATGAGCACATTCCCTGTGTGTGTCCAAATTCTGGCAAAAGTTTATCTCCAGGCCTCGCTCTGGATTACACTTGTGTGTGAAAACCTGGAGTGTGCGCACATGTGTGTGTATGTAGTGAGCAGGCTGTCGAAATGGCTATTGGAAACTTATCTTTGCAGCTGTGTTGCAAGCCAGAATATTTTGAAACTTGGCATACAGCTTTTGGAGTGGGTGCAGTTCATTTAGTTAAACTTGGGTCTGTCTCTTGTGCGCTTTTTATAGCTCAGGTTCCCTAGAGGAGGGGGAAGTACCTAATTGCAAGTCTGTTTTGCCAATACTTGGCAACTAGAACTTCCCTCCACAAGTGGAGTTTGCCTCTAAAGCCAATAGAGTCCATTTGGAACAACCTGACACTTTAGCCTAGGAAAGGACAAAACGTTTTGGAGAAGAGTTAGAAATTAAAGGGTAGTATTGGTAACTCATGTATTCATTTGTAGATAGTGCTATTTACAGGTCAATAGTTGTATTATTAAACAGTTGTATTATATAATTGTCAGTATTACTAATGTGTCAGTGTGTGCTGTAGCAATCTTGACTCCACATTTTTCACCTTTTCCTGCATTTTCTTCCTTGCGCTCAGCTGGCACAGTGTGGCACTTGATGCTTATCGGAACACTAACCAGGTTCTGAAAACACTTTCTACCAATGCAGCGCACACAAACATTTCATGACCTTTTTCATTTTCAAGAAGCTTAAATGCTTTTTTTGAACCAAACATGTTGCTAGAGTTTGAAAAGGACTTTTATGGCTTTGTGTGTGCTGGCGGGTTCTGGCGCCCGAGTGGGTGTTTGCAGCCTGCGCATACCAGGGCGCACGTGTCGGCGGCGCGGAGGTGCCAGCGGCATTAAGGGATTGCAGCGGCTGCTCCTCGGGCCTGGAAATCAGCAGAGTTGCACAGTCAGCACGGGCCCCACTCGAGCAAAAACTTAAACATCTGTTTAACTTTAGGCATGTGCTTAAGCTTCTTTGACATGAGTGTCTAAGTTAGCAGATTTTGTTTGTTTTTAATAGCTGCTCTGAGTGCTTTACTTCACCAAGGTTTTTCTGTAGGATCTAGGAAGCTTTTCCGTCTCCTAGGATGGAGCTGGTTCCCTAACTTCAGCCTCGTTCACATCACGGGACAAGTTGTAAGTGTGCAGTCCCACACTGGCTCTTTCCTGCTGCTTTCTCTCCCCGTGTCAGGTTTGCAGAGGAGGCAGCCAGAGGGCTCCAGCCTGACATGAGTTAGGGCTTGTTGGTGCAAGTCTCCCTCAGTGCTGGGGAACATCTGTCCCGCATCGTGCAGACAGCCTGGAAATGCTCACTGAGCTTTTCTGGGTCTTTCAGGCAGTTCAGGGTATTCAGCAACATTTGGTGTTCGTTTAGGCTGTCAGTGTTAGTTTGGGTATCTGAGGAACTCTGATTATGGAAACTTGCTGTGGACTTGTTCCTCCTTATTCCTCTAAGCTACAAAAAGTCATAGATCTTCCTCTGTCCTAGTTCTTATGACAGCAGGATCAGAAACAACCTTTTGGGAAGAGCCGTGGCTGAGAAGGCATAGAGGAAAACATCCTTGCCTCGACACGGGTAGGATAAAGGAAAAGCTGATAGCAAAATATCACTGGCCTGTTCACACCTTTCAGCTGAGCTCTGCTTCCTCAAACCATGGAAACTCTTCCTTTGCTCCACACAACGTGGAGGAGCTCAACATTTCCCACATCTATTCAATCATCTTCTGTGGGTGCAGCGTAATGCTCGGCCGTGTGCTTATTTACCCATCAAGTGAGATGTACTTGCTAGCACAAAAGCTGTGCTTTGTTCCAAACTCCTTTGCTCATTCACTGATATTTTCTTAGAAATTGTTTGCTGGAACTAACTCTTGAGGTTCTAGGAAATATTGGTAGCTATTTCCTTTGTAAGACGTGTGGCCCGCAATACCAGCCTCCTCTTCCTTCTCTTACAATGTACTCCAATTGCGTTAAAAACGAAATATATAATAGATTTTTCTGTCTTGGAGGTTGCCTAAAAATATTCTAAAGATATACTGATTCATTTAATCCACAAGATTAAATTCTAAAGTCTAAAAGATGAGGAGGAAAATAACTTTGTGAAAGGAACTATGTAGCAGTGCTTGGAGCAAATAGTTCATCGAGGCTTGGCCAAGTGGGGGACATACACGACTAAGGGTAGTCAGAAACGAGGAATTAAAACAGCAGGTCAGCCTAGTGCAGGCACAGAGCCTGGCAAGGAGCTCGTCCCCTCTCCCAGTGTGCGTGTGGGCACTGAGGGCTCGGGGGGTTTGGTTAGTGGATATTGCAGTCAGGAGCTGCAAGGCTGGGAAACGAGATGATGATACACCATGGGGATGATGCATCTTGGCATCCCATAGACAGTGTTCCGGTAGCCCTTTATTAAGCAACTCTGAAGCCTCTGCAGAAACATCTCACAAAGGCACATGTAATGCGGCATGGGGGAAAAAAAAAATAAGCGTTTTAGGAAGAGTGTATTATTTTTCAGTCCAATGCGAAATAGCCAATTTATTGGACCTTCACCTCAATGGTACTAGAAATTTTGGGGATAACAAAACTCTCTATGCTGGGCTTTGTAAGTGTGCAAAGAGACTATTGGATTTCCCGTACAGAGGCCACCGAATTAAATATTTGCCCTCCTTTGAAGTGGCCAAGCAGGAAAGCAGCCCTGAAAGGGGCGCGAGCCCCGTTTGTGCTGCCCTCCTCGAGAGGCGCCAGGGGCGTTGCAAGCGAGCGAGCTGTGGCTGCGGCAGCAGAGAACACGGGGCACCTGAAGCTATTTATGCTTAAGAAAGCCAACAAAACAGACACGTTTGCAGCTATGTGCTGTAGAGAACTCTGCTTGAGTAACGTCCTGGCTCTAAGTCCACTAACTGAGATACGGTATTGTTAGGTTATAGAATGAAATTCTTAATGTCTTAAAATATATTAATTTCCTCTAAAATACTGCTGCTCTGATAAGTACCTTCAAGTGCCTTCCAAACAGTCTTTGAATTGCTATGATAAATTGAACAAATATGACTAAACTTTTTTTTTTTTTCTGACTTCTATGATCTTGTGCCCCTTTAAATGCAAACACTTCTCTCTAAATGGCAGCCTGTTCACAAGAGGCCCTTGTCTCTGTTGGCGAGTGAGAGCGCTGCTCTGCGGGGCTTCTTTTCTGGCTACTAGAACATAATGGTTAGAAAGACACTAGGAAAGGTCTCTTCATAAAAGCAATGATTTTTCTTTGGAAATCATCTGTGCAGTACAAAGTTTTACTGCAACCAGAGCAGGTTCCAAACCCAACCATTAGTTCCCCAGGCTTTTTGTTTCTGCAGACCTACAATGCCTCGATTCCTCTGTAGCCCCCGTAGAGGAGCTCTTGACTGGAGAACCCTTCAAGCCCCACCGTTGGGTCCGCTCTAACTCGTGCCCCGTGGCCGCTTGTGCGGCTGTTTTCACAGCCCATCACCCTGGGGCTGCAGATGGGAGAGCCCTGCGAAGGCCTCGGAGCAGCCGGAGCCCCTTGCACCCGGGAAGCACCAGCTGCAGCGTGTGAGCTAACCCCGGCCACGAGCGGCCGAGCGGGTAAGGGGAGCGCCCCGTGTGCTCAGACAGAACATGGTTTTCATGTTTCTATTCTTATTCATGAATTATTTTGTTTAAACTCATTGCTTCACTGAGCCCCAGCCCAAAAGCAACAGGCCTACAGGCTCATTAGGATTTAGATTTTCGTTTGTCTATTATCACCTGGAAAACTTAGCACTTTTGCCGACGCTCCTTCAGGCTCTTTTAGTAGGATGTCTCCTGTTTCTAAATCATGATATACACTAACAGGAAAAAATGCTGCAACCTTAAGGTGTGCCACAATTTCCTCCTCTAGCCTTGCTTACTACAAAAGTAACCACATTGTCCCCCTGCTATATATGCAGCTGAAAAATCCAAAATTCACAAAAAAACATAGCCAAAAATGTCTCCCTTTGCCTCCAGCATTCTTTTCTCAGGATTTCTTGGGATTTGATGCATCTGTTACTTTTTTTCTTTTCTTTTCCAAGTTCATAGGGTCTTTTTTTTTTTTTTTTTTTTTTCCCCCTCCCTCCAGCCTTATTTTGGGGTCTGGCCAATTTATTAATGTTCTTGTCATAGCATGTCCAGAAAGTCACAGTAATCCAGCTGCAGCCTCCACTGCTGCACGTGTTGCAGCAACCTTGTTGCAGCCAGTTCTTTTAATTACGTCTATCAGAGCTGGAGATTCACAGTCAATTTGTAAGGATCCCCAGCCACATAATTAAACTTTAAAGGAATCTTGAAGAGTTTCCTAAACCTGTTACAACTCCCGAAACTTGAGAGTTATGGAGAAAGATCAGTGGCAACTACTGCTTGTTGCTACTGTATTTTCTTGCTGTTTTCTAATAAGCCTTTTATCAAAACGTTAATTCCTTTTCACCCCAAACAGATCCCTTTGATATTTTACTTCTGGTTTTCATTCTTTTGCGAAGTGTTAAAATGTGCTCTTTAGGAGTATGTATCTTTTCCTTTTACCCAAAATGAAACAAAAAAAGAAAAAAAACAGGAACGATGTTGCCTGTAACTTGTTATCAAATACATAGAGCTTAAAATGAGCCGAGAACTTTATTCCTCCCCCGGCCCCGCTGGCAGGGATGTTCCCCTTTCGCTAGCAGCTGCCCGCAGGGGTGGCTGTGTCGCCCTGCTGCCCGCGAGGAGCTGCCCAGCGCGGTGCCTGGCAGGGCAGCCCAGCTCCCTCACCCGGGATCCTTGGCATTCTTGCCTGTTGTCAGCTGCTGCTCTCATAAGGCCATGGACAGCGTGAGTGAATGTAGGAGGAAACAATACATCTGCAGACACTGGCAGACAGAACCGCTTGCCAAATTTGGCCACAGTTCCTTTAGATAAATAATTTCTCAGTGACGTGCTGTGTTGAAATTAAATAAACAGCAGAAATTACTAAGACCTGGGCCCCAGGGTTTTGCGGGTTTCAAGATTTTCTGCAATCAGTATTCTGACATCTGCAAATATTTTTCTTTAACAGCTGATGCCAGGAACAGAGCAATATTACCCTCAGATTGTACATGCTAAAGATTTTAGGTATATAGAATAATTGCTGTTGAGCCCCAGCCCTGGTCGGGATCTCTGCACTCTCATAACCACCAGTGTGTATGTGAAGGCTTTATAAGAGATATCAGAGCAGCAACCCCCTTTGAGGAGTGGCTTGTAACCTTTTATAGCAGCAACTCATTAGTATTTCAAGAAATGTATATGGAAAGACATTGCAGTAAGCTTCAGTCCCCCCAAATCATCAGGCTTATTTAGAGAAGTGGCTGCTGCACACAATACAGCTCATCTTGCACAGCGAAACTGCAGGTTAGAAGTTACTGAGAGGTTTTTTCCTACTTAGGACCAGGCAATAAACTAGCTTATAACCCTTCTTTGATAAACAAGGTGCTTCCACTCTAGTATCCAGATGCACTGTACCTGGCTGAAAAGGGCTTTCCATCATTGAAGGATTTACATGGGAAACAGGTCTGCACACCAACAGGTATCTTCCTGAACAGCAACATCCCACAGGAAACCTCTACCCAACTCCCGTTTACACAAGCATTTCTAGACAATCTTCTGAAGTTATAAAAACAAATCCTTTATTGAACAGATGCTCTGTAAATCAGTTTCCCTAACAGAGATTGACACCTATGCAGGTCACAGGAGACAGGCCACAGGCAGGAGTTGGTGCCTTGTGACAGTTCCCCATGTCACCCTGGAACTACAGGCTGTGCAAAATGCATAGCTGCTTTTAAAGCAGTTACCTTCCCTCATGGTGATACAACCTCCACCACTTGGGCCCTCCTCTAGCACCATTCCCTAAGTAAAAGTGTTTGCAGAAAACAATCTGAACAGACTTAACACTTGGCATTTTTTTTCCCTTCTCTGATATGTTAATCCAGAACAAAGTAAAGATATAGAAGTATGGAAAAGAGTTTCTGAAGCACTTTTCTCATTTCAGTTATACTTTAAGGCAAATTTATAAATTTTACCAGACTATCTTGAGAGGTAAACTGAGCTTGTGGAGCTCTTCAGTGCAGCTTTTGACCAACAGTGATTTTCCTCACAGAAGAGGTATGCACAGTAATAGCACCTTGAAAGTGTCCTAGGATAAGATCATACCAGCAATGTGTATGTAATACTTACACTTGCAAGTAATTAAGCGAACTTATCTTACGTAGCTGGACTGCAAATGTAAGAGCTCACTAGTTCTGAGCACAGTATAATGCTGTTTCACTGAGTGTAAATGTTAAAGGCAACAAGGTAAACCTAACTACTCTGTATCTTATTTTCACATAAAAAGATATCAAAACAGTAATAGAATATGGCATCTTCTCAAAGTCTCATATTTTTAAAAAAAGGATGCAGCAAAGCCTCTTTTGCAGTTATTCTTGTCGCAGGGTTTAAGTCCAGTAATTTATCAAGTAAGTCATATGCGTCATCAGGAACGTGATCCCAACCTTTCCTGTCTATTGCCTTATTCTCCAAAGCACCATCCAAAGCTTCCTGACAGCTCTGTAAGTGCTGAACTTCTTTTCCGAGTGACTTGGTAGCACAGTGTTTGTCCATGTCCAGTGGCAAAGCCGGGTCGTGTGGAGAATCGCTGTGCGTGGCCCCCTTGGATCTGGTAGAGCTGCTGTTCGTTCCTCTCAGCTTCTCACAGAGGGTTCTTAAATTTTGTGCTGGGACCTCTTGGGTACACAGAATAGACTTGCCTAAAAATAATTAAAAACAATGAATCAACAACCTTAGAAAAAGCAGTATTTTATTATGCCTACTATTCAACCAGTCTCCAAGCTTTGTTTCAAAGACATTCCCTCAATATTCTGGAGGCATTAATTGACATCAGCTCAAGTGCCATCTTTCAAAAAAGAAACAAACACCCAGGCCCCAAAGCCCAGGCATGTTTTACAGCAATGGCCCCTTCCTCAGGGTTTCCACCACATGAAGCTGAAAGAATACAGTGTCAGCTCTGCTGTGAGGAAAGCTGTAAAGCTGTTTGCTTGGGTTTGCTCATAAAATTCATAAAATTATGTAGTGACATGTCACCCACCCTAACAATGTACACGGCATCTTTTTCCATTGCAAATGTCATCTTAATAGAACTGAAATAAATAAGCACCCAGTGCAGACTGCTGCCTTCATTCCTGGTCTAAGTAGCTCTGCTTGGAGAATGAGAATTAAGGCTGTCAGTTTTGCTGGTAGGTATCAGGTGCTGCAATATTTGGCGTGTAAACAGCCAGGGGAAGGGTGTGTGTATATATATTCTTTAAAAACAAAAACAACTGGCCCTTCTTTAGGAAAGAAAAAGAAAAAAAAACCACCAAGGTTGACATCATCTAAATATTAAGTCATATTGACTTAAGACTCCCGGGCAAGTTTTGCAGGAATAGAAACATTACCTCAAGAATTCAAACCAATTCCAAAAG
Organism: Nothoprocta perdicaria; assembly: GCF_003342845.1. Taxonomy (NCBI): domain Eukaryota; kingdom Metazoa; phylum Chordata; class Aves; order Tinamiformes; family Tinamidae; genus Nothoprocta; species Nothoprocta perdicaria. Next base: position 4,284,537 of record NW_020455205.1, on the reverse strand, counting down.
AAATCATTAGTTGGCAAATTTCACCTCAAGTGGCCCTGATGCAGTAAAAGACATTACACAGTCAGGCTGGGTACACCCTAATGTGCCAAATCATGAAAGACATACAAACAAAAACTTATTTCTGGCATTTCTAGATCAGTACTAATTGTCTGCAGTATTACATGCACCTCCAAAGTGGCTCTCAAAGCTAAAAATTTACCTTCTTAAAAGAAGATGAAAAAGTGTATTTTAAGTCACCATATTATATAGCAGACCAAGCCTGCATTTCCCCTTTCCCCCATAATTAAGGTTCACATACCAAAAGTTTTAGCAGCCTGAATGGTTTCTCGGGATCCACGAACTGTCATTATTTGTGCCAAAGCAGTTAAATCATCACTTGCTTTGTAAAATGGATACCGTCCACTGAGCAGAGAAAGGAACACGATTCCTGCAGACCACATGTCGATTGCTGCAAGGGGGAGAGATCTTGGGAATAAACAAACTCGCAGCTTCCTCGCAAATAAACTCAGCTTTCTTTAAAACGAATTATGAGCAGAAAAGTTGCTAACAGAAAAATTACTTGCTGGCTTTGCTCACATAGATAACACTTCAACAAAGAATGAAAATTGCTATAATTAGATATAAAAATAATTTCTTGCTTTAAGGCAGGGGAAGTGTTTAAATTTTTCTGCAGAATTGCTTACATCAGTAATTTCACTTGCTAAACTTGAAAAAATGCAATCATTTGTTTTAATTGTGAATGAATCCTTTCACAAGTGGAGTCATTGAACTGAGTTTTAATTATTATTCAAGTTTGCTTCAGCTGAAGAAAAGATCATATCAGGTCATAAAAATTATCTGGAAGTGAATGGGAATCTTATTTCTGGGGGGGCTGAGGCTGCCTAACAGGCAGTACTGAAAAGTTTATCTTATTACAGACTCTGTCCCCCTCACTTCAAATCACTTGACAAGATAGGCGGTTTAAGAAGTGTAATAGTGAGGAGTTATTCATCACTTTCATTGCTTCGTGAAGAGTACAGAGAGTGCTCTGGGGAAGGAAGCCAAAGCATGATGGAAACTTTAATGCTGAAAGTTATGAAAATACCTGCCTGCCATAATTTTTTGGCTCACTAATTTGCACGTTTTGTTTGAGAGCAAGGAAAGTGAAAGAGCGAAATCTCTGAAATGCTAAAGATGAAAATTAACATTTGGAAGATAAAGCCAGTTATTTATCTTAAAAAAATAAACGTCAGTAAGTAATTTGTGGATTGTAACTACAGACTATCAGCACAAGACTCTGAAAACAGACTAAGTTGACTTCTGTTGCAAAAATAGATTAAAAAAATATAAATCCAAACTAATTATGAGCAAGGGAAGAATATTGCATTTTAATAATTCCCATTAAAGATTTTAGTAGTAGCGTGCCACCGTTGAGCTGACTCCTGGAGCGCTGTGTATCGCCTCCCTTTACGCTGCAGGTCTCAAAATGAGGATTTCTCTGCACTTTAGTCGGGCAGCACTGAACCAGCGCGGGGCCTCCCCCTTGCAGGGGATGCGACAGGGGCCGTGGCCTCGCTGCGGGGCGGCAGCTGGGCCCGGCTGCTCGCTTGGTCCCTACACAGAGACCTGGCCCGGGGCAAAACTGCAGGAGTACCAGGAGGCGACTGCAGCAGGCCCAGAGGGAAGTGGGCAAGGAGATTTGCTAGCTCAAGTACTGCATCCTCTCATAAATATTAGTATTACTGTAGCAAATTCTAATTAAGCCCCTTGCTGACACGGTGCAGAAGCTCTGCACCGCCGACTCGGTGCTCTTAGGGGTGTCACTCTGATTTACCCAGATTTTCTATAATCCTGCTCTCTATTACCCTAGAGAACAGAAAACTGGCTGAAAGCATATTTAAGACTACTATGTGTCTAAGATTTCCTAGGTATGTCTTCTTTCTGCCCGAATTCTGTCTAGACAGCTTTAGAGATTGTCTAAATTAGTCCTGGATTTCTGGATGTCTTCTAGCCCATGAAGCTGGCTGTTACAGCACAGGCACAGGAACTCCAACAGGTTGCCTCTCCAACCTCTCAAAATCCTAGTCGTGGCACAGCCCAGATGGCGTTTAAAAAAAAAAAAAAAAATTAACTCTCTTAAGATGTGCTGACCAAGTGCATAGTAAGTCTCCTCTAAGTGTGTGTATATATATACATATATATACTTAATTTAAATTAAGTGCTGAAAATGGTCAATTTTTCCAAAAGGTATTTAGCAAAAAATGGATGGAAACCATTATTTTAAATCCACTTTTTGAGGACATTTGTATTTATCTCCCTTTTTCTGAAGTTAAAACTCCTGGTCCTGTATCTAACATTTAATAGTTGGCTTTGCTTTGACTGGGCCTTCATTCTACAGATAGGCACAACCTCTCCCATCTTAGTTGCATCAGCTAATACATTAGTTACCTTTTCTTTCTTTTTTTTTTCTCTCAAATTTACCAGGCTAACGGAACTTGCTTGCTTGATAGCAATTAAAATCTCGGCTAAGTTATGAAATTTACCTACCAGCTTCTAAAAAGCACTAGCAAGAAGGAGAAACAGTCTGATAAGAGGCAGTACTGACTAACCAACTCTTAAAAATGTATTTGCAATCGTAATATTAATTATACTTGCTATAAAAGCAAACTGTGTGACAGCCTCTCTAGAAAATTCTAATGTCATTCCCACCCTGAAATATTTTATTCAAGAGTTGTCATTTGGCAAAGCCAAAAAGCTTGATAAGACTTACAGCTTTGTTTCTTTTTAAAAACACATGATAATGAACTCCTGTGTATAGCACTACCCTCCAGATAAAGATATATTCAAATTTCAAACTGAGAATAAAATATTCTATGATTCTTCTTATTTCTAAGTAATAAACATTTAACAAAAATAAACAGGAAATGCTTGAGCAGTGTTAGAAAGGATGATAAATGAACTTCATGTGTAAGCAGAAAAATCCCCTAAAAAGACAATATGATAAAAGCAAATGAATAGAGTCAAAAGCTGAAAAAAAGGCAGGGTGTTGTGCAGTACCTGTTGTCTGAGTGGGGCACTTTGTTAATACTTCTGGTGCTCTGAATCCAGGTGTTCCTGCCCTTGGAGCAACTTGCTGACGCCTTGTAATAAAAGAGGGAAATATATTTGGAATATAAAAATGGATAAATAAGTTCTAGTTATAATAATGTTTAAAATTACTTTTAGACTACATTTCTGTAAGATGCATAAACAGCTTAACCCTGTTTTATTAAGGTTTTGTAGAGCTTTAAGTATGTTAAAATGATCTATCATAAATACTATCTAGCAAATGGTAACAGCCTTATTATTATCATATTAATATATTATCTAGCATTTTGCATGCTTCTTAAAGGACAATTTTAGTTTCATTCACAGGCCGCATAATTTTTGCTAAAGACTTGTATTCACTGGAAACTGAAGTTAAGACTAATTAACTGAAGGCAAAAAATGCATTAGGCTCTTGGAGTGGAAGTTCTGGTTTTATATTAGTCTCTGGCAAGCTAAAATTTGTTACTTCTGAGCACAAGTGTCGACAAGAACTTAAATTTTTGTTAGCTGAACTAAAAATGTGAGATTATTCTTACTAAAATATATATAATCTCCTTTCTACAGCCATGTTGTATATATTGTCTTGAGTACCTTACTTCTATGGGCCAAGTCTAGTTTCAGACTCATGTTTCCTCATGTTTCGTATTTCAGAAGTGTTCGGTTATCACTGGATTTTGTCAGTATGGGGAGAGGGACCCCACAATTTCATAACTGTCCTTAGTAAGCAGAAATCTCTGCCTAAACTTATGTTCTCTAATGCAGAAATCGAGTACAATGGATGATCATAATTAAAAATAACTGCAGAGAGATGGATTTGAATCAAATATTCAGATTATTCGATGTCTTTATTAAACACCGTTACTTAAATTAACACATATAAAATGTTGTTCTTGTCTTTTTCTCCATTTCTTAATTTCTAGAATACAAACTGCTCTGAGAAATCTTTTTAACTCAGGCTCTCAGAGGTGTCCAATCAGTAAACTTTAATCCAGTTGATGTGGTGTAGGTCTATTAGGTAACTAAAGATAAACAACAGATGCCTTGTCTACTCTAAGTGTGGTAATGAACTCAAGTGACTTAATAAACACAGGTACGTAGATAATTAAATATGGGGAAAAAAACAGCAGTCAACCAATTATTCTACGAACTATGTTTGTTTAAAAAGAGCATACGCAAGTGTTTCAAGAGTTGCACAGATCACATGTTATCTTTCATCTACTAAATCAACTGTCTAGTAAATCTCAGTTTCTAATCTTACTTGGCAGCGTAACAGCCAATTTTACAACAGTATCAAAGCAAATTACCTTGAAAGGCAAACGCTGCAGACTCGGTCTGTTGCGTAACAGTCACAGGTCAGGTTCGAAGGACAACCACTGGCAGCTTTTCTGGCTGCCCCATTGCTTACTGTTTTGGTAGAAATAATCTTCTTCTTGATTAGTAACTTCCTAGATGAAATATCTATTATCTTGGATTGCTTTATGAGCTGCAATATAGATATTTTAGAGTAAGCGAAATATTTAAGAAGCTCCCCTTTCTGTATATGTATATTCCATAAAATAAGACAGATAAAGGTCTCAGCAGCAACAAAATGCAGTCTGAGGACACAAGACAGCAATCTTTTCCACCAGTATCACGATACCAACAGAATACATGCTAAAGTTTTCTGTATATGTCCTTAATTTGCTCACTCTCCTTTAGAAAATATTTTTCAATGATTACCAGACATCAATTGTTATGGTTTTCTGAAGCTACAACATGATTTGTATTTTTCAAGCTGTTATAAGCCAGAATTCTTCTGTTTCAAATGTGAGGGAAAAGAAATACTGAAGCCACCCTGACAGGTAACTCCAGTTCTACCAAGAGATTGCTGTTAGCCAAGCTCTCTAATTTAGTTGGGGTTTGCCCCTGCCTTCTTCTCGCATTACATTTTAATTATAAAACGCAGAGGAAAATGTTTGTTACAGATTTATTTTCTCTCTTGCTTCAACTGTTGAATACAAAGGAGACTATCTCAATTACACAGATACTTGTGTAGAAAAATACGTTAATTAACATATGAATGATATCAGCTAGCAAGGTAGTTATGTAACTGGCTTTGGAAGTTTCAAAAGGAACTGAACAAGAAATGAAAAATTCTTCAAGCCCTTCACTAAGGGCTCACTTAACATTCTGCTCATAAAATTTTAAGCCTGCACACTAGGATCCTGTGGACCTATAGAAAGTTACTTCTAGGACTTCTCAAATATGAAACTGATTGCTCTTATTTATGAGTCATTTTTCTTACTTTTGTACTAGAGTTCTCCTGGCACGTGGAAGTAGAGACATTGAAATTCCTCTCTCCAAAGACAGAGCGCTGGACAGAATGGTGTGCAGATTCCTCCTACAATACCAAGAAAAGGACAATAAGGATCATGTCTAACACATCAGCTGGATTCTGACAGTTCTAAGAAGAAGTGTGAAGTGACACAAAACAAGAACAGCTGCACAGTAAGTCATTCTAAGGCATCAGTTTACTTTGGATGTAGAAAACCTTGTCTAGACAGAACAGCAAACATGCTTACAAAACAAATCGCACCTCAGAAGTGCCCCAAGACAATTTGCATGTCATCTGTACTGCATTCATTATGCAAGTGAGGAGCTAAACGTAGATGAATAATTGTTGTGTTGAGGAGGACTTTCACACCGTGTCACCAAAATGTTAGTATTTCAAAAAGATACGGGGCTGTCTAAATAATAACCCACGAGGACTTAATACAGCCTGGAACACTGTATTATAACTAACAGATACTGAATGATGGTGATAGAGTATTACATAAACTAGCCACCTCTGTGTGCAAACCGTGTTTCTATGCGTGTTGCCATCCTGCAAGATACACACAGAGCTTTTGTTCAAGTATTGCATCTCCCCCTGTTGGATGAAGGAATACATTAAACATACAACAATATTAATGAAAAAGACTGAGAACCTTTCCTCCTCTTGCTTGCTTAATCTCTGCTTTTGAGAGTGAGCTGGACCTTTTATTGGATGCTTTTGAGGCTGACTGTTGAGCTATCTGTTTAGATGCTGTGACACTGAGAGAAACCCCATTTCCCAAGGTTACAGTGGGTTTACTTTGCAAATAACTTCCCTTCTGGCCTTCAGACTGGGCCGTTTTGAGAAGTTCAATTTTTGTGTCAGGGGTTCCTTGTGCCAAGCCAAAATCTACCAAGGCATACCTAGAAGACACAAATGTAGAATTAAGATTTACAAAGTATCAACTAATTCTACTTTCCATTCATTATCTATTCATCTTTCATATTATACTCAGTATGTTATCCATAGTTTTCAGCATTACAATCCTATTTTCCTCTTCCTTTTTCGTATCTTACCTATCCCCTCAATTTTTTATTCCATACCTATCTTAAGTCGTCATCTCTTGTCCTGAAATCTTATAAAATGTATTCTTTCTCAAATTAACTGTGATAAAAACTACTTCCAGCAGCTCCTTTCTGGGTCCTTCTAGTCCTAGGGACTCAGAACTACCTCAGCCAACTGCTAACCAGAAGCAACCTGACTCCTGCAGGATTCTCACGGACAGAGCCTCAAATGCCACAGTGAGGATGGACAGACACTTCAACAGTGTTGAGAGCCCTGCCCAACTGCAAGAGATACTACTGCAACTGACTTGTCTCCAAACAGGTAGGACTACATTAACTTGCAAAGAAACAATGTTTTTTAGCTTTAATATTTAAGTACATGTTATGCAGCTGGAAGGAAAAAAATCTCCAAAGCCCAATTTTTTCTGTTCTGCCAAGGTCACATTCCTAGGTGAGATCACAACAGTCATCTGGGCAGACTTACTCTTTTAGCCGCCTGTTGTAGAGGAAGTTACTGGGCTTGACATCACGGTGAACAATTCCGAAGTGATGAATGCGCCTCAAAGCTTTAAACAGGTTAAACATGTATTCCCTCACTTCTTCAAAGGAGAGAGAATTCAAAATGTCCTGAAAGATTATTTGGATACTGCAATTATGCAACTGCTTTTTTAATGAAAAAGCTTTGCTACACATATAAAAAGTCTGGGACTCACCAGGAAGGATTCATGTTCCAAATACGGCATAACAATAACCACATGATCGTTTTTCCTAAAGCAATATTTAACTCCCATAACATTATCCTGTCCCCTGAAAGAAAAGTAATGTTATTGAATAAAGACCAAGAAAAGGGATGCTAATTTCCCTGTATTTCTTAGCAAGTTCAGTCATCCTTTCTTTCAAAAAAGAATCTTTGACAGCAGTCTTAGCAACTGTCAGTAGCTGCACTGCTGTCATCCCTTCCTATGTTCCACTTTCTGCAGTTTGCATGGAGGGCCCCACAGATTATCTGGGAGGTCACAGATTGCAGTTAGGACTGTGCTTAGATCCAGGACCTCATTGTCTTGCTACCAACTAGTTTAAGGTGCTGGTATTCAAACCACATGCTTTGGCATCAGTACCCTCTGACAATTTGCATTCATTTTCAATGGAAAAGTAGAGCAGAAATTACAAAAGGACTTACTGATCCATTATCAATAAGACATCTATTATTTTATTTGCCCTTTCTTTAAGGAATAGAAATTTGCATGGCTAGAAAAAGGTAGAATGACAAAACAAACAAACAGAAACCTAAAAAAGAAACAGCAAACACTTGTTCACGTACCCTGCTACCGTGAGGCACTGAAGTTCAGCAGCAATTCGCAGAGGGTGACTAGTTGGAATCAAGTGCTTCAGAGCCATCTTTTCCTCATACCCTGTTTGTAGCTGTGCTGTGGCCAGGTAAACAGAACTGAAAGTACCTGTAAAGCAGGAGGAAAATCCCTTCAGCATGTTAATTGGTTCAATTAAGATATTATAGAAGTGATCTATGTGTTCACAGTCCTATACGTACTTGAAATCATCTCAAAAGCAGATTCCAGGAGAGAAGAATACATTTTTTTCCACTATGAAATTCAGTGATCTTGTATACAAGATTTTTACGTCAGTGAAGATGCAAATGTAACACTGTCTAACTTGCCTGGGACACAGAGCTCTTTGAATGTAAATTTCCTATCTTTGATTTGCTTTCTTGTTTAGGTAGCTTACTTTCATCTGACATCTAACTCTCCTCTCCCCGCAGTGTAAGCCTACTATTTAATGCTAATCTGGGAAGCGCTACCTTTGCTAGTCAAAGCACTTCTGGAATGGCATTTTTCTTAATTCTGATACCGTATCTATAAAGTAACACTTCTCGCATGGTGTAACTAGACTATTTGTTTTTTTTTTCCCAGCACTATATAGACAAAATGTGATATACTCATTTGGAAAAGGGACTAAGGCTATGAAATGTGCTCAGCTGCCTATACTGCAGGTTTTAAGAGACCCTCTAAACCACTGAGGAGGTTAGTTCAGCTTGATGATCAGAGATACCTGAACACACAGTTTAAGGATCCTTCCACATGAACAAAGAGTATAATTTTGATTATATTTTAGGTGTTTTTGCATCGTGCTGCTTTACAGGCTGTAAAGGCATATGCACATCAGGAGGCCTGTGAGCACTACAGAGTTTCTGAAGCCAGTGTCTCATCAGCTGAGTAGAATTGATCATAGCAACAGGAGTTACCAGGTTGGTTCAAGACCTTATTTTTGGCGGTGGGATCTGCTAAAAATGATCTCTAAATGGAATCCTAATCTTAACATAATACTGCAGAACTGCCGAGGACATTTTTTAAAGCAACATTTGCTCCTAAGAACAAAATCAAAATTAATATTCATGACTAGAGACTCAATCTAACTATATGATCTTGGGGTAACTCCATTCTTTTGGAATTTTGGATCGCTGTGCTGATCTGAGCTTTAATTTTTTCTTAAAAGATTTTTTTTTATCCATCTAGTTTGCCATCACAGGCATTTCATCAAAAGTAGCTATAAAACAATCGAGCTTCTCATTAACATTTTTATTCATTTGAAGTGCACAGTGCAGCAAAACATTTTAAAGATCAAGTGGATAAAGTTCCAAAAAGCACTTGGAAGTACCTAAGAATCTATTTATAATCACACACAGCTTTTTAATTAAAAGTATCTGTAATGGGATCTGCTGAATGTCAGGAATACGTAAGTGGTCTAAATTGTGGTACTCTATGTCCAAAATAAAGATTTTTTTTTTTTTTTTTTTTTAGTAAATTAAAGCAGCTAAAATCTCCCATTCTCCTCCTCCCATGGGATTTCAGTGAAAACAAAAGCAACTTAAAGAACAGTAGTTACATGCGTAGCTGCATATTTCCACGTAAAAAGAAAAAAAGAATGACACGTCAAGACATATTGCCTGAATTTACCACCAAAAGATGTTGTCAGAACTAGAATACTGGTCTGGTCAAACATTTTAACATACTGATTTTTCAAGAAAATCTCTTTTCCCTACCTAAAACACTTGCATGTATAAAAGTGTATTTGAATTCCTACATATACCATAAGTTAATTAAAAAAGCACCTGGCTTAAATTGCATGTATTCAGATCTTATCTATATACCTTTTAAGTTAGAAATACCAGAAAAGAAAAAGCAAGTTTATGCAAGGTAAAAAAAGACATTTACCTTCTCCAATTTTATCCTTAATTTTGAACACATTTGCAAGCTGTGGCACGGCTTCATAAAGTTTTTGAATGTCTTTTTTTATTCCTTCTGTGGAAAAAAAAGGGGAAAACAAGTTAGGAATTATGTTGCTTGATTCAACATCCAAGCTATATTTCAGATAAAAAGTCTTACTTCAGTTCACAAAAATGCAGATTCATATAAGTGGAAAGGAATAGCAGATGGAATCTCTCCTTACATCATTACTTATATATTTTATAATTATATTGCGCTCTATCATACTCTTTTATAAGCTGCTGCATTTTAATAAATTTTACTTTTCTGCCCCCTATCAGTTTCTGGGAGTGGTAAAATATCTTCAGTAAAAATTCAGATTGCAGGTCATTGATACATATTTTCGTAAGAGTTGTAATTTGAGAAAGAGAACCTTATTTTTTTTTCTGAAAACACAAGAGCACATCCATCTGATGCATATCAAGGAGTAAAAATCTAAGCTTTTTTTTTTTTTTTTTTTTTTTTTTTTTTTTTTTTTTTTTTTTAAGATCAGCAATGCAATCTCAGGTATTGTCACTTGAACTAGAAATTTCCAAGGAACATTTTGTTGCATTTGAGGTGCTGCATTTTGTACTGCGATCACTAGATGGCATGACAAGGATGCTGTTCACTATTCTTGCTGAAATTATGTAATTTTCCATTTTTATGAATCCTTATAATTTAAGTAATCTGTATAGTGTGCATTAGCATTCACTTCTATTGAAGCTGATGGAACAATTCCCATCTGAGTGGCCACATCATATTGAAAGTTCCCAGTAGTGCCACAAAACGTGAAGCTAAGTAATTTGTTGTTGAACTATATAGTACAAAAATACATCAGTCCAAATACATATCTAAAGGCTAAAAAATTTAAACTTAAGATCAAGTGATATTCACAACACAATAACAAGGTTCTTAAATCTACGTCTGTTTCAGAGTGCTGAAAACTGAAGTCACTGATCCAAAAGTATGTACAGGCTGTGACTAATTTCTGTAAGGAAAAAAATTATTACACGGATATAGTCCCAAACGATATCCATGTAATAATTTATTACACATTTATTAACATTCCTAATACCAGTCTTCAAACTGATATTAAGAATATTAATAAATGAAGAAATTGTGCATACACATCTCATCCAAAAAATGAATTAGAAAGGAAAGAAATTTTACAGCAATATGTAGATCATATTGAATTCACAAGAAGTCTATTATCTTATACTCTTATAAAAGGACACTAAGTCATAAGTAATGAGAATTATTTTCAAAATATTGCTGATATGCTAGTAACATAGTGTGGACTTATAAGAATCCCCAAGCATGCATGTTGACTCACTTTATAGAGCAATAACTCAATTTCTCTCAATAACTGCCACAGAGCCCATCAGCTGCTCAGCTTTGCCTAACACTCAATCCAGACTCTGGCACGGTCAACGTTCAGTGATACTGGAGCACCTTCAGGTGGGTGACACGGACTGCAAATCCCGAGTAAAGCTCTGGCTGCCCAGAGCACTGAGAAAATGCACTAACTCGACACTGTGTTTAGTGTAAAAGCCCTGAATGGCTTGGCTTGCCTTGTGGTTAGGTAGCAGTTCAAACATCGTCTGTTTTCTTCTGGGCCTGATTCCCCTGTTGGGTGTGTATATACATTTATAGATACAGCCGTTAACAAAATATATATATAATATATATATAGTCATTGTACTGTACTCTCAGCGTATAATAACAACAATATCCAAAAATTTCTGTGAGCAGATTTTAATGCCGTTCCTTGACTTACTAGGATGCAAAAGTACTTGCCAGATGGAAGTGAGAAAGTTGGGTTTTTTAGTATCATTTTATTAAATTCTGAACATAGATGTGTAGGAGACTGATAATGTTTATCTGTTTCTACCAAAAGCAGTAATCGTTACCTGTAAGCTGGCTGACTATTCAGTTATTAAGCGAGGACAATCTGGGCTTTCTGTTTATGTACAGAAAGCCCAGATTCACTAAGAAACTCTAAAGCCAGCAGCACAAACGTTATAGGCGCACCTGTTCATAGTCCAGCTTCGCTGTTAAGGGCAAGAACAGTATCTTTATGCACCTAATCATATGTAAAGAGATACTTAAGGATGAAGTTTGCTATTATAAGGTAAATGGCAAAATATTAATCTTGTTTACTTGTCTGGTCAGAAATTTTCATTTTCAAGGACTGCCATTTCGGATTACTAGCATCCTTTTATATGCTGTAATAAATAATAGGGTCAGCAAATTGTGACAGCTATTGCTTCTGAAGTTTTGTAGCTATGCAGAAAGAAGGAATATGCTTGAAATTAAAAGCAACTTCAAATTGTTTGCACAACAAAATCATATACAAACTTAAAATCCATCCTGAAACTAACTGAAGTGAGAAGGAAGCACGTCAGCAACAAAAAGTAGTATTAGCAGTCCCTGGTTTGGCACATACCTGAAAGTTTGTTGTTCTGCTCATGCTTCCTATGGGAATCTTCAGCCTCACGAGGGTGCTGTTCCTCACAAGGGGACTTCAACATGGTCTCCATTCCAAAAGTAACCTGGACTAAAAGAAAGATCACAACTTTGAGAAGCACATTCGGACACCTAGGGGAGCAAACCTGTCTGGTAATGCACTTCCTTCCCCTTCACACAGTTCCTGAAATGAGATTGAGGGAGTTTGGAATTCCTCTGTGCCACTTACAACTAAAAACGCTCACCCATCATTCCAAAAAAAGAAAAATGAAACCAGGAAACCCACTCTAACTCCAAGAAAGAAAAAGGAAGGGAAGGAAGACTGCAGGAGGAGCTTAGACAAGTGATTTTCTTTCATCTTTACAGTGTTTACTCATTCACATTAAGGCACTGTCCTTTCCTGAAAGTTTGCTTTGGAAAGCAAGGAACTTAGCTACACAAATATCTGCATACTGCAACACCCATAAAAACATTTAGTAACTTGAAAAAAGAAAACACAAAAACAAAACACACATGCAAAAACTCCTGAGACAACTTATATGAGAGGAAAATGATTATCTTCTTAATGTGGTAAGAGATTTCTTTTTCTTCTAGAGAAGATCATCAAGAAGCGTAATTCTTGTTTTGCTTCTCACCATGACAAGAAATGCATACATGCCATCTTGAAATGCTTCTTCCCCAATCTCAGAAATTAAATGAGCTGTAAGAGTGAAAAGAAAGCTGCAGTGCACCTACATTTACTCATAGTGTATAATTCAAAAACTGCTCATTCTAATTCATGGAGAGGAGGAAAGAGGCAGAACGCCAGGGAATACCACAGTGACAGGTGAGCTGGCATCTGTGACACACTATCCACTTAGAGAACCTCCTTGGTTGTGACTTTGCCGAATGTTCAAAGTTGTGAAGACCTCCAGAGAAGGGGGCTCCACAGCCTCCCCGGGCAGCCTGTGCCTCATCCCTCACTCCAGCCTCAACCAGCCTCCCTGGGACATGAAGAGGACAGCGCCGGCCGGCCAAGCGAGCGGGGGAATGGGATTTGGCTTCTCAAGGGGCCGTTTCTGCTGAGCACACGAGCTGATGTTTGCAGGACTGAATGCCTAGAATATGTAGATATGTAAAAAAATGAGAGACTCTGATTTGGAAGGACCTTTAGCAGTTACAGAATGGAATAATGGGATATTTAGTCACAGACACCAGTAGAGCTTGAAACAAAAAAGGGAGGAAACGGAGATGCTCCGGCATCCCCCAGGTGCTCCCAGGCAGGTACTGGGCTCTCACACAGGGCTGGTGACGTTGCTGCTCTACTGGCTCGGCAGGAGATGTTCCCTGGATCCCTGTCTATTATCACTAAAACACAACGTCTCCCAACAGGACCACGACTGCTGGGGACGGCCCAGGGCACGACGACCCGAGGTGACGGTAAATGACTCAGTTTCGTCACTTAAGCAGCCGGGCTAAGTCCCGCCGGGAGCCTTTCCTTTTGCTCCCCCTCCGCAGCAGCTCCTGGGCTCGCGGCGCGGCCAGGGTCGCGCTGGGGCCCCCCGGGACGCGGCGCCCTCGGCCCCGCGCAGCTCGCAGCCGCGCTGCAGGCCGCCGCGGGGCACGAGCCACGCGCGCGCTCAGCGCGCCATTCGGGAGGCCGCGAGCAGCGCCCGCTCAGGCGGGAGCGAGCGCGCCGGGACACGCGCCCCGGTACCGGTATCGGGCCTGGTGCCGGGACACGCGCCCCGGTACCGGTATCGGGCCTGGTGCCGGGACACGCGCCCCGGTACCGGTATCGGGCCTGGTGCCGGTCCCGGTGCCGCCCCGGCCAATGGCGCGGCCGGCCGAGGGGAGGCGCGCGGCTATTGGCCAGCGGGCGGACGGCGTCCCGCCCAAGGCGCGCGCGGGGCGGTGGGGCTGAGCTGGGGCTCCGCGGCGGTGGAGCCGGCTCGGCCCGGCCCGGGAGCGGAGCGCGCGGCCCGGAGCGCGCGGCCCGGAGCGCGCGGCACGGAGCGTGCAGCACGGGTTTGGTGCCGCCCCTGCCCTCGCCTAGGCCCGGCCCGCGCGGCGGTTTTGCCGCTCGGGCTCTGTGGCAGCCCTCGGGAGAGAGGATGGAGGAATGGGCCCCTGACAACGCGCCGGCCCCCGTGCGGCTGCCGGTCCCCAGGTCCGTGTCCTTGCGGGTGTCCGTGCCCTATGCAGGCCCCTTTGGACTCCGTGAGCCCCATCCGTGGCCATGGCAGAGCTGCAGCGGCACGGGAGAGGCCTGGGTGTGCCCAGCGCTGCCGCAAGGCGGGATAGGCGCTGGGGGCTCCCCAAAGAGCTCCCTTTGCGGCAGTGGTAACGGGGAAGTGACGGCTGATTATCCCAGCGCCCAACTGCACCGTAAAAGAGACTGCGCAGAATGCAAAATTAAAAGTAAACAGAGCCTGGGCTGCGCTGTAGCCCCGGTCATGGCACGGGCAAGCACCAGACAGTAGTGAGGAAAGTTCTGTGCCTTTCCTTCTGTGAAAGGGAAGAGACTAGTGGTTTTCAACTGTTCAGATCTGTGCGTTTGTAGAGTAGGGTTAGCCCTACCCACAACAGGTTTGTTTTCACGAGCTTGTAGGCCCTTGGCAAGAAATCCGTGACTTTGTTGGTCACGGGTCACAGACCCCAAAAGGCCCCAGCCCCCCGGGTGCCAACGAGGTAACCGAGACCCCCACGCGCGGCTCTGCCGGGCTGCGGAGGCACCGCGGCCGCCGCCGGGATCGTTGGCGCCCGGCCGCGCTGCAGGGCCGAGCGCTGGAGCTGGCGGCCGCCGGGAGCCGTGTCCCGCGCCCGGCACCGCGGCCAGGAGCGCCCGCGGGCGCTGGAGCCGTTCCTTGGGCATCCCGCCCACCGTTCCGCAGCTATTGCGGAGCGTTTGGCCCCAAACTCTGACAAGAAACAATGAAAAGCTCCAGGAAAAAGAGGCTGTTTGCTTGAATTGTGTTTTGCTGTTTAAAGTGGTAGAACTTTATTGAAGCCAGTGCAGTTGTGTGCTCATGTTCAGAAATTTGGCACTTCGCTTTTTGTTTTATATATATTCCTCTATTCTTCTTTATATATATTCCTATATTCTTCTTCCTCTATTTTTGCTCTAACTTAATATCTTTCTTTAACACTAAAGGCTGGCTGTCCTGCCTTTGAGAACACTAGGTCTCTTGCTGACACATGTTGCTCAGCCTCTTTTGTGTTCATTTGTTTTTGTTTTTGTTTTCTCAGCAGTTGTTCTAATTTGCACATTCTGTTAAGAGCTCTAATCAGCCAGCGGAGCGGCTAGACATTGAGCTAGCTGAAGCGTGCCCTCAACAATTTTAGTTAAAGGTGAGAGTATTTAAGAGCAGATTACAGCAAACACAAATTAAATAAGGGATAATGACAGAATAATGCAAGTGAAATTCTGTTCTCTCTTTTACCCATGAAATCCTATGTCAGGTGGAAGGATTGCATAAGCATAAATGAGACCAAACTTGTCCTAGTGCTGATGACAGATGCCATCAATCTAAATTAACCCTGTAGGATGGCCTACCTGCAGTTATTTCTGCACGCTATATACAGTGCGTTAATAGTTCAAATTAATACTTGTGAAGTATCTGGAGGTTGCTTGAGTTGCTGCCTCCTGGCCAGTTCAGAATTGCAGCCTGCCTCCATGGTCTCCCTTTGTGCCTTTGAGTTCTGATAATGTAGAATAGCCTTTTTTATCATCAGTGTTTTTGAAGAGCTTCCATTACTAGCATTTCTTAGCTGATACTGTGTCAATACTATTGTTTTTTTTTTTTTTTTCCCCTTGTCGTTCAGATTGTATTCATTCACAGTGAGAAATGCCTTTCACTTTATCTTCCTGGTGCAGTAATATCTCAGACTGGTTTTGTTCCAACACCAAAATCTGTATCATTTAGCTTGTCATTTACCTACGCTGATAACTTGTAATATAATCTGATGCTGTGTTTTATCTTACTGTCTTACCTTTTTTTTCCAGTCTGACAGAAATGCCATTCTTGACACTGGCCTACATTTGTCTTCCTGCATCTTGAGTTTCTACAGAGAAACTTCTATCAAGTTGGCCATGACTCTCCTCAAATGAAGTTCTTTTTAAAACTCACCTCTTCATCAATGTCTTTCTTCATGTGCTTCACAGGAGTGACAGATCAGGTAGACTCTTTTCACTATATCTTCTCTAGGTTGCTTTTCTTATTTGGAATAAATGTGGAATTGGTAAAAGCAAAGCTTCGCTTTTGTTAAAACATGAGAAATGCCATCTTTTCATTCAAACTGGGTAAGCAGAAATATCTCTCTGCTGCTAAGGCAGAGAAAGTTCTCATTCAGTACTGAGCTTCCAGTCTTACAACATACCAAGTTAGGAGCTTATCAAAGGTAAAATAAAAATCCGTCAACCAAATCTGGTAAACAAAATGGCACGTCCAATGCTCTGCAAGCCAGACTGCCTTCTCCTGTGACTTTATCTCTTATGTTGAATCTATAGGATTAGAAGCCAAACGACGAAGAGCATTGCTTAAGGCAGGCAAGCAATTGCCAAAACCAACCTCTGGGAGCTCTCTGAGAAGAAATGATCAAAACGTTGCTGTGTGATTGCATCCAACACTGCCAGAATCTGCAGGTGAATTGAACTTTTTTTTTTTTCTCCCCCTCAATCTGCTGACAGCCATAAAGGAATCCATGCTGACACTGGAAAATGTCTGGTAACCTCTTCCTGGAGCAGTAAAGAGAGAAGAGAGCCAGGGAGATAATTGATGAAAGACTCCACCGCAGACAGTGGTAGGAAAGCCTAAGCTCTCCCTGCTGCCAAGAACATCTGCTCATAAATTAGAAACTTAGAATCAGAAGTTAGAAACTACTTTGAACCAACAAGCTGCAGATACTTATTGCCCTAGCAGTTACTATATGTTTGTATATATATATATGTGCATTTATGTGTATGTATGAATGTGTAAATCCACATGTATTTAGACATACACACATACAGAATTCTATTTGAGTAATAGAATTAACTGTTAAGTGTGTTATTCAGTCTTCACTAGCCTTAATATCGTATGCTAAAAGTCAACTTCCCAACTTTTAATTCCTCTTTTTTTTTTTCGAAATAAGATTCTATGGCATTTTTTTTCTCTCTTTAGCACCAGGTTGAGACAAATCTCTTCATGCTGTTGTGCCCTTCAGGAATACTGTCAAATTCAATCATTCAGAACTCACGAGTCTTGCAGTAATGCAAAGCGATTGTTTTGAAAGCCAAGGGACTAGGGTTTTTTTTTTTTTTTTTTTTTTTTTTATTTACCATTTCCATACTTTAATCTTTTTGACTTTAATTTTAGTACTTTATTTACATGTAAGGTGAGATTGATTTGTTCTCTCATGCAGATGAGAGCTTTATGATGCTGCCAAGCTCTAGAATAATGCCCTTGGACGTGGCTGTGACTGTCTATGGCAGTATTTTCTGATCAGCCTGTCCTATCTGAAATGTCAAGAGTTGTTGTGGTGTCAGAAAGTATACCAGAATACAGCAGCCACTACACTCACACAGAGTGAGTTAAAAATAGATGTAAAAATGACCTCAGGAAAAGATGCAGAGGAATTCTTGACCTTTTGCAAATTGGGTTCCATCCAAGCAAAATATATTTTAATACAGCCTTTTGTTTTAACAAAACTTAGCACCTAAGAATAATGAATGTAGGCTATGCCTACACGCTGGAGAACTTTGCAAAGCACTGAGGAGCCAACTGGCAAGTGACTGAACACGAAGGGTGATGCAGTAGCAAGAAGAGTTTGACACTAATTGTGGCTTCTTTTACCTTTACATGAAAATTCCTGAGGATGATTCAGACGTGGTATATGCAGATCTGATGCTCAGATTTCAAAAATGATGCAAAAAAATGGATTTAGTTTAAAAATATCTATCCATCTAATCAAAAAGATTGAAAAATGAGTTGGTAACTGTGTACCTAGGACAAAATATTGAGTAAAAACAGTTCTTGAATCTAGCAAAGAGCAATGTAAGAAGAAGTAATGTCTGGAATAAATCAAATTCAAAGAGCGAATTAGGTGGAATCTCTAGTAATTATTAATCACTGTAATAAACAGGTAGGGGATGTGGCTTAATTTCTTTAGCTATTGATATCTTCAGATCAAGATTGGATGCTGTCCTGTAAGAAGCAGTTCAGCCAAATAAAGCTGATGTTGTGTTTGACTATAGCAGGCTCTGTTTGGGAGTAATTGGGTTAAATTTCATTGTGTATAACTTACAGGATATCAGAGCAGATGCTCCAGTGTCGTTTCTGACATCTTTCACCTGAAGTTCATCTTTTCTGAAGTTTGTAAGTAAATCTCTATTTTATAAAATCTCCCAAACTCTGTAAATACTTTTTTTTTTCCTACTGCCACGCCAGGTCAAGTTTTCCTTTCCAAGTATGTTCTTTCTTCATTAAACTTTTCTATCACACTTGTTCAATACTGTAGCCCAAAAAATACCACTTACAGATAAAGGAAAAGTAGCTCAGAAGCATCAGCTTCTTGTCCCAGCTCACTCAAATCACTCAGCATCTCAGAGGAGCTTCTCAAGTAGTGCCCCTACCCCTTGCTTCTACCTGACACATAGAAAAAATGCAATTCAGCCCAGCAATCTCCATCCGAGTCCAGTTCTTCCTAATGAGACTATCATGCTGCAGTCTTCGCTGGGCCCACGTGTCAAAAGTGCCTCAGCAAATGGTTGAGACTACAGCTAAAAGCAAGAGAGCAGAACTGGTCTGGGATTGTGCCTCAGAAAATTGTTCAGGCTTTAAAAGGGAAAATCAAAGCTTTCCTCAGCTGCAAAATTCCTTTAAAATAACTTGAATATTCTTAGATTTGATGCAACCTTAGTGATTACTCACAGCTTAGCAAGAATACTCTGCTTGGCCAAAATGGCACCTACAGAACTAAGGGTGAAAATTGGGCTGTTATGTTTATTAGCTGAGTGTTTTTCCTTTCCTTGTACTGTATGTTATCTGTACTTGAAGCATCTGTTTGAATGTACAGCAGTGCAATTTTCTTTGTTCTCTACCAAAAATTACTGTTTTTCCATGGTTAAATAAGAGATTCTGTTTCCCTAATAGATATGTAGATAGCATTGTGCTTTTGCTTCACTATCTGACATAAGGCTGAATCTCGTAACCTCACTTACTGAATAATTGTGTTGTCATTGGGAATACTCACACATGTAAAATGAGCAGGACTCAGCCCTTTGGTCATATTTTTGTAATAAAAGATAAAATGAGATTTTAGGAAACTGCAACTTATGACCGTAATATTTATGAGGCTGTCAGGATTGCACTGTAAAAATTCATATTATTTAATTCTTCACTCTGACACTAAAGCATCATTTCATTTATATGCAAATAAGAATATACTCTACTGCTGTTCCTTCACTGAAGAAGCTATTTGAATTATTCACATTTTATTAATAAAGCTTCATAAATAAGTATTTTTTTCTACTCAGTTGGTAGTGGCCAGGGGAGAGAATCTATTTATCAGACTTTGCTATTATGAGCTTCCTAACAAAATATGAAGATTTATGGAGTACATAATTAGATGTTATGTGATTGTAATGAAAACATTGGGTTATCCAGATGACATACTCCTTTTTGTATGCATTTCTCCTTGGTAGAGGCACTTTCTGGAAAAAGAATTAAACCCATCACTGCCTTTAAGTTCCAGAAACTGCCTGTGAAAGAAGCAAAGCTAGATAATACCTTTTTTTTGGTCTATACATGCTGAAATAATTTTGCATAATGAAAGGATGCATAAGAGCCTATCAGAAAGGCCAGGGAGAAACGTATGGGTGAAATGCTGCACCTCTCTTGGGCAGAGGTGCTGGTCTGCAGCCCTGGCATCAGCTCACAGGCTTTCGATTTTTATTTTATTTTACTTCACTGTGCTGTAGTCCAAGCAGTGTTGTAACCTCTGAAATCTGCCCTAGTAAAACTGTTCTAAGTTAGGAGGCCTGCAGTCAGTCTGGGCTGCCTCAGCTTGTGCGTGGTGCTGAAGATGTTCTGTGGGAAAAGTTGACAGCTTGCATTCTGCACCAGTCCAATGGGATATGGGCTGATTCCAGAGCTTCTCTGGAAACAAGGCAATGGAGCGGGTCTTGTGGAAATCTCCTGACATCCTAAACTTGTCCAGACTAAGAAAACAGACTATGACTGCATACATGGCTTTTCTTCACGTCTTTGCCTGCGAAAGAAGGATTTGCAAGCAGCTATGTTGGTCTTTATCCAGCCAAGCACTTAAGCGCGAACCTAACCTTAAACACATGTGAGGCTTTCCTGAAGCCATCGGCCGGGGCTGTGGGATGTTGTCAGCAGCAGCTGCTAGATGGGCCAATGCATTTGGAAGAGCAGCAATGAGCACTCCCCCAAAACAGCTTGCAGCCACTTTGAAGGACCCTATATTGGACTGGGGGCACCCCCAGCCCTCCCTATCCCAGGCTACCTGCCTGAATCTCCCCCAGCTTGCCCAGGCCCTGGTCCCCAGTGCACCCCTGGCCTGGCCTGGCCTGGCCTGGCCGGGTGTCCCACCTACCCCAAAGTGTTGCAGAGGCTCCGGTGGCCTCGGGCCATCCCCAGGGATCAGCCCGGAGTGCAGGGCTGCGGCCACCCTGGCTGCCCTGCTGCCTCCCTCAGTGGGACCGTGGGCAGCAAGTGTTGCCCGCTTTCTGTAGTAGTTTATGTTTTGGTAGGGTGGACTGTAATACATGTGTTTTCCCAACAGCCTCCCACATTTCCTCAAGTCACACTCCCATTTTTGGAGGCTGTGGATCTCCTTTATATTCTCTGTGAGGAAATGTTTTTGTGCTGTAATTTGGCGTGGCCATGATCCAAGCAGAGGGTTTGGCTTCTACATGAGCTTTCCGGGGCAGAATTTGGACGACTCTGCTCTGACAGTTATTTTTGTGCTCCACAACATGGTATGCAAACCACAGGACCGTACGGCACAACTACAGAAATATGTGAGCAGATTATGCAACTGCTTCCTATTATAGCTACAAAATATGAAAATGATGAGTTAAGTGGGTGAAAAATAATGTCACTGTTCAAGAAAGCGGCAAGTCCTAGATACTTATTTTTGAAAACTGAAATACGTTTCTAAGATGCCTGATGTTAAGAAGACAACTGGAAAAGGAAATGAATTTATTTGATGAATAGCCCAGAGAAGGACTGTAGTTATTTTGTCTGACTGGAAATGGATTTCCACCTAGCGTTCCTGAAGAGGGAACGAGTGAGGCACTGGGGGCAGTTCATACCTAGCCCATGAGAGCTGCTGGCGACCGAGTGACAAGCGCATGCGCTGCGGAGAGGTGAAGTGTTGACTCCTTACCGGCTGCGGCACGGATGTTGTAATAAACCGACATTTGTGTGGCTCCATGGCTCTCCTTAGATGTTGCTTTCTGTCATACCAGTCGCTCTCATTTTTGTTTTGATTCTGTGTTAACAGGAATTTGGGGCAAAATAAAAGGGACAAGTCAAAAACAGGTATTTTCATGCAAGGTGTGAAGACAAGTAGGAAACTAGTAGGATGGGATAAAGGGGTAGAAGAAAGGCTTTTAGTGAGGGCAGATGCAGCTTAGGGACAGTGTCTTGCTCAGTGCTAGTGCGTGAACAACCAAGGACGGAATAGAGCATAGTGCTTAATCGAGGGGCTAAAGCACAGAAACGTTACATCTGTAGTCAGGAGTTGCCCAGAAGCCTTCATGTTTGCCCTAGCTACAGGAATCTCTAGGCTGGTCCTGAAGCTTGTCTTCTGGTAGCCAGCTCCTCTCCACAACAACCCAATTTCCTCTTTTATTGTTCACTGTTGCTGGTGGTTTTGTGTGTGTGTGTGTTGTTTTGTTTGTTTGTTTGTTTCCACCAAAACAAACCCTTTGTCACAGGATATTCTGTGCTGTAGAGGCTCTGTTCATCCCAGGGCATGGGACTCTTGCATTGGACTGGCCAATGAAACCTGATTTTCCTCTGTCTTTAATTGCATTTGTGTGCGTGCAATGCAAGCCAATACCAAATGCATGTATTACATGGTCTTACTTGGTAGCGTTTGGTTTCTGTTCTGCATTTACATGAAGAAACGTGTGAAGTAAATACAAGTGTTTCAAATGAGGATAGCTTACAATATCAGATTGTTTTTTTTCTTAGTGGGAGGTTTCAGTGAGGATGAAATTATGAGAAATAGATGGATAACATGCTAGCAGAAGTAATTACCTGCAGCCACAGGAAATAGAAGAAGAAAGGCAGGGTCAAGGATGAAGTCAACAGCACAGACTATAGAGGCAACTGTTAACGTTAGGATGGAGCAGAACAAAAGAAGAGAGCAGGCAGCCCATATATAATATATGTGATGGGAAGGGCCACATTCTGCCCTGCCTTGCATCAGTGCAACTTCACTGGCTGAGTCCTCTTAACACAATGTCACTTTCAATATGATCTAACAACATACAGGCAGGTTTTTATTTAAATCAATGCACAGAGCTAAATTTTGCCCCGTCTTGTGCTATTTCTAGGGAATTGTAGTTTCAACTCTTCCACTGCTGTTGCGGTTATGGTCCTTTACACATTGCTAATTTCTTTCCCTGTATATCTTCTATGAGTAAATATTTACCTATTTCACATTTCTTCCGTTTCAGTAAAAAATATTAAAACCTTCAAATTAAATATCACTTTGGGAAAATAACAGTGTACTATTTTATATATTTTTTAAAACTTTACAAAATCTAGGTACATTCTACCCATAAATTATGCTCATTTAAAATATTTAGATATTTTTCTATGGTAGTGTTCATGTTTTCCATATTCTGGCTTTGGTGGTGTAAAAAGGAGTGATGATGATAAGGATCAGCTACCAAATATCAGTAAGCAGGAAAATGCCCTGTGTTAAGAACATCTATCTTATCAGATCTCCTCTATTTCTAGCAGTTATGCTATTACATCGATTGCTGTGGTTTCAGCCTCTGATTCCACTCATAACCTACAGGAATCTGCCTATAATCTGTGCACAGTTAATAGACAAGTAAATAGATGGGTAGAAAACATTCTTCTAAACCTGCCAACTTCCTTCCCCCAAATTCCAGGCTTAAGGTTTTTCTTCTTTATGTATATGTTATATTAGTTCAGCATTATTGGCAGCACTGTTTGTACTCCTTGTTTTTATGATTGTAATGGGAGCAGAATTAAGCCCTCAGTTCACTGATCAGCAAAGAGCAGCCCTGTCTGCTGCTTCCGACTGGTCCCCCATACTTTGAGCTCTGAAGTGCTACCAAGGGAAGAACAAAGAAGTGCAGCTCCTCCGAGAAGCGTCTCGTGGCCCTGTGCAGCAGAACAAAGCCGGGCACGCAGAGAAGAGCGAGGCGCCGGCCCCGGCTCGGGGGCGCCCGGGGAGCCCCCGGCACCAAACACTGTCCAGGCCCTCACACCAAAGCAGCCCGTCACAGACACATTTCACACCGAAAGGGAAGCAATGCACACAGCACTTAAGGCATCTAGCTTGAAATATTAAAAAGGAGGACAGAACTAGGGAAGGGCAGGTTCTTTTAGAAAATTGCCTTCGGACTGTGTTTTAGTGTTTTGAAGCTGCTCCCTGAAGCTGTTTTATGCAATACTTAGTTTTCTCGAGTTTCAGAAGTACTAATGATTCAATGGATGCAGAATCACAGAAAGCTGCTGAGCTCTGGTAAGGCTCCCCTTCGCTGCCTTGAAGTCTTATTTCGAGCCAGTGTTTTAGAATTATATAGCACCGCAAAGGGGTAAAATCCCTCTGCAGTATTAGCTGTTACCTGCTTTGAAGGGAATTCATTTAAACAAGAAAAAGTGCGTGTGCATGACTGAAGTGTGTTCCCTAAGAACTGATGAATTATTAAGCTAAAAGTTTGGCTTAATGCATCAACTGTAGTAATGAAATGCAGTATCTTCTTTTGTGTTCAGTATCATTTTTTTCCTCTCTCTTTTCAAATATTTCATCTGTTTTTTGATGTATAAAATAGCAGTTACTTAAAATGTCACGAATATCCAGTAGCAATTTGATTAGTAGCAAGCCCCTCTTCTAATTTAATAAGGGGCTAATCATTTCTAATCCTTTACAAAATCATGGACAGCACATCTTAATAAAATGCAGAATGTAAGGTATATAATAAAGTGTAAAAATCTAGCATAAAAATGTCATCTCATGCAAATTTCAGCTATATATGACTTCATACTCATGTCGGATACTCTCTAGCTATATCAATCATTGTGATAAGTATGGGGTTTTTTTTACGACAACAGCAAATAGTATTTCCAAGATTCACATTATAAAAAATAAAACTAGGAAAAATGTAGCTAATACAGAAATATGACTGAAATTGAAGGAATTCTTCACCTATAAACTCTCATTTCAACTCCTTACTTCCATAAGCTTGTTTTGTGGGAATGAGAAATTACTGCAAATTAATACAAAGCCATTTTCTGCTGAAATTTCAACATAATTAAAATATGCCACGTGGAGGCAGGACTTTTGCTTGTTTTTTTAATGAAAAGGCTTGAAACAAATTCCGTATCACTTTCTTTCAGCACTGTTGCGATGTATAGTTTTGGTATAGTAAAAATACTTTCTTTAGACTCTGCGGTGCTAACATTTAGTTATGATTTTTATGTTACAGGAGGGTCCATATTATAATATTCTAACTTTAACAAAATGCAATTTTAATTAATATTATTTCTAATGAATGTAAACTAGGCCAGTGCTAGGTCAATTCTGAAGGTGCTACGATCTATGTGCTCTGCCTTACCCACTGCTGAGTAAGATTCTTCCCTGTTGTTTGCGGTAGCTGGGAGGAATGATTTGGCATTGTGATTTTTTCAGAAGGACTTTATCCCAACACTTTGTTTTCCCTGGTACACCTGCTGGTGCCACTTCTCTTGCCCCAGGAGCTGTTTCTGTCTCAAATCTCCCTCTTCCAAAGTCTGCACAGATTGTGGGTATAAGTCAAAGGTCACACTTTGGAGAAAACAGAAGAGGGTGAAGGGACAAGGGAAAGCTAATGCTCTCAAAAAGGTGGTGACTTGGTGAAATCTAATTTTTTTTTTTACATTAAGGCATGGTGAATGCCGATAAAAACTCTTCAAACCTGTACTTTCTAACATTTTGCAATGCTGTGGCAATGTTCTAGTCACATTGAGCTGACCTTATTAATTATTTTTACCATTTGCTAATACCATTTGCAAAAAAAATTCTATTAAGATAGTAGTTCTTAACGTTTAGTTTCTTTCATATTAAATTAAGCGTTTTTTTACAATTGCATAAAATCCACTCTTGCAATCGAGAATTATTCAAATGTAAAAAAAAAAAAATTTAAATATTGATTTTACCCTTTGGTTTTCCCTGCAAGTGTGATCCAAATCTTACTGATGTCACTAGAAATACTTCAGTTGTTTCTGTTGCATAGTTGGTTGGGCTCCTTTGCATGAATTAAATAAGAGCCTCTCTGTATTCTCTTGTAGCCTAGGGGAATGCAGGGATTTGTTTGGGGGTCGCACAAGTCTCAGGTGATTTTCCTAAGCTGTACAGTCATGCTTACACATCTCTAAATATTCTTTAATTATCCCATAAAATTTCAAATAGGGTTAAAATGAAAGAAGTGAGACAGGCCATGGCACACAAAATTCAGAAACCAAGGATCTGGCATTTCCACTTCATGCAAAAGGAAGAGGTGTTGAGTGAATGCTGTAGCTACGGCACGGTTTGAGTAATGGGAAGGGAGGAGAGTACCAGTTACAGCAGTACGCTCTGAGAAAGCATCTAACCCCAAGAAAAGCTGCAGAAATTGTGAATTCTACGTGAAAAGAAGCCCTTCCCTAACATTCACACAAAGAAAGATATCTGAGGGAATGAAATTCATGTCTGGAGTTTTCTCTTGACCAACTTGAGCTCTAGCTTGTTTAACTGCCCAGGTCTCCACAGGGATTATGTAGGAAGTCTGGGCTCTCGATTCTAGACAGTACATTGCAGTAGGAAACAAGGATACACAAAAATACTGGCACAGAACATTCTGACATCCTGAGTTCTCTTGTGGATACAGCCTTCAGTCCACTGACCATTTTAATATATTTTGACATCTTCATCTTAATATATTTAAACGTACATATCCTCTTCTGACTGTCTTACCAAAAAATAATATATCTGTCTGGCCTGAATTAAGAAATAAAATGGTTGATTAATGAAGAGTTGGACTGAATATGCAAATTGCAAAGTTTTCTTCGTGGCTTTATGAGAGAAAATGTTTGAAGAACTTTATCAACGTCAATGCGTCAGCCTGCATTTCTCTGTGAAATCTTAAAACTGCTCTTTCATCTATGTTGTAAACACATCAACAAGTATGTAGAATGTCTTGACTTTGAAATGCTGTCACCTACTTTCTGTATGGTTGTCAGGAGTCAGCTTGTTATAAAAGTGTTTCGTTTCTAGCTCTGCTTCTTCTGGTAGTGTGTCAACATACTGCATTTTTCAACCATGTTCCTTTCTGCCTCTTCCATTTTTATCAAAAATTTAGTGTGTCAGAAGTTTTCCTTTGCAACATGTTGATATCTCAGGTTTCCACTGTCACCAAAGCCACTGTGCTACTTTGAGGGTAAGTTGAGAGCATGTAAACTATCTTCAGTGTTTTATGTCCAAGTACAGCAAGAATTTGGACTCAGATGTTTCTGTGATGGTGACGTCCCTAAGCTTCAGCTGTTGCCTTTACCTTTATGCTAAAACTTTCCCAGAACTTGTCCATCCTAATGCAAAACCTCTTTCCTATGAGCCCTGCAATATGGAGTCCATTGCTGGCTTGGAAACCATCTGGTCACTGGTAGTTTCTTAAATGTGAGTGTACTCATGGTATTTATTCTGCTGCTTTTCATGTAGTTTTCTTTTGCAGATGATTACATAGTAGACACTGCTGTAGTGGCCTAAGTGTCCCTATTAATAATTGAACATCTATGCTAGTTCTGGCGTTTCAAAATAGTGATTGTTTTGAAGTTTTGAATTATATTTATTTCACCACGTTTTTCAGTCCAAAAGTATAATACAACACTGACGAAGTTTACGTAGGTGTAAGTGTATAAGTTGGAGGACATATTTTGTTCAAATGGTTTCAAAACGTGGCAATAGAATTGCATAGATCTGTAGATGAAAGTCAGTGCAGCTCAGTAACTGTGACCAAGTGCTCAGGGCACTAGCAGCCTGTTAGATACTTGGTCAGGAGGGTTGGCTGCTGCAAGGTGCTTTCCTTCACCTGAGAAGGTACATACTATTTCCTACTGTTTATTATTTGCTTTGGAGTAATATCCTAATGCTTTCCTCAATACTAGACTACACTGTGTTAATTGAATACCAGAGACAGTTTTGCACTTAACCATTTTATACTATAATTGTTAAATACTATTATATTAATTTTTTATTAAATTTTAATCTATATGGCTCAAGAAATGCTTTTTATGATCATGAGAGGTAAAACTGATAAATTTGAAATTGAATTGAATTGCAAGGCAGGAATCCTATGCTTTCTTTTTTAGTCAAAGAAGAAGAAACTTAATTCTGAGGAAACATCACTGCTCTTTCCTCCTATACCACTATAGATTACATTCCTGATAACTAACATATCATAGAGAAATACCTTCTAGTTACAGTAAATTTCAAAACTAGGATGACGTGAACCAGAGATCAAACAAAATCTGTATACACGGACCTACTTTGAAAAAGCTGAGGGTCTGTAGGGTGTTCTGATCTGATATAGTCTGCAGAAATGTAATTTGCACATTGTTGCTGTTTAACTTCAAATACACACATAGCTACATTACTGGAAGTAATTAGAAGTAACTGATAACTGTAACACTAAGGACACTTCAAAATTGTTAAAATTATATCTGGATACATGAGTCTCACACCTGGTCATATCAAAACTTTAATCATATTGGCTGGACTTAATTCTTCTTACATGTGGAAAAAGCTAAATCTCTCGAAATACAGTTTATATGGTTCAGGAGCTTTATTCTTCTTTAGTCAAAATAAGTTTAGTAATGGAATAGGATGAGGGAAGGAACAAGCAAAGTTAGTAGGAAAAACCGTTCTATAAATTATTAGATTGATGATTGTTTTCAGAAGAAAATGGAGTGTGGGTGCACATCTCAAAGTGGACAGGAGCAAAGATATTTGCATCTCTTTCTTGCTTCCTAATGAAAATTCGGTGGCCAGAGAATTGAGAAAAGAAACGGAGCAGGGAAAGAATCATCCACATAGATGCTCCGTGCCTCTAGCACCGTGCAAAGATTCCAGGGCTCCTCAGCTGTAGTCCATTAGAAAAAATAAAGAGCATTTCAGCACACACAAACTCTCTTCATGCAAAAATGGCTCTATGTAAGAAAACATATGTTCTAAAGCATTTTATTTCAGACCCATATTTTTACACCTCATACAGCATCTCTTCTGCCACTTAAAATGGACAAATATCTCAGATTTCTGTTAGTATTTCCAAGATTTCTATAGCAGCATTTTTTTTCCAAGATCAGAAACCTTTTTTTTTCCTGAAAAAAAAAATCTGTCCTTATATTTCCTGTCCTATTTTGAGGATTTTTTTTCTTTTCATAGTGGCTTTTTTTTGATGGTATAATGAGTGGCAGCAGCATGGCAGGCTTTCACTAAGAATCTGTATTCCAACACTCCAGTCAATTGGACTGCAAATATTATTAAGGAATATTTATAGAAACAAGAATTTGGAAGATGAGTACTTTGGACTTAATTAAAAATTGGTATCTATCTACTGATTTAGGGTCAGCTATAAAGATAATCAAAATTTTTTAAAATGCTGATACTCTATTAAATTCATGAACAGTGCTTACAATGTGTAAAGTTGGACAAAAAAGGGAGGGCAATTTTCTCTAGAGAATTACTTTGATAACTTCACAAATAGGTTCACAATGCAGCACCAAAACATAGTAATTTAGTGTCCTGTGCCTGCATAAAACTCACAGTAGAAATGGGAACCTTCAAAACAAATTATTTATTAGAAATGTTTGACTTTTTTACAAACGAGAAAATTATTGGAGAAAAAGTCTAAAGATTTTATAATACACTAAGCTAAAAAAAAAAATTTATACATATATAACATTTCAGGGTTTTCTGAATCATTCTTTTCAATGATATTATTGCAGTTTTGAATCCAAAACAAGAAATTATGCTGACAGGAAATATAGTCAAAGCAAAAGAGCCATCTGGATTTGGAATCCAGATGTTATCCATTACGTATTAGTATATATCATTGATTCACAGTAATGTAGAGCAAAGAAGTAATAAAACAGAATAGAGTTTTGTTGTACCTTGTGCTACTGAGGTCTGAACTCAATAAAATAGCTCAAGTTTAAAAAAAGACCTTTTCCTCCCTTTCTTCTGAAAAAAAAAAAAAAAGGAAAAAAAAAGAGTTCATTGATGGATCAAGAACTGTTGTATTTTCCGTAACAGTTGCTACAGATACAACTATCAACTTCATTTGTCATTTATACAAACTCTGACTCCATGTACACTATCAATGAGATAACTTGTGTTTAAGGGAAGCAGCAGTGACTTGCCTCTTAGGAGACATGTCACCACAGTGACAACCTCATTGGATTACCTTCAACATAGGTCTCATTTTATCAACTGAGCCTTTGATTGAAATAAACAAAGAAATAGCTGTATGAATTTTCAGTATTACCTCTTTTGTCTATGTGCAAAAATCCTAATGTCACTAAATACCAAGTGACATAAAATAATGTGTTTATACATGCTGAATTTGATATAGGTGGAATTGTAAAGGTGGAACAATCTTGTTTTGCTAGTTTGAAGTAGGGTGATAATATTATACATAATGAAAGTGGTCCCTGGTGGTTAGCTTATGTTTGAAGGATTTAGCAGGAGGAGTTCATGTCTTAAAAAATGTATGGATGAGAAACAGAGAAAGGAAATGAAGGCAAAGAAGTAAAGAAAACGACAATTTCTCCACCCTAATAATGAAAGAAATCATATTAAGTGTATTTTAATTTATTTACATAAAAACCAGAGCTCAAGAGCCGTCCTTCCTGGGAAGGTGGCTTGGGGCACAGCAGCAGCAGCTGCTGGCCGGGGCCCTGGGGAACAGGGCCTTGTTTCACTCCTGGCTGACAGGCAGGGCCGCGCTGCCCGCCTCCGCGGGGAGCTCTCTTTAGCTCTCTTAAGACCCAGCCTTGCAAACATTTATGCACATGAGTAATTCCAGCTTCCATCAGTAAACTTACTCATGTGTTTAACTTTTCTGCAAGGGTGGTGCATTGCCAGGTCCAAATTTGTGATCCCTAGTCAACGTGATAAAATGAAATTTGCCTGTGCTTTTCTTCCCCCACTACATCAAAATTTATAACCTAATCAGTCTAGTTTAGGCTATATTTTTATTTCCCAATCTTGACTGGAAAAAAAAAAGTTATGGCTGTAAATATTTTTGAACTTGAATCTATTAAAATTTTATTTAAATGAGTCATTGCCATAATCTCAAGCATATGGTGAAGATAAGCAGTTTAAGATTCGCCTGTGATTTTAAGGCTTCCTAATACTACATAGTAATTTCTGTGTACTTTTCAGAGACCAGTATTCTTCTTGTCATGTCTGTAAAGTTGTGGAAAAGGCTGCGCAAAGGAAACTGAGGGAACACAGTGACAAATGTCATCTTATATCTTGATACTTTTTTGCATTTAATTTGTTTGCAGTGATTTATTCATTTTGTAACTTCCAGGAGAAAAAAAAAAAAAAAAAGTGAAGCTTTTAACAGATTTGTATTTAGTAAGTTTGAATGTTATTTTGCTCTCATATGGATCACTGACCAATGTCTGGTGTTCCTGATTTTCTACTTGCGCTGCTCCAGAACATGCAGGTTTATCAGTTAGTATGGGATCTCCGTGAGCTTGAAAGACACAAAGCATATGGCAGATCAGATGTTACGCTTGGGGGAAATCAAAAATTAAACTGTCTCAGAGCTGTTGAGAGACTGCTTTGCTATATATTTTATGTGATTTGTGTGTGTGTGTGTTGAGGGAGATGTCACCTAGGGAGGGAATTCGAAGAAAAAAAAGCTTTAAAAAATGAACTGTTTGTATTACTGCTTTAAACTTTAAAGTCTGGTCAGCTAAAAGCAGATGTTGCGAATGAAGATGGAAACTTGCCTGAGGCCAGAATTGAAGAAGGCATTCTCTAATAGAAGCAAAAATGCTTTCTGCCACCAGAATTTATTATAAGCATAAAATCAGTTGTCCTCAACTTTTTCCCCGTATTTGTTGAGAGTAATATGGGTGGCTTAAGAATTTAATTGCAGACAATCCCTTTATTAGTTTCAGTACCGATTGTATCCCAGGCTGTTTGTGGTAACCTCTTCTGTTGTTCTAAACTGGCCAAAATCCCATGGTGTTGGAAGCAGGAATGAATTGCTTCTTGTCCTTGGCTCTCTGCCCAGTGCTTACATGAGGAGGTGGATTAGGGCTTCTGGATGTGCTGGAGATTTTGGCACACTGTAATATGACACAGTTCTGGGGCAAGTGTTTCTAGGCTAAGAGGTAAAAAAGGAAAACTCGTGTACACAAAACTGTGGAAGTCACAGTAGCCTTTACTGGATTCTTCTAGCTGACCTGGGCCTGCACCGTATTAGATTGATAGGAGATATGAGACATTATATAAACATACAATGTCTCAGATTTTGAAATGAAAAGTTAAAAATTAATCAGTATTGCGAGAAAGGATTTTTTTATTAAATAAAAATTATTTATGTTAAAAATCAATATTTGAGAAAATCTTATGTCTCTTTTCATCTATTTATGTATGAGGAAATAACATATTTACAGTAGCTGCCTCCATAGTATTTTTGAATGGCATACAGCTTTGAACCAGCTTAAAAATTAGTCTTTCTGAGACAGTTCTGCAATTTATTTTAAATTTACTAGTTCAAAAGCTTTGCTGCAATGGCAAGTCCAGAATTATAAACTGCAGTATTTCTGTGAGGGAAAAGAAAAAGCAACCTCCTTCAGCATTTTACCAATACTTTATGTGATAGCATTTCAGTTCAGATAAATTGTGTGTGGTGGATTTGTTGCTCCGGCTCAGCAGGAGCTGCTCTAAGAAAATTTTATGAGGGATTTTGAGAAATTCACTGGATAATAGACAGCACTATATTCAGGGTATTTATTTCTTCTGGTAGCACGTAGGAATGTGTTTGCTAGCACGGTCCTGGGGTACTGAAATCACCTGATTTGTACCCGGGTAGCAAGGAGCGAGGGCCTACTCCACGCTCCCGCCGTAACTGCGGCTGAGGCCGCGCTCGGCCCGCCCCGCACGCGGCGCCACGTGCCGCCTTTGCCGTTGGGAGCAGAGCCCGCCCCCTGGGCCCCGCCCCCTGGGCCCCGCCGCTCCCGCCATTTCTGGACGCCGGGGCGGCTTTTGCCTGGCCCCGCGCGCGGGAAGGACGATCGCTCGGCGCGCCGCAGTGCGGCGGCATCGATGGCTCGGCGCTCCCGAGGTGATACCGCGCTCGGCGGTTGGCGCCCGCCGCCATTTCGCGCTGAGGCGGCGCCGCGAGGGCAGCGCCTCCGCCTCGGGTCTCCTGCCGCGGGCGGGGGCCTCGGCCGGGACCCGGCGGAGCGGAGGCGCCGTCCGGGCCGGCAGCCGAAGGCGCCCTGCGAGGCAGGGGGCCGGCCCGCCCTGCCCGCTCTGCTGCTGGCGGCACCCGCGCCGCGTAGCTTTTTGGCCCTGTGCGCGAGGCACTGGGGAGGAATGCAGAGGTCTGAGGGAAAAAGTGGGATTTAGCGGAAATAACAAGTAATGGACCCCCAAAGTAGAGCCGACAGTGTGCCCCGTGGTGACTGTTGTCTGTAGTACACCCTTCTTAAATAGTTTGGGAGGTCCTGGTTTATTTTGGTATTCAGTTAGCTACGTGTAGGTGTGAACCAATATACATTAGTCTAAACCCTAAGTTAAAAATGGGAACTACAAAACAACCTAGAGATAAAAATGACTTTCTACTGTGAGTGTCTGATGTCTGTTTCCATTGAGTTTCATTTACATTTAACTCCAAAGTCTACACTTGGATTTGATGGGGCTACTCAAAGAATAAAAGACAAAGTGGCAGCCTGTGGGGCAAGAGAGATAAGAGTGGATAGTAAAGACTGTCCAAGGGTGGGATTCCTAAAACCAAATTAAACAAGTTGCATTATAGTAGTTTGAAGCTTGAAGCTGGAAACCATTTCACAGTGGTGTGCAGCTTATTAGAGCTGATAGGATGGTGGTTTTTGGATCAGTGGGACAAGCACTTAGTGCTAAGTTAATCACTGCTTTAATACTTAAAGCTTGTTAATGCTCTTGAGAGGTGTTTTCTACTGCCACTACTGATATCTCTCTGAGAGCCCTACTTTACCCTATTGTCAATAATAAAATCTCTGTGCTCCTTAAACAGGTTTAATTCTGAAAATTGAAGTTGCAGAGTTCTTTGTTGCGGCTTTTGAAGATTCTCAAGATTCACATTTGATCAAAAATGTTCAGCTCTGAAGACCTGACCTTTTCATTGGATAATTTATTTTTTGAAAGACCAGATACAAAAGAAGGGTAAATACTGTTACATTGTTCTCAAAGTTTCTTAACATTCTGACTCCTTTTACAGGAGGAATTTGTTTTGTCACTTCCTTCTCCCTCTACTAGCAGAAACTTGAGTAGAAGCTTTTGGGTTCAGAACTTACACTGTAATGCTTTTCCAAGTATGTTGTTGAGGGTTCAATAATATATCTTACAGCTGTGTTGTTTTTGGAATACATAAGAAGTATGGGCTGGCAGATGTTTTGCCTTTTATACTAGATGTTTGCTAATAAGTGGGGGGGGTTTTTTGTTTCTTTTTTTGTTTCCCTTTTTGTGAAGGAAAGTCTGAAGAGTGTGTTTTTTTTTTTTTAATGGCAATTTTGAACTACTTGTTGTGCAGGATGCTTCAAGAATGCTTTTACATTCTGTCTGTGTTAAACATAGCTATCAAGAAAATGAAGAGCCAAGGATGTGGTTTATTGCACCTGCTCCAGCTTTGACTGAAATTCCCTCTGCAGAAGAGTTACAGAAGGAACTGGAGAAAAGCACAGTCTACGGTCATATGGGTTAAATATTTAACATTAACTTCAAATTTAAAGTCAAATTCAGAATGATGGTTTTACTTATGTTCTGGTTATAGAAAAGATTTTAAATATTAGCAAGGCCTCTTTATTTGAGTATGTACAGGCTACAAGTCAATTATGGAGAAGCAGGCCAGGTTTGAGAAACATAATTAAATTTGCCATTACTCTGCATTGTGTTTTGAAGCTGTGTGGAGCTGTTTTAAGAGAGTGGTACAGCCCATGGGCCTGATGACCCATGCTGCAACCAAGAAACAGGAGCTTATATGAAACTAACCATCTTGCTGCTTCGGGCTTTTTTCAAACTGATCTTCAGGAGGCAAAATTTGAAGTCTGGCCAGTGACTGATGTTAAGATACCACTTTGAGAAAAATACTTTAAAGGAATTACTTTGCTTAATCACTAGGAAGTAGATTTCTGCATTTCTTAGATGCTGTACTGATTTGTGATATTCTTTATTTAGGAATTTCGGCGTTAAATTTTTGTTTGTTTTGTTTTTTCTCATGTTCAAGAGCAATACCTCTATGGACGGTTCATTCAGATGAGCTTTCTTATGTTTGTACAACTGTTGAGGATATGTTACAAAATAGCCATTTTCGAATACATACCACTGGAATTAGCAGAGGATGGTGACAAACTGTTCTAATTTTATTCATGAATTTCATGCATACTCTTTAAGTTTTTAGGATATGTTTAAATGCTGAGCAAATCTAAGAGAAGGCTGGTGACTGGAGATGTTTTGTCATCTTATTGCATCCAACTGCTTGTTACTCCTGTTACCTGTTGCTGACAGTGATGCTTAATTTGGTCAGCCACATTGGTACGCTGATCCTGCTGAGAAAAACCCTGCAAATGCTGTAATTAGCTAAGTTGATCGGGAAACCAGACCATCAGTGACTTCAGTAGAGGGGGGAAAAAAAAAAAAAGTTAAAATTGCAGGGTTTGTTACATGGCTGTGCTTGGTAGCACTTCCAAGTCCGTTCATTGTTTCTTTTTTTTTTTTTTTTCTTTGAACGTCTATTTTTTCTGAGGGAAGGGAGAAGCATTTCCATTTTGCAAGTCTTTAGGCTTGGAGTGAAGGATATGTCTAGGAGTCAGCAATTTTCATGTACTTTTTAGTTTTAAGGAGCATGCTTGC
This sequence comes from Nothoprocta perdicaria, assembly GCF_003342845.1. NCBI lineage: Eukaryota > Metazoa > Chordata > Aves > Tinamiformes > Tinamidae > Nothoprocta > Nothoprocta perdicaria. The sequence continues at coordinate 4,249,048 of NW_020455205.1, read as the reverse complement.
TTTGCTTTTTGTATAGCAAGCATTGAAACTGATCCCTTTTTTTCTGAGTTTTAATAGCATGATTCAACAGATGCATCAGCTTAAGTCACAAAATGTACAGCAAAGTTTTTGCAATATAGTAAGAGTATCAGTTCATGTAACACTGGTGAACTTGGTTTCTTTTATGTGGGAATTAATAAAATTATTCTGATTAGGAATGTGGGTTATTAATAGGAATTTTTTTTCTTTTGTAGGAGATATACAGCATCAGAAGTCTATGCAACAGTGCAAGAGAAATACTGAGGAAGTAAATGAGAAATCACAAGAACCTGTTCATTGTGATATAGCTTCTAAAAGAGAAGTGTTCCAGTTAAGTTTAGGAGGAAGGAATAAAACTATTTTTCAGTGTGAAAATCTGAAAATGGTTTCATCATTTCTCTCTTCTGACCAAGATAACCATAAAAAGGAAATGGGGGCTTATCAGCCACCTAGTGCAAATATTTCACAAAATAAAGTATTAATTAATTTTCCAGACAACAGTGATGATGAGAGTATCCATTCGTCATTAAGAAAAAGGTATGCTTCTAGTCAACTCTGATGTATCTACTGTCAGATTCATATTGTTGTGCTGCGTGTACTTGTCAAATGCAGAGTTTTTGATTCTTCACATAGGTACTTTAATACAGGTTCAGGCACTCTTTTATTTTTTTGACAGTAAGGAGAAAAAGAATTTTTTTCTGACAGTCTTTTAGTACTGTAATTATATGTGTCCAGAAATCAGCCTGTTTTACAAGAAAGGTGAGGAAAAGGTTGGTATGATTCATTTTAGAAAAACTATCAGATAACAAGGGTTCTTTGAAATCCTGTTTTCAATTCTCCATACACTTCATAAAGAGCAAGAAAAGATCGCTTCCTTCCCGGGGTGAAAAGGTAGCCCCAGTCATTTCAGTGCTGCCTGGGAGGAGGAGTTGTGCAGATAAGCTCAGCTTGTGTGTCCTGCTCTTGGCAGTCCTCAGAAGCTGGGTGCATCTGTACTTGGTTACACAGAGACTGACAGTTGATTTGCTCTAGAGATTGAGAGCCCATCTGTACAGGCTGGTTATTTTTTCAGCCTTGGAATGAAAGTAAAACTAGAACCTAATTTGAAGGGAGTTTTGTTCAGGTAGGAGAATGTCAGCCAAAGCAAATAAAATCAGATCCAAACTTATGTGACTAATCCTAGTAGTTTTGTTTCTGATGTAAGCATACATATCTCTTAAATACTAGAGAAACTGAATAATACTTGATCCTGTATCTTTTCCAGATTATTTAAAATACCTGATTTTAAAGATAGTTCCATTGATACAAAAGAAATTGACACTTATTTGAAAACCAATGTAAACATGAGAGAGATGAAAGAAGATGACATACTGAGAAAGAATCATCATATTCCAGTAACAAAAGACTCAGATTTTACCCTGTGTAAGATAAATGATGGGGACTTTGGTCCTAAAAGTAGAATTAATATAAAATCATTTTCTGATGCTTCAAAGATCCTGAATATGAAAGGTAACTATTGTTACTCAATTTATATTGCCCACTGTTTTACTTTGGTGTGTAATAACAATGGATATTCATGACCTGATGTAAAAGACAGTTTCAGATAATTGGCTACTTTAAATTGATGGTATTACAGTTAGAAAGAACTTGCTTTGTGTTTAATATATGCTGAGTATTGGGTAAAGAATTTATGAAGACAAAGTCTTATTTTTAAAGTGCTTTAGGAGTCAGTAGATGTTGCACTTCTTGTTGTGTGGGCGTTTTTGAAAAGGTCACTCCAAATCTGTGTCCTTGAGTATTTGAAAAGTAAAACGTGGTCCCTTGATGTGGTAAATATTCTCATCTTCAGTTGAAATTGAAAATTGGATGTGTGGCTGACATTCAACTTTTTAGAACTAGGTTTTAGATAGGAAAAAACTGGGAAGTGGAAAAAGCAGTGAGAATTTAGTAGAAGTAATAAAGCACTTGTTTTAGAAATTATTTTTGTTTTTAATAGTATTTATATATACATTTTTCTAGATTTTAGGGCTTTGTTGCCCTATGGAGCGTGCCTGTTGTATCGGGACAAGTGCGGCAGAAATACAGATTACAAAAATAGCATTAAAACAAAATTGTAAGGCAAAGGGACCAGTCAATACACCTAAGAGCTGTCCTTCAGGGAGGAATAGTCACGCTGGAGGAAGGGGCTCACAGGAACTTCATGAAATTCAAAAGATTTTTTTTCTCTCTAGGAACTGCGGAAAGAAATTTGGAAATTTGGAGGGCTGTTACAGAAATCCGTATCCTTTTATTTGCTATATCTGATTTAATTATAGCCCATTTACAAAACTATCATTTAATATGGAGCTACAGGAGCTCATGCTTTTTTCGCTGTAATAGTTTTAATTTGTAATGTAATGCTGGGAAATGAATGATAAACAGGTGTTTACGCCTGGAGCCTCCAGAGCTAGAAAAATATTTTACCACCCAAATTAATAATTTTTAAATATAACATTGATTTTTTAGCTAACTTGATATCTGTTTTATTCCAAACTCTTCACACAGAGACATGAATACATATATCCCCATATACTTTATATGATGGCAAGATGAAATAGTTTTGTTAGGAAAACTGAATCTTATTTTTTGTCCCATATTCTGAAGGAAATGTCACATATGCTTGAAGATCGCAGTTATGTTTTAGTATTCCATATACAGAATATTTCTGTTCTTTAACTTACTGTAGGCAAATTTTACAATAGTTTTCCTTGTTCTTGTCCCTTCATTGAACCATAATGTGATTAGCCACCCAGCTGAATCTGCCAAACTTTTTTTTTGGTACATGCTCTTTTACCCTCATTAATACTTTGTTTCTAGTAACCTGTCAAGCAGTAGGATAAATGGCTATATTTAGGCAACTAAATTTATAAGAATAGGTGATCTGATTTCCAAAGCAAATAAACTCTTTTCTGATGTTGCCAATTGCATATACTCAGTATTCTGCACTTTGGAAAATAGATCATTTATTTAGAGATTATTTTTACAAACCTTTAATATTGCTTGTGCTCTTTGCTCATTTTTATGTTTTTATTTAGCTACTTTAGCTCCTTGTTTTATTCCTTTTCCTTTTTATTGACTCATTTCAAATGAACATAAAATCCATGTCAGGCCTCACAGTTCATCTTTTTTGTTACTGTTGCTGTCATGTCTGACCGTTTGTATCCCCAGCCTGATCAGATGGTTGTGATTAGTTGTTTGATTCCAATTAAAGTCCAGGCAAGGGTCAAGCTCACTTATTTGGATCCATAATGAAAAAATACTCCGTTCCTTCTGTTCATTTTCAGATAGGAATATTTTTGTTTGGAAAGCAACTGAAAGTATTTTTAAACCACTATTAGGATTAAAAGACTGTGCATGGACTTCCATAAACTCTTGACCTTCTCTCTGCCTCTCTTGACATACAATGAAATGTTAATTTATTTGTTTTATATTATGAATGTGGTGTGGCTGTGGAACACTTAGCTATGTTAAAAGTAGTGCTGTGCTTACTCTTATTAACTATTTTGCGATCTAGAAAAAATGTCTGTCTGTTACAGTTTCATATTCTGTGACCATATTCTGTTTCATTTAGTCTGTTACAAGAGGAGCCGCTCTCTGTGTCAGTTCTTGGTGTATTTTGAGATGTCTCTTAAGGCTTTTTGAGGTAGTGGGTTTTTTTTTTTTTGAATATGTCATGCCAAGATTTTAGACAACAATACTAAATCATTTAATAAGTTACTTTTTGTTAATTGTTCTGGTAGATTTGTATCAGTTAAATCACAGCATGTTTAAAACATGTAAAGATATAAATTATTTTTAAATTATAGAAAGTACATTCTTTGTAAAGTGAATAAATGTAATGAAAGTGAAAAATGTGCAATTTATAGTTTTAAAAGAGATTTTAGAATTTTTAGTAAGTTGTTTTCAGATCCTTAACATACTCTCAAGCGACCCAATTTAGAAGTATTTTTAAGGAGTTTCCCTATTTTAATTATGTGCAGTCTAAAGCACTGGATGATGTAAGTACAGACTCTTTGCTACATCTGCAAAGCAGCACTTTAGTATTCAGAGCTTAAAAGTCATTAGAAAGCTGCGATATTTCTCAGAATAGTTGTGCAAACGTGAAGGGTTGTGTTCATGGGGGAGAAGAGACCAGAGCAACTTTTTTAAAAAAAAAAAAAATTTTTGTCAATTATCACATAAATATATTTAAATGTTAATTATAAGCATACTTATACATACAGATTGGTAGTATTTTTTAATGATTTTCCTAGAGAGAACTTTTTTTAAAAAAGATGAAACCATCGTTTATGGAAAGATGGTTAATTTTGTATTTGAGGTACACATCTTGCTGCCAGCAAATAACCTTTGTTGATTGCTGCTGCTGTTAATAAATATTATCTGAACCTATTACCTATACCTGAACCTAAAAGAGTTGCAAGTATTCAGCTTGGTAATATTTCTATGATTGGTGCACAGTGATTAAGACATATGATTAATTTGGAAAAAAAAAAAACAGGAAATATTCTGTATTTGTACTTCATTGATTTGTGTGAGCATTAGAAAGCTGGAAGTGGTAGACTGTTAACAGTAAGTAACAGACTGTTAGTAGTAAGTAACAGACTGTTTTAGAGCATTAACTCTAGAAGAAAAAGAAACAAATATAAAAACAGGAAAAATCCATGGGGAGTTGGGAGGGAAGGAAGCAAGTGAAGGTGCACAGAGAGCAGGTTGCATGAATGGAGAACAGGCAAGTGCAGCTGAGGAGGGGCGAGCAGTGTAGGAGGAAGGGGAAAAGGAGTCACACAACAGACTTTAATAATTATTTGTCCAAAATGGACTTTCATGATTAGTTTAAAACTTAACCTTATGTTAATATCATCAGTGAATTTGGGATTTGGATGCAGATTTGATTACAGAAGGAAAACTCTTACTTTTCATTAGGCGCAAAACGATTATCTCAGATCTGAGCCTACATTTAGTTGTAGTTGGATGCTGTCAGTTATTCTGCATTAATGTAATCTAAGCCCTAAATACTGTAGATTTTACTTTTAATCTGAGGCTGCTAAGCAGTATGTCTTCATTTATTTCCGTCGTACATACAAACAATTTCTTTAGCAAGTGTGTAAAGTTTGTATCTAATACAATGTACTTTAGAAAACTACATCTGTCTGTGTAATAAGTATTTTCTTTCCATCTTTCTACCCCCTAGACAATTCTTTTGGAATATATGATTAGATATAATGGATAGATGCATTTTATTTACTACTCTTAATTCTTTCCTAGCTTCTTTATACAGATAGAAATTTTGTGATTTGTGCTCCGACTGGCTCTGGAAAAACTGTTATGTTTGAGCTAGCTATTACCAGATTACTAATGGAAACTCCAATGCCTTGGTTAAATATTAAAATTGTATACAGTGAGTATTATGCAGCTTTAAACATTTAGTGGCAACAGCAGAACATGTCATTCCAAGTGCTGAAATGTAGTGCTTTAATGATGTGAATTAGGTTGAGAAATAGAGGCTTCATTCTTAAACAACCCCTAAAAGAAACATCCTTTGTTTATTTTCATTACTATAGTAGCTATTATTAGTATTTAACAGCATTACATAATTGTAGTAGCTGCTCTTGCCTGTACAAATAGGGAATTCTTCTTATAAAGAGTGCTCGTCCTCTAAGAAGGCAAGATGAACACTATGGGGGCTGGGGGAGAGGGAAACAAAGGAAACTATCCCGTGTTCCCCGGGGCATATACTAGCATAAAGGCAGCAGAGCTGTGGTCTTCATGTTTGGTTATTGATCTCTAAAAAATAGGAATACTTGAAGATCATCACAGTTGTTACAATGCTTGTGGCCTTTCTGGAGAATTGAGTTTGTATCAAGCAAATGAGCTGAGATGGGTGGATTTGTACCTGTTTCCATTAGTAGCTACAGAGTGATACATTTGTTGGTCTTCTATTAATGGTTGATCCTTACACTTAAAAAGGTTTCAGCCTTATTTGTATTTTCCTTTGTTACAATGGCTCGACATTCTGATAATGATAGTTTTGATATGGGGACGTGTTGATTATGCAGCCGTTGGGACAGGATATTAATCAGGTTGTGTACTGCAGAACAGTGCTCACTACCTGGTTTGTCAGCAGGAGAGTCTATGTGAATTAGCTTAAAGTACTCGTGAGAATTAGAGTTGTTTTCTAGTAGCTTTAATATACACTAGGAATTTGGTGGAAGAGTTTTAGAGAATGAGTCTTGGTTTCTTGCATTCTGCCCTCATTGCTCACCAGAGAGGTGATTTTGACAATTTCACATTTTCTTCCTTATAGCTTAGCCAGTTTTCTGCACTTGTGTAGGTCACTGATAGGCTCACGAGGTTTTATGCTTCCTATTGAAGCAGAAACCAATTCTTCTAAGCCTTTTTGTCTTGGGACTCCCCTGTCAGCTGATGTCAGTAGATTCTCTAGTGATCTTTAACTAACCTAGAATGTAATCACTGCAAGACCAATTTTATTGTTATTTTCCGATCATAGATGAATCACTTCTTGCAGTTGAATCACTGTTCTTTAGAGATACCCATCTGGGTTAGACTTATATCTGCTGCTAATGTCAGTGCTTCTAGAGAGTTATTTCTGATTTCTAGAATCAGCCTATATCTGAAAATTACTGTGTACCCCTCAGGCAAAACACACAAAAAAGGAGGCAAGCTTATTTAAGATTTTAAGAGTTACTTCATGAACACCAGTGTCAGAACTGATGCTTGTAGTGGTAGCTTCTCTGTATGGCAGTGATTATATTTCACAGTGATTACTTCTAGAAAAATTATAGAAAATGTCTTCAAATATACACGTTTAGTATTTTTAGAAATTTAATTGAAGATTTGCGTTTCTTGCTATAACTCTTACAATGCTGTGTTATTTTTAGTGGCTCCAATAAAAGCTTTATGCAGTCAGCGTTTTGATGACTGGAAAGAAAAATTTGGACCTATAGGACTCAACTGCAAGGAACTGACAGGAGATACAGAGATGGATGATCTATTTGAAATACAGCACGCACACATTATTATAACTACACCTGTAGGTTTCAATCCCGGTTCTTAAAAAACAAGATTAAACAGACATAAGTAGACTAGAAATCGCATGCTACTGGAGCTGCCCCTTTTATGTAGTGATGAGTGAATTTCAGAGTAATTTTATGATCTTCATGTACAAACTCTTATGTGTACTCTTAATATAACCAACAACCGTCAATATAATCACATGCCAGATAAGTCATAAATGGCATTATATTGAATTCATTACATTGGATTTATTTAAAGAAGTTAGTCATGTGAAGGCATGTCTTTCTGTGCTCTGACTTTTGACATGTGTTGGTCTTCATAAAGACCAACTTTCTTTCTCCTTTGGTCTTTTTTTCCTCTGTAGGAGAAATGGGATAGCATGACTAGAAGATGGAGAGGCAACTCCATAGTCCAACTTGTACGCCTGTTCCTCATTGATGAGGTAAGAAAATCAGGGATTTTTATGGAATACTTTTTTCTTGAAGATTAAAAGAAACCTCTTAGTGCATAAGATTATATTTTTAACAAATACATAGATGATAACAAAAGAAATACTTTGCAAATATCTTAAAATTCTTAATAGGTACACATTATAAAGGATGAAAACCGTGGTGCAACATTGGAAGTTGTAGTCAGTCGGATGAAGACTGTTCAGTCTTCTCTTTTGCGTCTTTCAGACGATCATGACACTGTTTCTTCCTTGAGATTTGTAGCTGTTTCTGCAACAATTCCAAATGCTGAAGATGTAAGTTGAATTTGAACTGAATTTCAGTTATTATAATTATATTTTATAAGATGGACATGGAATTCTGAATTCAGATTAGTACTTAATAAAGTTATCATTTTGGAGCTGTCAGCTGTGTGACTGATATTAATATTACAAATGGCCTACAATCCTTTCGAGCTCTCAGCCAAGTATGAATGTGGTTCAGTAGGCCTCTCTGTGTGATTTCTGTCTCTAAGTATAAATCTCAGCAGATTGAGATTTCAGTCTGAGTTGGTCCTGTAGGAAAGTAGAACTTCACCTATGATTTTAATGATAAAATCAATGTCAAATACATTAGCAATTTGTGTGTGACAAAAAGTTAATTGTGTGAATACAGTTGGAGTGAAAGATGCTTAAAAGGAGAAATTCATCATTTAAATTCTGCTCTTTTTTTTTTCCAAGATCGCAGAATGGCTTTCAGATGGTAAGATGCCTGCTGTATGTCTAAAAATAGATGAAGATCATCGACCTGTGAAGCTGCGCAAAGTTGTTCTTGGTTTTCCATGCAGTGACAGTCAGACAGAATTCAAGTTTGACTTAACTCTCAACTACAAGATAGCTGGTGTTATACAGACATATGCTGAACAAAAACCATCACTCGTGGTACAGTTTTTTTAATCACAGTTAAAATGTTTTTTTCTTTAAAACAAAAAAAAAACAAAAGTTATTTTCTTATTTTTAGTTTTGTGCAACAAGAAAAGGAGTTCAACAGGCTGCTTCTGTTCTTGCAAAAGATGCTAAGTTTCTGCTGAGTATAGAGCAAAAACAAAGGTATTTTATATAAAAGTTGTTAATAAGTGTTACCTCTCCTACTAAGCCCACTAGTACAGTTTCTAGCAGAGGAGTGTCAGCAGCAAAATCATCATCACAACTGGCCTTCTTTATGGTTAATTGATACTCTTGGGGAATTTTATCTGTTTTATTTGTTATTTTCATGGTACCTTTCATAAAAATGAAATTGTTTTTAAAACCTTCTTCCTAAACAATAAAATTACTATTTTCCATTGACTTCACAAAACTGCCCTGCAAAGATTAAGCATGTGAATACTTCCATTAGATTTGGTCTTACTGGTGCACTGCTAGTGTAGCGCATGAAAAAACTTTTTAATGTCAGGTAGCTTTGTAAACACAGCTGTGTCTGTACTATCTACTTTCTATTTGGGCTTTGACCATATTTCCCTTTGCCTTATGCCAACAAAACATCTCCAGTGCTGTCCTAGTTCCCACTCGTTTTTTGGTTACTTTTGTCACATCTGATTGAGAGAGCAGGATTGTATTTGGATAGATGACTGGGCTGGAAAGGCTGCAACAGCTGCCTAAGAGAATCAGTTTGTTCTCTTTGGCAAGTTAGGATGGGAGGCAGTTGGAATTATTTGAGGACTGTATTTTAGAAGTGTTTTATGATGTCCTTTCGATATTCTAGGATGTAGTTATAAACTAAGTGCATATTTAATAGCACAAATGTGGTAGAACTGTATGGGAAAAATATATGTCAAGGAATGCTCCTTAGAATCTTTAGTGGGGTAATTGTGCATCTAGTTTCATGTGAAGCCTTATTTTTGCATTTTGGAAACATGTAAGCTCCTCTGCATTTTCTGCTTACATTAGTGAATCTGGGGATTTTAAAGACTTACTGTTGTTATTTCTTCATGTTGTATAGATTACAGAGATCTGCAAATTCATTGAAAGATGCCAAACTGAGAGGTAAGTATTGCCTACAGTTCTTCAGCTCTGTGAATGAATGTTTGAGTAAACTTGAAAAATAATGGATATAATTATTATCAGATCTTTTGATGTATGGTGTGGCTTATCATCATGCGGGAATGGAACTATCTGACAGAAAAATAATTGAAGGAACTTTTACTGTAGGAGATTTACCAGTACTCTGTAAGTATATTTACCTTTAAAAGTCAAAAGGCTGTTAATGTGGCTTGAGAAGATGGATGTTTGGATGTGATAATGTTTCTGATTCTATCCTTTACGATTAGCCTTTGGAATTACTTTGTGAAATCCAGAATGGTAAAGGTGTTTTTATGGTTCACGTGTGTTTTTATACTGTGAGACAGTATGTACCTGGTTACTAAGGTCCACTTTTTTTTCTTTTCAGGATAAATAGAGGTCACTGTCTTGTATGTTCTTGCAAGGTTGGTCGTGTTCATAACCCTTTAGTGCCACTGCATTGGAGTCTACTTTTCACAAGATGTTTTCCTTGCTTGTGTCCTTTGTGGTGTGGCTTCCTTGAAAGTAATCTGCAGGCAGGATTTCATTTTCAAGCTCCCATGCAAAGTGTTCAAACAGAGACTCCTAATCTGTTTCATCTATTCTTACCTGGAATGAGAAAGTCTGCTTGAGACACGGTGGGTTCATCTCATCCAGGCTTTCTCTTTTTCCTGTACAAGTTCAGACCCTTTGGAGAACTGCTTAGGTGTAGTTCATGTAGGGGATTGGAAGATTGCTGAATTTTTAATTCTGTACAATGATTATCCTAACTAGCTTTCAGTTTTTAAGGTAGATCCACTTGCTATGATCTTGGCATATCTTGCCAGAGTTTCATGGTGCCATTGGAAAATTGTCACCCTGGCCACTTATTGTACTTTCACTCCTTGGAGCTCTGGAATTAAGTGATTCTGCAGTTGCTCTCTGCAAAAAGATTTTGATAGCCTGTGCTAGAGCCGAACATAACGTGAATGCACATATGGACTACCACTAAAAGAATGCCAAGTTGTTGTCAGTACTCAAGTTGTTTAAGTGCTTCCTGTTAATGTTTCAGTCATCTGAAATACTAGAGTTATATTCCAGCAGCTAAGGGAAAAGTGAAAGGGCACTAAGCTGTGTATGAGCATGAAGGGGGTAGAGTCTGAACACAGCTTTTGCCAAAAAAAAAAAAAAAGAATTCTTCGGTCTTAAAAATAGCCTGTATAGACTGCAGTGTGAGTACATGCACGGACTGTGCATCTCCAAGATGCTATTGCACTGGTAAGTAACCTTTCCCAGCAACTTTTTATATGGTTGGGACATCTTGCTTTGATAAGTATTTGCAGTTTGCCCCATACCACAACAGGAAAAAGAGTAGTTCTCTTGAGATTGTATTGACTTACAGTGTTGAAGTTCTGACTTCAACTTGGTTGGATTCTTCTTTTCTAATGTACTTGTAACTGGTTCATTTCATTTTTTGTTTCAAGAAATGAGTTGGAATAAAGAAACAGTTTTATCAGTTCCCCTGTATATTTGCTTTCCATTTTCAGTACCTGGTACTCCTATGTTTAAAAATGTGAGAGAGAGTTTGCACGTGAACAAGTTGTGATGGTGTTTTCCTGTTGAGGGTGTCTCATTAAAGTATTATAGTACTAATGGTGCTGGTGTTGATTTGGTACTTGTATAAACAATGCTTGTAATTAATGACTTAGGAGGAAAAAAAAAAGTTAGATACAATCACTGCAAAGTAAGATAAGTCCATGGCTATATTCAGGTTTCTGGCCATGAAGATGTATGAATAAAGATGAATAAAAATGTATGAATAAATGTGGCATAAGGAAGATGAATTGGATTACCTGCAAAAATTAAGAAATGTTTAAAGATATCTACAATGTGTTTAATGTTCTTAAAGAATATACTATGAAGTAATTACCTAAAGTGTATACACTTTTAATCAGATACACTGAAATTAAGTAAATTCTATGTCTAATTCTCTGTAGTGAGAATTGCCCTTAATTCCAACTGATTTTATTGGAAAATAAGAGCTCTTAGTAATGAAAACTTATCACTTATTTGCTGTTATTTAAAAATGTTGATAATAGGAAGACATTTTAATTCATTTAAAATCGATATATTTTAATTTGATGTAGTTACTACGAGTACCTTAGCTATGGGAGTCAATCTGCCTGCACACCTGGTGGTAATAAAGTCCACCATGCACTACGCTGGAGGAATGTTTCAGGAGTATAGCGAGACGGATATTCTGCAGATGATTGGGAGAGCAGGGAGGCCTCAAGTAAGTTAATTCTCTCAGATCTATAGAATCATGACCAAGAAATAGCAATACCAACCACCATACTGCAGCATGTGTTTTTTACAATTTTGTTATTTACGGTTAAATTAGTATTGGGTAATACTGTGTTCAAGAAATAAACCTCTTTGCTTTTGCATTGTCATTCGAAAAGCACTGTGTTACCCTGCTGTGGGAAAAAAATAATCAAAGATGATATTTGAGCAGCTTAGGGAATGGAAATTGGAGAAAAAGTAGGAAGTGGTATGCAGATTATGAACTTCCACCACACAATTTATGGAATGTTGAATAAAATTGAGAGTGAGCAATGTGTTTTTGTTCTGATATCAAACAAGAAAACATCTAATTAAATTAGAAGCAGGGAGTTAAAAACCACTGCCTTTACAAGCTAAAAATCTTTTCACTTCCATGAGAGGTTATTTTCACTTTGAGAAATCAGGCTGAAGTCTAATATGGGGGACAGATTATGTTTGGTACCAAATGGGATTTAATTAAAGGATGAGGATTCAAACTAGTATGGAAACTCATACACTCCTAACTTTGCTAAATGATGTCCTTATTAGAGAATGTAATTGTGCAAGATTCTTTAAGTTGTTACTCAGATTCTTGAGTTTAGTTTAAACAGTAGCGTGAGGTAAGTTTAAACAGTTTCAGTCATTCCAAGCGTTGCCATGTTCAAGCGGAAGCTTCTTGCAGCTTTTTTTCTTTCTTTCCAGTTTGACACCACAGCCACAGCAGTTATCATGACACGGTTGAGTACAAGGGATAAGTATGTACAGATGCTAAGTGGTGCAGATATAATAGAGAGCAGGTAACTAAACAGTTTTTCTAAGTGCACTACATTGAAAGCAGTATTTCCTAATTTCCATACAGTGTAGTTTTGGGGCTATTTTGGTTTATTTTGGAGAAATTTTAAGAATCAGAACAACCAAGCTATTCAGAACTAACAGCTTCTGTTTTATCAAATCAGCAGCAAGTCAGAGACTATTAAATAAGAAAAGCAGAAAATTTACATATATATTTACATATGCACACATTTTCATATCTGTACATATTTACAGTAAGATGGAGTCACGGCAGTCTCCTTAAAACATTTTTAAAGACAGAATTTACTTGATACATGAAAAGGAACAAAAATAGGAACTAATTTATCTGTAGGACATGCATATGGCAGAAAGAGGAAAAGGCTGCTTGTAGCTGAAACTGTGCAATTTTCAATCTACTTTCCTATCCTTACTTTTCCATATAATATGCTTGGAGTAATAAACCTTTAAGATTTACATTAGCAGCTCCAGCGGTGAGAGAGAGGAGAGAGAATATATCTTAAAGGAAGCAAAATTTGGGAGCTGAGTGGGGAATTTGCCTGTTTAGTGGTGGAAAGTGGGGAGGGAAAAAAATATATGTGAGCAGTCATTGAAGATAAAATGAAAGAGATTAAAGGTACCATGTTAGTTATGTGTGGATGGAGCATTAGTATATGCTGGTAGACAACGGTACACTATCAGTCTTTACAGTGTTTTGAGAAATAAAGTTGGAATTTAGAGCATTCCCATCACACTGTATAGATATTAGAATTCAATAAAGAGGTGAGCTGCCTCATATCTGCCTCAGTTCATCGGAGATGAACTGAAGTTGGGAAAATACCGGGCTACAGGATTCTCTTAATGTAAAATGTTAAAGGAGTCAAATATATAGGAAAATAAAGATATTAAAGAATAAATCAGGCAATTTATCTCATGTACTCTGCTTATGGCTTATTTTTCATATATATTCAACACTATACTCTTAAGTGGTGAATGTACAAAGTTTTGTTTTCTAAATCATGAAACTGCACAGCTGAAAGAATAATGATCAATTGCTGTACATAAGTCATAAATCATATTTTGATTTTTGGATTATTATTTGATTATTTGAATATTCACTTTTTATTGATTCACTGATTAAGCTGTTGCTTTCCAAAATAGTTTTAGCACTTTTTCTATTACTAATTGATAAATGTACTTAAAGTTTGTTTGTTTTTTTTTGTTAGCTTGCACAGGCATCTTGTTGAGCATTTGAATGCAGAAATAGTGCTGCATACAATCACAGATGTCACTGTAGCTTTGGAATGGATACGATCAACATTTCTATACATTCGAGCTTTAAAAAATCCAACTCATTATGGTTTGTTGCTTTTGAATTGATCGAAAATATGACATGAGGCAGTAGTTGGCCATGTTAGATCCATTTTGTTCTTCTCTTCTAATAAAGGGGTGTTTCATGAGGTCTTGAAGGTAGTGTCTAATGTGACCTGCAACATTTTCAGGAAAAATAATTCCAGTTGCATTAACAAGTATTGAGTGTTTCAACATGATATAACATTTAAAATGTGCAGAAAGCATTTACAGCTTCATAATTACCCATTTCTTTCTATGTTAATACACTGTACCATGTATGGATACAGTGCCATGTCATTTCTAGCACTAAGTATATAATCTGCTGCTGAAAAAAGAACTTTTGTTTAATGCCATGTGTTTTTGCTGAACTAAAATAATAATCTTAACACTGGGGTCTTGAACTCACATCAGCATTTCAGGTCCTACCATTGATTATATCTTTATTGCTGGCCCCGTGCCTTGCACACAGCTGTGTAGTCATTACCAGCCCGATGGGGACTGTTTTTTTCAGAGTTTTATGCACAGGACAGGGACTGGGACAAACCACATCTAGGATTTGGAACAGGTTTTACTGTTTAGGAAGTCTCCAATATTCTAAAATAGAAAAAGAAACACATAACACTTTGCAACTTTCTTAATGTTTAACTTTGAAAATAATGCATATTTACCAAGAAGTCTTTTTGCCAACATTTCCACAATTCGTGGGACTGATATGTTATATAGGGGAGAACCTGTAGCTTTTATCTTTGCACATTTGTTGTAATAAACACTGTGTGCTTATGTATTTGTGCTGTGTAAGGCTCTGCATTCGTTCGCAGAATACTGAATATTTACAAATATTTCACATGTGGTTATCTGTCTGGCTCCTAAGATTAGTAAATAAGTTTTAATAGATCATGGTGTTGAGGATTAAGTATGTAACTGTATTACATTTAAAAAAAAAAAAAAAAAACCTTGTCTCTTCTTGAAGGTTTTTCATCTGGATTGGATAAAACTGGAATTGAAGCAAAATTACAAGGTCAGTGACTTCGGAGCCTATTTGGTAAATCACATTTGCTTTCACTAATTTCTGTGTGCATGCTTTCAAAAAGCCCTGTTTCAGAAGTGGTCATTTCTCTCACATAAGTTTAACCTTAAAAAAATGATGGGAAACCTAAATAATTTTAGCTTATTCCGAAGCAGTACAAAATTGCGTGATTATAGTGTTTTGGACAACAATAATAACTATCAGATGTAGATAGAGAACACACAGTTTTTAAGTGATCAGTACTTTGATCCATCACTCACAAACGTGTAGGTAATATGAAAAAGGACTCTTAGAGAAGTCCAGGGTGTGGATGGTCTTGTTCAGTGATGGATTCAGTGACGTGAAGAATTTGAACGGCTCTTAAATTTCTTCTAGATAAGTCACTGCACCGATGTATGTATGGTTGATAGGAGAATTCCACTTTCTTGGGGCATGCATATATATATATATATATAAATATGTATTTAAAAAGTCAGGAAAGTTAGTTCACATGGTTTTTTTTTGTTTTGTTTTTTTTCCCTTTTTTCTCATATCTCTCATATCTCCTTTCAATTAGGACGTTTCTGTTTTTGGAAGGTAGGTTGAAAGGAATGGAAGGAGTTAAAGCATGTTCTGACCTAAATAAGATTGTATGAGATAAGGCGTGGAAAGTTTCACTTCCAAATGCTTTTAGATACCCCGAAGTGCTCCAATTTTATAAGCAACCTCATTTTGAAGCTCCTACAGAAACTTAGGCTCGTTTCCCCAGCACACGATATATTTTGTAGTAATATATATATATTTTATAAAAGTAATATATTTACTTTTGTAGTAAAATATAGTGTTTGTTACACTTTTTGACATTGCACTTGTGATGGGAATGATTTCTGGTTGCTATGGGAACTATCCCTTTGAGTGCTTTGGCAACTTGGGTTTAAATTCTCAACATTGTATTAATGTCGCTTTTGCCTTTTAATTTCTTTGGTTTGGAAAAGATAAAAACAAACAAAACACTTTGATCATCTTTATGCAGATAAGCAACACCAAGAGCTAAAGAGGTTTACTGAAATAAACACAAATGCAGTTGCTACAGTATGAAAATACCCAATGAAGAATTCACAGATACCTGGATAGATACATGGATTCATGGATATTTGAAATTTCAGCTATTTAAATGTTTAGACCTTACTAGAAGATTTTGTATACATACTGTGAATTCTCAGAATTTAAGTTGGCAGCCTATGTTGCTTGCATATAGTTTCTCTTACTTTGTAATACTTGTATTCTATGACCTTTATTTGAGTTCAGTAGAATTGCTCTGTGTTCATTGCAGCTAGATGATGTTGTATCTGAGTTGCATGTACTAAAAATAAGTTTTTCTCTTAATTGTGGACAGAATTATGTTTGAAGAACTTAAACGATTTATCATCTTTTGACTTGATCAGGATGGATAAAGCAAATAATTTCACACCAACAGGTAACTTTTTTAAAATAATTTTCAGAAGTCACGTTGAGATAGAAGGGAACTGCAAAGCCCATAGTTCTTGTGATCCACTAATGATAATACACAGATATAGGAGAGGGCATAATCTGAACAATAGTATGCCTAGAATATTATGGTAAAGTTAATTTAACAAATCATGGAAGTGTTATTCCCTTAACCTTGATCATTGTTTAGATCTTTCTGATGTTGCTGGAAATTTAGTTGCAAATTGGGAGAAAAGTATAGAACGTTATCACACACTAATAGAATTATAACAGAGCGAAGGAGAGGTTTTGTCAATAGCAGAGCTTCTCTATAGTCTGCTGCTGGAAGTGGTGGCTTCTCAGCAGCCACAGTTCACAGTGTGATATATTAGTGTGAATTCATCTTTATTGGAGAAAACTGTAACTGGCACATACTTCTTTCTGCCACTTTATGATGGGGTCAGTGATGTCTGTCAGACAGCTGGGGGCAATAATGTCTTGAGTCAATGGTGTTAAATCTTGCAGAGCTCTGTAATGAGAAAAATAAATCACTTTTTGGACTTAAAACATACACTGAATAAATATTTAGCTCTTTTTAATTTATTCCTCTTTTACAGAGACTGGAAGATTAATGGCATGGTATTACATTGCATTTGATACAGTGAAACAGTTTTTCACAATTAAAGGAACAGAGACCTTAAATGAACTGGTAACTGAACTTTTTAAAGAGAATTTATGTGTATCTGATTTTAAACAGAATCAAAGATAAAAGTTCAGAAGATTTTATTTCTTTTAAAGAGTTCAGGTTTTGTTTGTATGAAGTGCAAGACCTATGTGATATACCTAAATGAATTTTACATGCAGCATTTTTGAGGCTTTGTACTCAGCTTTTGAGTTCCATCTTTTTGCTGTAACCATCCTTGCTTATGGAGATAAAATTCTGATATTCTATTGTGTTATTAAATCAGTTTTATTGTAAAAAAAAAAAAAAAAAGATGCCTGAGAAGTAGATGTTGTTTTTGAATGAATGTGATTTTTTTAAGTCATTTTTTTCTGTTCATTATATCACAGGTTACTTATGTAACTATATTGTCACAAGAGGTATTTGGGTTTCCAGGAAACACTATGAAAGAATAATTGGCTATGAGCAAATGGAATGCCTTTTCTCATATTGTTCTGTCTTCATTGCTAAAGAATGGTAAAAGCCAAGTGAAATATATAGCAAACAACAAAAACGGTTAGCAAAAAAGTGTTAGCAGTGCAGGTGCTTTGGCGTAAGTTCAAATAGGGTAATGATTTAACAGTTCCATGGAAAATCTTTGCTTTGACCTCTATAGGAAGATGAAGAAAGTTGGTCAGTATTAAGGAGGACTAGATTGACCATCTTTTCATGATTAAAGAATTGAAACAACAATTTTTTCTGACAACATGTTTAATAAGTTGGATAATAAGGTGAAAGAAATGATAAGTTGGAAGAAATAGTGGAATAAATGACAGAGAATAATAAATTAAGAAAAAAAAAGTTATGTTGTTATAGGTTACAATGATCTCCAGCTGCACAGAATTTCTAGATGTCAAGTTACGAACAAATGAAAAGAAAATATTGAACTCTCTGAATAAAGATAAGAACAAGATAACTATCAGGTATAAAAGTTAAATACATTGAAAAAAGAGGTTATATTTTTAACAGTAATTGAAGTGAGTGGCTGAGAATATGTATGTTTTCTTGCATAGGTTTCCAATGGAAGGGAAGATAAAAACAAGAGAAATGAAAGTAAACTGGTAAATACTATATTGTATGCATGAATTTTAACAAAAAGTAACTATTTTGTGGATGTTGTAATCCCTGCTAAAATTTCTGTGTCATTGTAGAGTGGATCAGATCTTACCCTTTCATTGTTTTTATTCTGAACATTGTTTTCTCAGAAATTTCTATGAAGTTGTATATGTCACATATGAAGTTATAAGCAATATGTAAGCAGCATACTGCTTACATATCAAACAATAAATCCTTATTTTCCAGTCTCATTCAGGCTCAACTGGGATGCATTCCTATTCAAGACTTTACTTTGACACAAGATACTGGCAAAATATTTAGAAGTGGCATAAGAGTTACTAGATGTATGGTAAAACTTAATCTTTTTTTTTTTTTGTACATTTAATAACAAATTACACTTGATTAATACAGTCTACCTTATTTTTACAGGGTTAGCTGATTTTCTGGCTTCACGTAAAAATAACTTTTCTGCATTATTAAACTCTCTCATTTTAGCCAAGTGTTTCAGATGCAAACTTTGGGAAAATTCACTGCATGTGTCTAAACAGTTGGAAAAAATTGGTAGGTACCAAAACCAGTCAGAAGTTCTAAAGGTGCAATTTGAAACAGGATCAAAACTCATATTTATTGCAATTTTAAATTTTAAATTTTACAATTTTAAATTTTAATTTTACAATTTTAAAATTTTCAACAGGTGTATCACTGTCAAATGCTATGGTAAATGCTGGGCTGACCTCGTTTAAAAAAATAGAAGACATAAATGCAAGAGAGCTGGAATTGGTAATTTGTTGTTTTGCAGGGGGAAAAAAAGCAAAATATTGAGTAATACTTTTATTAGTAAATGCAGTATGATCATATATATATTATATAACTGCAAACAAGTGCAGTGTTTTAAGCAATTTATTCATTTTTACTACTAAATATACAGCATGTAATTTTTTTATTCAAAATCTGCAGGTTGTTTTGCCTAAGCAAGTTATATATGCTCAGGTAACTCACCTTATTCTGGAAAGCAGTTACTTAAACATGTAGAATTTCATCATAAATATGTTTTGAACCAAAATATGATAAACACTTCCCTTTTGGGAGTTTAAGGAAAAGCGTTAAAGGGAATGTATATTTACAGTTTCTGTGGATGTTCATGAGTAGGAAAATTGTTAATTTTCATTATTGTTAGTTTTAGTTAAAAGCAATAGATGAAAGTTCTGAATCATCTATGAAACAGTCCTTATTTTATGGAATGTAGATATTTTCCTCTGGGTGGTAAAATGGAATTTAGTTGTCCTGCTGCACAGCTTTTTTGGCGCTTGTTTTCTGAGGAAAATTTTACTGGTGTTCCAGAAGATACTGTGGACTTCTAAGTGAAGTGGATTTACTGATATTTTTCTGTTTTACCTTTTTGATTTGTTTTAATTTCTCCTTTCTGCCCCCTTTTGTGGTTTTGTGTTAATTTTTTTTCTATTACATCTTGGGCAATGTACAGGATTCATCTCACTTATAACCTAGGTAGTTCTTCAAGCTTGTGGGTTAGCTACTCTTACCTGAACAGAAAAGTTAGCAGGAAGAAAAGAAGTATTGGAATTAGCTTGATTTGGTACTCAGTTTCTATTTTGGACATTGCTGGTGGCAGAAAACAATCATAAGGGCTTTTGCAGTTTGTGTGTTACTGGTGACTTTGGTTTCTTGGATTCATGTGTCTGTTGGTGTCTCTGTTATCAGTTTAATGCATCAGAAATGAAACTAAATTTTGCAGATTCTAAACAGACATCCTCCTTTTGGAAACCAGATAAAAGAGTCTGTGTTGCATCTTCCAAAATATGAACTTGACATTGAACAGGTAAATACTTCTATGTTTATGTTTTTATTCTGATGACATTTAAGTACTATTAAATGAAAGGGCAAATACTGCTTTTTAAGAAACCTAGAGCCTTCACTGACAGAAGACAGGTAATGTCATGACTGTCTTTCACCTTAGCACATATAATGAAATTCTTGGATGTCAAATGAGAGCTTTGAAATAGTCCTTCCCTAGAAGTACATCAGATTTCTTTGTTGTTGTTGTTTGTTCCTTAATCTAGATAGTATTTTTTATTAAAGAATGTTTCATATATGAATTTGAGAGTTCTCTTATGTCTTAAAACAAACAAACAAAAACGCTCTAGAGCCAGGAAAGCATCAGGGTAAACCTACTAAATTAACTGTTGCTTGTTTTTTATGTCACATTTAGGAATATATAGAAACAGTAGATAATTATATTAAACTAGCTGGCAGCATTTCAACGGAAAAATGTAATTCAGTGCTCCAACCACATGTGTAATTACGTGCTGTGGGGTTCCAATATGGGCTCTGTCTTTGATAAAAATCATACAGATGCTATGCCTCAGCTTTCTGAAATATCAAATTTGAAAAATAACCTTCAAGTCTTTCACAAAGTTGGTGCAAAATAAAGACATCTCTAAAGTTACTTAAAAAGAAAAAAACTTTAAAAATATTAGATGTATGAAATACTTTTATAATGTAATATTTTTAGACAAGAGTCCTATGTCATTTGATGTAGTATCAGATGAGTGACTCTACAGTTATTCTCAGAAGAAAGATTTAATAATCATAAAATTTTCATAAAGAAATGTTGAAATGGCAGAAATGTGCTATTTATACTCAAAAATAGCCTATTGTCTTTTTTTCCCATTTATTCTTGCATTGAACGGAGGATTTTTTTTCAGACTTGCTGTTAGACCATGTTTTATTCTCAAAACTTTAATATGTCAGCTATGCTCAGTATCTGGCATTATATTATTATATAAAAAAACTAATAAAAATGACACCACAAATTGAGAAAACTGAGCTTTTGTGCTTCTATTAACAGTTAAAAATGTTTGAAAGGGCATATGTACTACTTAGCAGTTACCTCTTTTTTTCTAGCTTGCAAAATACAGTGATACATTGGCTGAAATCTTAGTAACCATCAAACTAACGAACTTTGAACAGCTACAAACGAAGAGAACTGCACCAGACTTTCACTATGTAACATTGGTCATAGGAGATGCTGACAATCAAGTCATTTTTAAGCAGAAGATTATGTATGTATGATTTTTTTCTTCTCACATCTTTTAAGCTGTTGTTGTTTTAATCCTTTCTGTGTTTTGCACCTTCTGCAATATTTTCTATTGATTCCCAAGTGGTACAAAATTATTCAGTATCCCGTAACACTTTCTAGTCATTCTGTTGTCATAGAAAGTAATTGACAAGATTCATCATAAAAGTAAAAAACAAAACTCTGGTCTGCTTGTCTGTACAGTGAATATGTGTAAATATATACTCAACTCTGATGCTAAATCTTAATGCAGTTTACAAGTACATGCAAAAAAAAGTAAAAATCTATTAAAATGATACATTTACATTCTGAGATTGCTACTTATACTTATTAGCTGGATTTATTTAATCGTATCGTATTGTTGAGACTTTTAAAGTCAGATATGGAGTTAAATTAAAGATGGATAACCTATGCTTGGAGCAAATGGGAAAAGGGGTGGTGATGTTGGAAGAATCCCTTCACCTGAGCATTGGCTGATTCTAGTGCTTTTGGCAGAACTGAAACTGCACTTGCAGGGTCCTGGCTCTCTTATGGTCACAGGTCATGTTTTATTACAAGGTTATTCTTAGTCCACTTGCCAAGCAAAATCCAAGAACCAAAGCTCAGTTAAGGTGCTCTCACTACTTTTACACCGCTGGTCCCATATTAAACAATCTTGTTGTTCATTGACCTTGTGTAATAGAAGTTTACTGATATGTTACAGGGATTCTGTATTGCTGAAAACTGGAAATTGGACTAAGAAAATTGAAGTGAAAAGAGCTGTTAGATCGGAGGACTTCAGTATAAACTTAGTTAGTTCTGATTATGGTATGTAATTGATACATTTAGAAACAACTCCATAAGGATTTCCAAAAAAAATATTCAAATGTTCTATCAAGGCAAAAATATGAAAAACTGATCAGTAAACACGAATTCTCTTCATTGCTTTTATTGTACTGAATATTGACTGATTCTAAATAGAAATCTGAGCAGCACATTAATATATTAGGAAACCTCAAGCTTTGTGTCTTTGCTTGTGTGGACTTAGTCCCCTCCATGGCAGTTACTCTCGAACTGAAGCTACCACAGCAGCTGAGAGATGGTGATGACTTCGGAACACAGTCATGCAATATAACTAGAAAATGGACTGACTGTATTAAATTGTCATCGTACCCTACCTGTAGAGAGAATTGCTGTGTGCTAGATTAAATCGAGTACATAAATCGTAAGAATATTACAGTAATTAGGCCTAGGAGAAATAGGTGGTATTTCAGTTGAACTTTTGACTCGGGGAAAAAAGGAGTGTTTTCTTCTAATGCGGAAAAAAGTGTTTGCTTTCTCTACTACTTAACTATCTACAGGGTCTCCTGAGTCCAGAAAAACTCAATAGTAACTGTTAATTTCTCTCAAATTGTGCCATTTATAACCTAACAGGACTTTTTAGCCTCTGTTTGGTTTTAAGTTTGCTTCTGATTCACATGTAAGGGAAATGCTTTCATTTTTTAAAAGCATGTCTGCTTTTTCAAGCCATGTTACTTGCCTAATATAGTGTTTCTAATATAAATCTTAGTTTAATTATCTAATACTAGAAACATCAGCATTCAACTTCAAAAGTGCTATCAACATCTTTGATTTATTCCTTTAAAAATAGGTTAAAATAGGATAAAACGGGTTATAGTACAATTTTACAGTGAAAACTAGATCAGCAATTCAAAGCCAGAGACTTTTGTTTTAAAACAATACAGAAAAAAAATAAAGGGGCTTCTGTAAACTATGTAATTAACTAAATTACTCACGTAGAAACCATAGCTTTAATTTATGAAACTCTGAGTTTTTTAATCTTAGTTGTAAAGAACTCATTTGTACAATAGCTTGCCTTTAATGGTGCATTAAATAAATATATATAAAAATTATTTTAACTTATAATTTTATATTAAACACACTTAAAGTGTGTGTGTGTGTGTGTATATATATGAATATATATAGTTTCTTAAGCACATTACAAAAGTGAATGTAATACGTAGTTTGGAAACATTTCGTAGTCATTTAATATTTCTGACTTTTTTAAAAGTTGGCCTTGATATACAGCAAGCATTTACAGCATTTTACTTGGGACCAAAAACCCTGGGAAGTAAAATTATTATAAATCAAAAATTGAAAGATGATTCTTCGCTTGATACGTGTCATGGCTCACCACAAAGGCTGCCATCAGCAAAAATGAATACAGGTAAACGATAAGATGACAAAATTGAGCTAGTACTGAAATAAAAAAGATGAATTTTTCTTTCAGTGGAGAGCTAGGTCTTTATTTCTACTGTTTCTTGAGTACAAAAACATTATGTTGATGCTTCAGCTGGGCAAGTAGTACAGTGCACTTTGAAGGTAAGAGAAAAATGTATGTGGTATCTCATAGTACTTCAGTTTGGTTTTGCTGGGAATGACATTGGTTTTGGGTAAGATTGGCTAATTTCTTGCAAATTATATTGGAACACTGTTGAAGGGAATAAGCTTTGCCATGCAGGATATTTTAGCCTTTCTTTTACTGCATGAAGTACTTCCAGCAATAAATATTAATTTTAAAATGAGTATTTCTTCATTATGTTCATCTAGGAGACAAATCTAAACAGGAGAATACGTGCAGGAAATATGGGAACAGAGAATGCAACCATCATTGTAAAAATAAAGATGTGTGTGGACATGACTGCTGTGAGTTTCATTGAACCTATTATTCCTGTCACTTTCTGACAAATGTAATTCAGAATAGTTCATAGATACCAATGCCTGCACTAACAAGCAAGCCAAGTCAAGCTTAAGTTGTTGCTATGATGCAGTCATAAATGTAATAATAAAACATTTTAGTACACTTTCATAAGGACTACAGTGATTAATAATATTTTTCAAAACACTTAGCTTATAAGAGCATTGTCAAGCTTGTCACGTTTTTGTGGAAGCATGAGTGCATTAAATATTCAGCTTTCAGTAAAACGTACTAAGTTTAGTGACAAAGTTTCTAGTGTTTAGAAAAGAGTTAGGATTTGTCCCTCCTAAAATAGTCTGAAGGTCTTTTTAATTCTTTTATTCAGGTAAAACTGGAGTGTCTCCAAAGTTGGAAATGAAGAGGGATTCAAAGTTTTCTTTGTACCTGGCTGACTTAAGGAGCAGGGACTCGGTTTCATCTGTACTCCCAGTAAAACGATTAAAGGTTCATTTGAATAGTCAACCATTGAATTGCTTTATCTGAAACTTTTATGTATTTGTATACACTTACTGCTGGAAAGCATTTCATAACTAAAATTATAAAGTATAAACATGCAAATATGCCCCTTCTGTGAGGAATGTGAACAGCTAAGAAGCACAGAAGTAACTACAGGCCTGATGATTTGTGAAAGGTTCAGCTGCTAGTTGAAATGCTTGCTGCTTCCTGTCATATGCTTCTTTGCAAGTACCCGGTGTTTTGATTTCATGGTGTTTGATCAGTTGTGGTGGGTGAGCTGCAGAGGCATAGCTGGAAGGTACCATACTGCAACCTCCTTTTGGCAAAACATGATCTGAAATGGAAACAAATTGTGGTATCTGTGAGAATAATGTTACCGAGAGAACTTTCTACATTGATACTGAGATCTGCTCGTTTATGGAAAAAAGTAACTCTTCTACTTTTTAAGCTGAAAGTTTTCAAAGCGGTGTCATGTTAAACTAGTCTTTTCTGCAGCAAGAGTGGTATTTTAAATTTTGGAGTGTTTCACTTTCTCAGGATTTGTTTTTTTGCAGGGGAGAATGATGTAGCTGTAGCTAATAGAGAAAGAACAAATTTAGTGATAACCAGTCTGACCATGCCAGGGTATTTGGATAATTCTAAGCTTGTAATTTAAGCCTTTTATCCACTTAAGTAACTACACAGCAGAAAGAGTTAACATATGATCTTTAAAAATATGCTACTTTAATATGCAAAGTTAATGATGTTTCAGATCATTCAAAAAAAACCCACCACTTTTCAATGTGTATGTCTTGTCACTTACAATATGCCTTCTTTAGATGCAGATGCTAAATCAGTCCCAGAATGTGGACCTCTCTCAATTTGTTTTTACACGCAAATCTTCAATGCCAGCATTGCCAAGGTACTATAATTTTTTTAAAAGAAAGTCTTATTTTAGACAGTGTGCTAAGTTTAAACAATTAAAACTTTATTCTGAATCAAATTAGTTTCTGTTGTGACTTTAACTGTTTTACTAATAATATTTTGGGTTTTTTTTGAAGATCTGACAATAAATCATCATCTTCGTGGCCTTCAGTAGATCAAGAAGATAACATTAATGTGGTAGGAAGGTCTCCAAAACCACTGCAGTCCTGGAATTATGGAAACAATAGTAAGTTATTGCTATTGAAATTTAGTTTTCACTGTTTGGAATTCCATGTTCTTCATAAACTGACACTTGCTGAAATCACTGTAATAGCCACTATAACATTACAGAGCACCAAACATTCAAGAAAATGACAGTGCCCATCTAACAAAAAAGGGGGGGCGGAGGGGTTTAGTAACCTAAACCTGTTGTTTATTTTAAAGTGGTATATGTAATAATAATCAGATGAAAGGATCATAGTCAGATGAAAGGAAAGAGTACGGGAGGAAACAGGAAAATTGTCTTTGCACCAGAGGAGGAAAAAGAAAAGAATTTCTGAACATTATCACTTTTTAATTAGGAATTTTAACAATAACATTTGAATATATGTTTGTCCTGGCTAGTTCTTAGCCATTGGATAGTGTGAGGAGAACAATGAATTAAGAACAATTTGAAAAACACTATGAAGAGTAGAAATGACTGAATTATACCATTAAGCACAGAATCAAACTGGTTCTGACAAAACAGAGGAAGGAAATTGCAGTGATGGAAGGCTTGTTTACTAGGCTCTACAATGGAGATAACCATTTTCTTAAAATAATGCTGAGTAACGAGTGTAAACATCGTGATCATTTTAATATCTTGAACAAGTGGTCTTAAAAATAGAGTGCAGTTTTTTGCTTTACTTGTGCATCGCAAATGTGTTGCAGGTTTGACTTCGAAGAGTTTCGTGTCTGAGAGTCATAAAAGCCAAGAGACAATGACATCAAAAAACAACCTTAAAGAATCTTTAATGCATAACTCGACTGATGCTGATAAAAGCAAGTCTTGGTTTTCGGAGACTTTGAATATTAACTTTGAATTGGAGAATGATGTTTGGGATGATTTTGATGATGAAAAATTAGTACTTGCTAGCAACATTTCCAGTAGAGATTTAGGTAAGATTATTTTGACATAACAATTTTTCCTACTTAAAATTTTTTTCCAATCTCTTTTCCACAGCATTTGTTGTTGTATATGTTCATTAGGATTATCTAAATATCTTTGGTTAATTGACTTGACCATTGGATGTATTATTGTACTTTGAACCTTACCTATAAGGAGATAAATTAATATAAAATAGAGAATTGAGAAAGGCATATTTCAGTTTTTTACAGATGACCTGTGACTGCCTAATTTACATGACTACTTATCTCTGTATGAAAAATTGTCCAAAATCCACAGAAGAAATATTTAAAGTGTAAAGATATTTGAATAAAACTTATTATTATTTATGGAATTACATAAAATACAAGAATGGTTGTCTGCTTTGTGCTTGAATTTTTGAAATTTTTATTCTTATATGGTACATGGAACTGTTCACCTTGAAATTACAGATGAATGTGAACCACTTTGCCAGTACACAAGAAGCAGAGTCACAACTGACATTTCAAAAGAGTAAGAATTATATGGAATATATCATGATTTCATTCAGTTAAAGAGAAATATCTATAGTTGATATATATGCTAATGATATTTGTTTAAGGATATATCTCTTCCAGAGAAACTGGAATTTAACCAGTAAAAGTGAGTGAAATTTCAACTTTAAAAAATGTGAATTGCTAAATGATTTGGAATGAACTTTTAGTTAGTGTGGATGGATGTAAATTGAGAATGTTGAACTGAAAACAAAACACTATGCACTTCTGTAAAAATACTTATATTATTCTGCTTGATATTTTCAGTTCTTGCACATTACAAGATGAGACCAATTCCCAGAATTCAGTTGTTTCTGTGTTTAATGGCCCTTCAAAAGGGAAATTGTCCATACAGAGTGGAAATATAAATATGGTGAGTAAAGGCTATCTATAACAGTTTTTCATATAATAAAATTAGAGAATTTTATTTCATATTTATCATGTTTGCATAATATAACAATTTGGTGGTTTCTTTTTGCAGTTAGTTCTTTTAACTATACACGCTTTGTTACATTTACATTGCAGTTCAGTTTTCAAGAAAAACAGTATTCGAATCCTTCACAAGAGTTCAAAAACGTAGAGTGTGCTTTGAGCGCAGAAATCATCTCAGACTCTTCTAAATTCACTAAGAAAGGGGATTTTTTTATTTGCACCAGAGAACCAGAAAAAGAAATGGATTCCAGGTAATACGAAGTAATTTGTGTGTTTTAATGTTACCTCAGTGTTCAGATGCTTAGTTCTTTGTATAACTCTGGTATTTAGGTGAGGCACTTACTTATAGCTTATAGCAGATTCATTTTGAAGGAATTAATTCTCACTGTAATAGTAGCAATTAATTTTTCTTAAGAAGGAAAAGACTTAAAATTATTTTGCTTGTGTTGACATCTGTTGTTGGTACTTTATGCAATATTTCTGATTCCTTAGGACTTGTTGTACAATATATTTTTTATTTGCTTAATTTTCATTAGATATCATCCTGATGATGAAACCAATGATGTCAAGCCCTTTCTTGGAATATTTGATGACATTTTCTGATACACGAAATATATTGTAAGTGCTGGAGAAAAAATATATAGTCATTTTTCCAGAGCAAAACATTCAAATGCCATTAAGAGAAGTTGTTTTCTGTTGTAGGACTATTATTAAGGGGTAGTTTGCTGCACAGAGTAGATATTATAAAAATGAATGTCTCATGAGGTTTTAATTATATGATCTTAGTTTGAAAAGTATTTAAATCTTTACCTTTTTGGGGATAATTTTCAGCGAAAAATATTGAAATGTGTAAATAAAGGAGCGTAGTTCTGAAAGAGAAAATAAGCTGTTTCTAACATGCCCCAGCTTATTCTGGAACGAATGAAATGCTGTCCTCACAAACGTCTTCATCTTCTAGTTTATCTATGTCAATTCTTCTAATGCTAGGTTTTTCATAATCCTGATTTTATCTAAAATAATTATATTTACAAGTAAATGGAATAGTAAGTTAT
The DNA here is from genome assembly GCF_003342845.1 of Nothoprocta perdicaria. Classification (NCBI taxonomy): domain Eukaryota; kingdom Metazoa; phylum Chordata; class Aves; order Tinamiformes; family Tinamidae; genus Nothoprocta; species Nothoprocta perdicaria. The sequence goes on along the minus strand of NW_020455205.1, from coordinate 4,220,427 downwards.
CCTAGGCTGTATTTCTTTTTATTAAAAACTTTTTAATAAAAAAGTATAACTGCCTTCATGTATTTTTTCCAGACTGTAAGCAAATCAGTTATAAATTAGTTATAAACAATATTTTGTAGTTACATTTAGCTGACACTTGAGGTCATAAAATGGACATTTATACATTCCAGTATAGATTGAGGCCTGCCTTTGGACGGGCTCATTTACTGGCTCCCAGCAGCAATTCTGATACTCAGTTCCTCTCATGCTTTGAAAAAGAGGCTTTCAGTAATGGGGGCTACTGCTTTTTTTAGAGTTGACTCTGTCATTATTGATTTCATTTTTGCAAATATCCTTTCTGATAAATCAGAAGAGAGCAAAGTTATCATCTTGTGTCCTTCCAAATAAAAACAGCGCAAATATAAGTGGTGCTGGAGATGACCAGACCGGGGGAGATAACCTCCTAAATAGCTTCAGGAGTCAACTTTGGTGTCCATTTTTTCCCATCAAGGAAATCTGTTTTGCATTAAAGAATTGTTTAATAGTATTGTCTATAATAAAAGAAAAATGTGTCCTTTTGTCCAAAAAAAACCTGTCAAATACAAAATATTCCTTTCCAGTATGTTATCAGATCTGTGAATTTGCCAATGATGAGCCACATAGTTGATGAAGATGTATCTTAGTCTCAGCCACACTAGCCAAGTTCCCTAATTCCAGCAATGCATTACCTTTCAGGGAAAATGGCTCCTACTCACTCCTAGACAGGGTTTATCCCTATGCAGGGTACCAATAATAAAATTTTGTGTTTGTCTTGCTGCGAGTCAAAGGGAATAATGCCTGGAAACTTCTGTTCTCTGTGAAAACCACCTATAGGAAAGCTCTGTCCAAATGGTGTACTGCTTGCAGGTCTCATCAGTGTCTCTGGACTTCAAGAGAAGGAGGGGTAAGGGTGTCGTGGCCTGCTCTCTTCCGAGCATTTCTGGTCCTGGTTTATGTGCATATGTGAAAACCAAATTTTGAAAGACATAATCATCTCCAGGCACAGATATGACTCTAATTCCAGCCTTGGATGGACTCAACTGAAAATCCCTCTCAATATTCATCCACTGGTTTGGTGTCCACCTGCTAGTAATTTTTTTTGGACAAAAAGTTACCAAGGAAAGATTCAACTGCCTAGATATAGATGTCCTTTTAGATGCCTTGTAGAATCTTTCCTCATTTCCATCTGCCCTCCCAGAAGACCACAGGTCTGTCTCTCCACAAGGAGCTATGAACTACCTGTTGGAAAAACACTGTGTATCATTCAGGCACCAGGGAGTGAGTCAGGGGCTTAAACGCAGGAGCCAGTGCCCTTCAGATGTCCTAGGACTCCACTTGGCTGCTGCATGCAGCTCCCTATCAGATACTGATTAAAACATGCTAAGTAATTCAACAGAGAAAAGACAGTTGCACTAAGCCACTCCCAAAGGATAAAATACAGATTAAAATATATAAAAATATTGTTAAATTGTGATTGCATCCTGTGTTTTAGTTTTGCAGTTACTAATTGAGTGAATTTAGATTAGTGGAATTGAATAAGTAATTGTGGGGATACAGCAGAATGTCCTAGTCATTTCTCTGGGGAAGATTCTGTATAATTTACTTTATAACAATACTGTTTCCAATAATAGAGAAACTAGAAATAGTGAAAGAGAATTCAGTGTGACAGGAAGTCTGATTTTACCATCAGACCATTCTACCATTCATCTGATCCTCTGTAATAAAATACATGCTCATACCTGCTTTTAATTTAACTTCTACTTTCTTATATGTGTTCTTGTCCTATCACATATACTGGTTTCAGAATGCAAACTGAGGTCAACTGTATCTCTGCCTGAAGAAAATGCACTCAAAAAACTCCAGAAATGTTAATAGAAAAATACGTATAACATTTAAACGTGTCAGTGGGCATGCTGGTGTATAAGGTATGTTTATAGCATATAGAATACTGTAAATGTATTGCAACATAATTATGACTATATAGCATGTCTCAGGTTCTTTTTTAACTATGTAGACTTTATTCGTGTATTTGAAAACTTAAACTTCTTGTAATGCTTAATCCATTAAGTGTATGTTTTGTTTTCTGTACCTTTACAGAATAGTTTCTGTAGCTTTACAGAATCCAAAAAGAATAGTTACAATCAGTTATTTTGTACAGTATAGTTTTGCCACCTCCAACATCATTATTACAGAATCAGTGGTATCTGTTCTAAGAGAATAGGGTATTGTTACCTCTTTACTTCTCCTTTCCTGATTTTATGTAGGAGCAGGAGAGCAGTACCATGTCAGTCTGAATGTGATATGCATGACACTAGAAGCATGAATGCTTGCTTTTCTTTGAGATCCTTTCCTTAACAAGGAAATAAAAAAGGAGGGACTAAGTGAGAATGAAATTCATTTTCACCAGAAGACTAACAAAACATTGACTGTATTGAGGGTTTATGTAACAAAATGATGCACATGTTTTGTGCTGATAGTTTGAACTGATGAAATTCAGTATGACTGAAAAAGTCTGTCTGGAAAAGGCCAGTAGGAGCTCGGGCTGCTGTTGTACAGCCAAGATTATAAGGTCCACCCTGTGGAACTGTTCTGCTGCATTTAAACACGTATGAGAAAAAAATTATGTCATCAGTTATTTGTTATTTCCAATGTCATGAAGTGCCTGAGTATGCTGGCAAGGAATTTCTTATTCAACATATGCTACATGAAGCAAACATGTAATAATTATATAGCAAATCTTTTTGGTTCATGTTACATGGCAATTTCTACATTTTAGATAGCTTAGCATGGGGAAGAATGCAAAACAGATTTTGTTCTGGAGACTGGGAGTGTGTTTTGTTTGCATAAATAAAACTGTTTCTTTTGCAACTGTGAAACTTTCTATTAAAGGATGCATATAACTTTTAAAATGAAAAGATGCTTGTAACTGTAAATGGCTATGATATATTTGCTGCTCTCCCACCCATTTAGAGGCAGAACCTATTTATGAGGCTTTATTAAGTGCAAATAATTCCTATGGCTTTAGCAGAGAAGAAACAGCTGCAGAATATAGTCTGATTTGCATATAAATGACATTATTTCAGCTCAGAGAGGAATATTGAAAAAATACATATTTCTACAGAGAAAACCTGGTAGTCACACATATTAAGGTCAGCTTGTGTAACTTAATTTTTAAGCTGTTCCCTGTTGATATCTGATCACACTTCCAGCTAGATTCAGGTTCTATCAGTTTTACCCACTATGAAATTGTGAATTTTTGCATGTAATTGTATTTTAGGAATAAATTCTAAAACATTTATCTCAACAATTCAAGCTTTTATAAATACTCAGAATGTTTATTAATATGAGTGTCCAACTGCAAAATCTATGTTCTTCCTTACCTTCAACACTGTAAAATAAGGTGTGAGAAAAATGCTGTTATTTGAATAAGATAGAGGAAAAAAATCTGCTAATCATGTCTAAAGACTTTAATAAATGGTGAGATATAGTTGAGGCAGAGCAAATATTTGCCTCAATTTATCTCCTCTATCAAGGATAAGTTCATGTTTCTAAAACTTACGACGAAGGAAGGCAGCCACTGACCAACTGAGATGGTGGCCAAAGCAAAAATTCAGCACTTGAAATCTAAACGGACACATGCCCTACTATCCCAGTTCTTTCATCTCCCCACGCAAGTTCTCTGAAATTGTGTATTTATTTCGGTGTGCAGTACAATTGTAGATGACTTTCATAATCATTATGGTTTTAGTGTAGTTCCTGCCTAGCTGGGGAGCAGCTCGGATGCAGATGGGGCTCCGCGCTCCCCAAGGGGAGGCACCCAGCAGAGCCTGGCTCTGCCCAAGGGAGCCTCCCTCTCCCACACACCTTCCCACTTCACCAGGATCTGGATACGAGGTAAGTAGGTGCAGGAAATAAACCTCTTTTATTGATGCTGGAAAAGGTATGGCGATGAGATGGATCTCCTTGACTTGTGATATATTACAGGGATACGTGTGAGAGATGGGAGGCTTCCGTAGTGAGGAAAATAGCCTGCATTAGGATGATAAGAAGTACAGGCAGATCGCGCTCTCTCTCCTGGGTGTGATTGCCATATTAGCAGGAGGGTAGAAACAATCTTCGTTTCTGAAGCAGATTAACTGCAGTAAGAGTGCATACTGAGAATGAAGGCGATAAAATGAATGTTGTTCAGGAAGACAACTTGGAATGGTGAAAAACAGTTTCAGGTAAGCATGTGGTTCAATAGAAATTAGTCTCTGTCCACAGAGTTTATAGCAGCCAATCGCAAATGCACTTTCAGTTCAAACAGTTAATAATATCTCTGTGCTGTAGCTTAAGGGATACGATTTTTAAAATTATTGTAGTGTGGGACCGATAAATTTCAGCACTAAGAAGGCAGTACTCCATATAATTTATTTTAGATTTCCATCTAGGGTATGTTCTGACTCTCCACATGAAAGTCAAATTGTCCATGTAAAATGGTTTTCAGGTGATAAGTTGACCCCTGGGGTTTTAGTCAAATAATAGATTCAGAACTCTATCTGACTCCTCAATCTGTAAAAACTAGTTATTGGCTGCTTGAAGGATTTAATAAGAAGGAGGAGGAAAAAAAAATAGCCTTAGTGTAGTGACATTTTTCTCATTAATGGGGACAACATTAGAATCACAAACTCCATCTGGATTTGGTAGTAAATACTCTGCTGGCGTGTTTGGAGTTGTTCTGCGTGAGGAGTGTGTGTATCTATCGCTATATGTGCTGTAAGATGTATATGGAACAAGGGGTATTTCTGATATGTACGTAGAGCTCTTTAGAACAGGGTGTTTGCTGTGCCACCTAGAGCTCTTTAGAACAGGGTGTTTGCTGTGCCACCATCTGGCCATTCTCTTTAAAGGCATTCTGTCTGTCACCAGAGCTGCCATCCGCAGTTTTGCTGGTGTAGGACTGTCCTGCTGTGCCTGCAGAAACACCAGCAGAATGGCAACGTAGCCACCTCTTCCTGCTAGCACACAGCAGAGAGAAATAGAAAATGTCACAATGTGTTGTTGAAATACACTGCAAAACGAATAGTGACCTGAAGTGAGGTTTTAAGTTTGTGTCTGAAATTACTACAGTATCAGCTGTATTTTTCTTATATTTTTAGATTTTTATTTGAGGATAATTGTATATTCTTGACAATGCCTATAGGTAACTCCTAGTGTGTTGTGTGGCTCCATGATCAGTTTAAGCAGAGAGGAGATTGGGTAGAGGTTTCCTTGTGGTTTTGGTAGATGAGTGTATGTGTGTACATGTATGTGAAACAGAGGACTGGGGAGCGACAGAAGGAAAACTAAGGTGACAGTAAGATGGCATCAGTAAAATGACAGCAGATGTACTCTGACTGAAAGCATGTCTGAGGTTAGTGCTGACTGAACATCGCTTTGAATTCTGTGCAAGGTAAGTTACCTCCTGCTTTTTGGTAACTACAGTTCATTTATTTGTTTGTTTAGCTTTACAGAGGAAATTGGGTGCTAGTTTTCAAGTGGACAGGCTGTAACAGATGTGGGACAGGTCTGTTTGCTCACCTGAGCAAACTCATGTGAGCCAGTATTCATCTGCCAAAGACTGCACCAGAGCCAAGTGTCTGCCAGGCTCCCCCAGTGCTTTTCCTTCAGAGGAAAATCTGAGGACCAGAGGAGTAATGAGTCACTCCAGCTTCTGCTATTGACTGGATTTACTCTGCATGAATGTTTTCCAGAGCAGCTGTATATTCCCCTTTGGGTTATATGTTTCTCTGAGGCTGATTTTAAAATTTGACCAGCATTTTTAAGGTTTCAGGTGTTTGCACTGAAGCATTCAGCTGTTCACTGAGGTCATTACCAGAACGTTTGCATCTGTGGCCCCAGTTAATTGCCGGCACATAGGCCACGCTTTGTGTTTACTCAAGCCCTTTGGGCAACTGTTTCCTCTTCTAGCATATAATGATGTACGGAAGAAATTAAGGCAATTTATCTGTATTCCTCCACATGCCTTGCATGTTCCAGCAGTGCCAGGCTGCTGCTCTGTCGGGCATTGCCCTAATACGGTCTCCACTGGACGTGATGCACCTTGATGCTGGGCTGCACCACGAGTCCCAGCTCCTGGAACAAGGCAAGTGTGTGGAGCAGCTACATGGCCAGTGCCGGCCCCTTGGAACAGCTTGTCCCAGGAAAAGGAGCCCAGTCAGGCCGCGGAAAGGGGCAGGCAGGGTTAGGCTGTGCTCAGGGATGAGCTTTACGAAAATACCCCTCTTAGGGTGGGAGAGAAGTGCCTGGCCCAGGACTTTTAACTTGATCCATCTGATAACTAGAACAGCTTTTGTTCAGTACAAATGGCAAATGAACTACATTAATTATATAGAGTTTCTGAGTGCTGCTTGTAATTGCTATTGGCAGCTATTAATGTCTCTTCAACTGTATTTTTTTCGCAGCTTAGTGACAGTTCACCAAGATAAAGCACATTGTTGGCTTCACAGGTGGCAGGGAGTACTTGGGATATTCCAGGATTTCATCCCAGCTTCACAGCTCTCCATGTTGCCTTGAAACTGCTGGGTTTTGTGTCTCCTGTGAAAGAGCTGGAGTAAAAAAAAAAAAAAAAAAAAAAAAAGGCAGCATTAAATTTACATCTCCAGTTGCTATGCAGATGGAATGGGAAATGAGCTCTCTGCCACCAAGCGGAATCAGTAATATTATTTCAAGCCCTGGCTAACATCTGTAAACATCTGTGCCTGCCCACAGACCCCAACAAGAGGTTTCAGAACATATTTCTTTAAAAAGGTCATTGAGGAATACAACCCCCAGGATGCGCTGCACACTAAGTGTTTTAATATGGCTCTTGCAGAGGCCTCATATTGGACATTTCCCCTTCTTAATTATGCTAACAATCTCCAGCCTGAGGCATATTGAAACACCATCCATCTGCCTTGGAAAAAAAAATGTATGTGGAAAAAGATTTTTTTCTGTGTGCTGCCGTGCGCTTCCCTCTATACGTGTGCACGGTGGCAGGGAGCAGTGTGGGGTAGCCAGGCTCCCTACAGGACTGAGCCCGCTGCTGTTTGGGGCCATGGTGATGGGCGCTGTGTCCTTGAACTGTTGATGGCCGTTGCTCCAGGGAAGGGCAGGCAGGGTCCATAGCCTTGGTGCACCGCGGAGTGGCCAGGCAGGAGCAGGGCTTGGAGCAGCTCCCTCCTTGGCACGGACTCGCATGGACCTTGGTCTCGCCAGCAAGTGGCAGCAGGGCCATGTGAGGAGCCAGATGTGCCCCAGGGGGGACCTGCTAGCCCTGGCAGACCCTCCTGGCCCAAGAGGTGACTTGTCCCGGGTGTTTGGTTCCCAAGGGCCAAGTACAGAGGTATCCCTAACTCTGCAAAGCGCCTTCCTCCCCTGCTGCCCTGCACAGAGTCTCGGGACATGGGCCGGTTTGGTTTGGGTCACCCCGCTGTTGTGCCATGGTTGCAGCCCTGCTCTCCTGGTTTGCTTGCACAGTGAGCTCCTTAAACACAAAGGTGCTGTTGCCTAGTGTAATGCTGCCGAGGGCTGTGATTTCATGCACAGAAAAGCCCAAGTAGCAAACGGGTCACTTAGGTGGGCTTGACATGTCCTGGGACAGAATGCATTGAATTGGTGAGGAGGGCGCCCCTGAGCCCCCATCAATGTCGACATTTCTGCTTCTAAGGGTTTTTCCCCTTGTGAGAGTTGTGTGACCCCATCCAGGCTGGGGTTTCCTGCTGGCTGTTCTGCTTTGTCATTTGGACTGCAACAGCGCGAGCTGAACCAGCCTCTGGGGACGGCCAGGCCACCATTTTGCAACACCTCTCTTTCAAGCCACCATTTTGTGTCACCTCTTTTTCAAGCCACCATTTTGTGTCCCCCCCCCCTTTCAAACAGCCATCCTACGCTGGGTGTGCCTGTGCAGAGCCGTCTTCACGTGTCACTCCTCTCCGTGCAGACGCCGCCGGCGCGTGCCTGCCCCCCCACCCAACGCCTCTGGCTGGTGGAAAAGCAGAGGAGGGAAAGAGCCGCTTTCTGAAAGCAGAAACTGCTTATGGCACTCTCAGGATTTACGATCTCCTGAGAAGGAAGCTGCTTGCCCTGAGCAGCTGTGGAGCTGACCTTGCTTCCCGAACCTGTTGAGGCGGGAAGGGAGCAGCTGTGAACGGCTGTGGAGCCATCCTGCCATGACCCGGCCGCGCTCGGCCCTGCGCTGCCATGGCTGTGCGGATGGCGGTGACCGGCAGTCCAGGCACAGCTCCCCTTCAGTGTTCCTACGCTGTTAACTTTCGGAAGGGCAGTCCCCCTCGCGTATTTATGCCAACAATTTGGGATTTGAAACTATTCATGCATGCAAAATGCCGGTAGGAATTGTGTACTGCCCTGTGCGAGCAAGGGCTGCGTGGGAACGCGGGTCGGAGCGCTGTGCGGCGCGCGCTCCATGGGAGCGTTACGGCGTGGTTTTAAATCCTGGCGCTGCAATCGGGCTGTTCTTGTCCCTTCTGGATTTGTTCAACTTAACAGCTAGTGTGTCTCGTGTTTGCGCGAAGATATGCCCAGCAAATCAGGCAAATTTAAAAAATAGATGAAAAAATATAGTGCTGTGCACATGTTTCAGGTTTGTTATTTATTAATGGACTCCAATTTCCATATGATAGCCTATTTTTTTTTTTTTTTAACTTTGGCTCAATAGATAATTTTTGCCAATTACATGTAGTCAGACGGCTTCAAAATCTGTTTTTGCTTTTCTCATGCATAAAGGCCAGGATTCTGTTTCAGGTTCTAATTAAACCCTACACTGATTTTAAAGATTCTATTGTCCTTTCCATTAAATAGGAGTTTTGTTAGATCTTTAACAAGACCTCAGTGGGGTAATAAATCTAAGCAACTGTCCTTATTAAGAGCAGATTATCCTCATGAGATGGTAAGTCACAGAACTAACTGAAACCATTTGGAGAGACTGAGCTAAGCCTTTTTCTCCCTGAACATTAAACAGACTTCCGAATGACTTGCTTGGGTGCTCAAATTAAATTAAATGATTTTTTGTTTATTTTTCACATATTCAGTGTAGGCTATTTGCATTTACTTAAAGTTTAAGGGTTTCATTCAGCAAAATTCACTCCAGGGTAACAATCCTTATTTCCAGTAAACAAGCTTTGTAGCCATAAATGAAAGCCAAGCAGTCTTATGATTTCTTTTGTGGGCAATCCTTGGAACACTTGTGGTTTTTAGGCCCTGATGACCTTATGAGTATATCCCTGCTTCATGAGATGCCCCACAACAGTGGATTTCTTGGCCGAGGTTAGCCCTGTATTTGTCCTACTGCCAAACTCATCGTGTTGTGCATTTGACCAAAGATGTCCTGGCTGCTGGACCTGAGGATGGCTTTTAATCAGAGAGAAGTGGCCACAAAATCCACCAGAAGCCTTGGCTACACTTAGCCTTGCAGCATTTGTGCATTGCCAGGCTGGGAAAGAGGACTCTGCTCTCTCACTTCTTTTTGTTTCTCTTGGAAATGAAAGTGATTTGTTTTGTTGGAAGGTGCTTGCCGGTCTGTTGGTACTTGTGGATTATTTCATTCCTGGTTTTAATCACAAATTGGTTTCAGATGGGGCATGACTTCCTCCACACAGTCAAATCATGAATTTCATGTATTTAATTCCCAACTTTGCTATATACATTATAGTGTGAATTTTTAAAATTATCCACTTATTTTGAAGCTCTGTTTTGTGGTGCCTGGTTCAAGATGCAGATTTCTGTGACTTAATTCAACCCAGAAGCCATCAGGCAAAGGCAGAGAGCGCAGGGCCATCCTCACAGCAAGAGACCTTGCCTCACAGTCTGATTTCTTTTCCTTTCCCTCCTTGGCTGGCTCGGTGTGGGAGCTGCTGTGACTTCAGCTGCTGCCCTCTGCAGAGCACATTGCAGGAAGCCGGTCTCCGGGGACAAAGCCACACGTGATGCGGCCCACGTCCGCCTCCATCGGAGCGATCCTGCTGCCCCGCTCACGCGCACGTGAAGACAAACCCTTCTTGGTTGCTGCAGCTGCACCAGCTCTCAGCCACCAGGTATTTAACGTCCTCAAGTTGGTGTCCTGTCCCTAGGCTGTTCTGTTCCTGCTTTGCAGCCCAGTGTCTCTGTAGAGCCAAAGACTGCGAGGCTGCAGTCGCTTCTACGTGGTGCTCTGCTATGTTTCTTCGTTGAGGCATGTACTCGACCCTCTCTTGTCCTCTAAGTTGCACTGTACGGATATTTTGGGGCATAACAAATTAGAGGAATATAGTCCAAGACTATTCATTTCTAATTAGTGGTTTGCTGCATATCCTGGGTGAAAATGCAGATTTTGATCAGCCTTCGTCTCCTGCTCTTGCAGCAGCCAAGACTTAGGCATGGCAGGTCATTAGGGAGGTGAAAAATATGGTTTAAAGTGAGGTCTGTCGTTTCTCAGCATCATGGCTCCCCTGTGCTCCGGTAGGAAACTCAGAAAATGGAAGGTGCTGCCTACAGACAAGCCTCTTGGCTGGTGCTGTGCTTGCAGTGCGGGGCCTGGGGTAAGTGTGGGGCAGCGCAGAGCCCGGCTCCGAGATGGGGTCGCAGCTCCTCCATCCCACTGTCTTGTGCACCTCCGCAGAGGGGCTAACATCACTGGGCCCGGCTGCTGGCTCTGCTTTCTTTTCCTTCCCCCCTCTCCCTGCTCATATCCCCAACAGCAGGCCCAGGAACTAATCCTGGTTCTGCGCTGCGATGGGAGCTTGTTTTCACTCTCAGTGGGGCAGAGCTGAAAAGCTGGTGTCCAGCAGCAGAGGGTAGCTCTGAGCGTCTGCAAGAAGGTGACGTGTGGGGACGAGAACTCTAGTTTGCTTTTCAAAGTGAGTAGCTGAGGTTTAGGTGGGAAAGGAATAGAAATGCTAAATGATTACTGCTAACACTTGCTAAGATGACAGCAAATCTCCTCTATATTAATGTTCAACTTCTGAGACTAGATTGAATCTTGCTTTATTAAAGAAGGTAGGAAGCCTAGAAGTAGCTCTTTAATCTTCAGCTGGAAAACACAATTTTGAAGCCCATTATCTTAGGGATGCAATAATCAAACAGAGTAATAACTGATGTTAAAGCAACTTTGAATATTATTTAAAGTATTTTCCAGATGGAAATAAAAGTTGATAGGATGGTGTCAGACTGCCTTGGACATCTGCTGTGTTCATGATGCTGCACACACTGAGAAGAGAAGTTGATTAACATGTATTTTCAGCCTGTGAGATTGTTTGAGAACTCTACTGAAGGCTAAAAAGTAATTATGAGATTTATAAATACTTGCTGTTTGCAGCGTTGGGCTGCTGGGATTCCATCAGCACTGTGTTACAAACACAGCTCTGCCTGTGAGGCCTTCCCAAAACTGGAGTCCTGCAGCTTTGGGCATCTTCTGGCTCAGAGAGGGAAAAGGTGCCATTTGGCAGTGGCTCCTGCTGCTGGTGCTGAGCCATCCCCCTCAGCACGTCCTGGAGTATTCTGTCCAATGTCGTTTTAGAGGTCCTAGATGAGGCAGTGGGTCACTCGTGGTGCTGCGACGGTCACAGTGAGGTTTCCCTTCCCGCTGCTCGTGCTGTCCTGCCTCCTGGTGCTCCCGGGGTGGATCCAGCCTGCGTGGGGGTGGCACATTGCGGAGAACGTGCCGAGTGGCCCAGGAGCGCGAGCACCGGCCTGGCGCCTTCCCTGGCTGCACAACTGTCCTGTTGTGGCCCCTTCTGCAGCGCGCTCAGGGTTTTGCTCACACGGAATTGTATTTCCTTTCCCCATCCCCATGTTTTTCACCTTTGCCAAATTGTAAAATGCATCTGCTCTCTGCTGTTTTCAGTTTCTCCTAAGTTAGAACCTTGGTGGTGAGTTTCTTGCTCTCTGTGCAGATCATTAACAAAAAAAAAAAAGCCAAAAAAAAAAAAAAGGCACGGCATTCCCCAAACAGCTTGCTTCATGTGTTACTGGTGAGCATCAATGCTTTTTGTTTAGAGACTTTCAGCTTTCTTTGGTTCTTTAACAGATGCAAAGTGATCTCTGGATTTTAACCTACTTGGCACTTCAATGTGAGAACACAAGGAGCAGAGAGAAATTCAAAAGTTACAGGACTTGAGAGGACATGTGCAGCCCTAGGGAAAAGGCAGGTTGCCATGTAAGCAAAATGAAAAAGGCAATTAACACAGTGACAGAACCAGTCTGTCAGTCCGTCCCCAGCCCGTGGGCCGGCGAGGGAAGCCCTGTGCTCCCCCTGCTCCCCGTACAGGCCAGTCCTGTCCCAGCTCCGCAGCCGGGCCCTGGCAGAACCAGAACGGCCCTGGGTCCAGCCCACGCTGAGCCACCCGTGGTGCCGCATGGGGGTTCTGCCCCTCGCTGCTGTGGTGCCGAGAGAGGCCGGGGCTCTCGGGATCACTTGAATCTGGGCCGGTCACCAGGCCGGGATGCGGTGCTGGCACCAAGGAGGGAGGCACTGGCACAGGATGGGCTGGCGGGGCCAAGCGCTGCCTCCATGGGCCCAGCAGGGATGCGAGGCCTCTGAGTGCCCGGTGTTCCAAGACCCAGCTCTGCAAGACCCAGCTCTGCCTGCGGGAGCCGCATGGGCAGCAAGGGCAGCTGCTGGCGCCCGCAAAGCTGGGCCCTGCAGCACTGAGTGCGCCCATCGCCCCGCGCCGTGTTCCCTCCGGGGCGGCACTCGGAAGGTGCTCGGTCCTGGTCCGCGGCCTCGCGCTGCAGCCTCGGGGCAAACAAAAGGGGGGCTGAGGCAGCAGCAGGACTTGCAGCAGAGCCCCACGTGCTGCATCTCCCTGAGCAGGGCCCAGCACAACCACCCTCAACCTCCTTCTCCTCTTCAGCCCCTCACAGCACGAGCGGGCCAGCAATTTGAACCCTTTGTCACCTAAAACTCAGATGGTCACCTGGAACTGGAGTTCAGCTTGGGCCAACAACAGTGCTGCACACTGAAATAAATAGCCTAGTTTCCATCACTTTTTACATAAATTATATTAAAAGTTAGCTTTGATAGTAGCTAAATACTTTGTACATGTCACTTAAAAGTTTAAGTCATCTGACAAAGAAACCTATTTAAAATAATAGTAAACTGCCATCTGCTGGTAAGAAAAGCAATGCACAGAATGAAAAGCAGACCTTTGCAGTGATAAACAATTCTTTTGTATTTGACATGCTACAGTCAGATACACACATGATATGGAAGCTGCATATATTTATTTTACTGTTTTTCATCTCCATTTGCATTTTCATATAGAATATGCTAAACAGATGCCTATAACATAACTAACTTTAATGACAAGCGCAGAAAACCAAAGACAATAAGAATAAAGAATGAGGACTAATAAAAGCAGATGAGCGATCAGGGTGGTGACAGCCTCCAAATGTGGCCTATTTACATTGCTAATAAAGAATCACGTATACTTCTTTTTTGATCCCCTCCCCAGACCCTCCAGTATGACCAGAATTCTCTCACTGAAACATTTCCCAGCATCTTCAGTTTGATTTTCATGTGTGGTTCCTTAATCAAGCTTGTAAATAGGAAGTGGATCTTTAATTGTTCCTGATTTAAGTAGGTCATCTTCTCCAATACACAAATCTCCCATCTTATAAGCCAAATCAGCTACTAAAATGGTACAGTACTTTATTATACCAATATAACCAGAAAAAATAATTGAACAAAGGGCCACTCCCAAGGTGCACGGTGAGTTACACGAGCAGTCCCCGTAAATCACAAGTGTGGGTGCCCTTCAGGGGAGGGACCATCAGCTTTCGTATCTGTGTGGTGCCTGCCGCAGAGGTGTGCTGAGCACGGCGGGCTCCCCACGGTGCTGCTGCGCTATTAATAGTGCCATTGGGGGGAACTACCTCCAAAGCAAACGTGGGGCTGCTTGGCCTTTTCATTTGCATGCCATTTGCTTTTATGATTTTAGTTACTCCAAACATATCCCATTGTTTCAGCAAACTAATCTTGTCGTAGGCAATGTGTAAAACGGGCAAAGAAAAAATAGGTCAGTTCCTCCTTTGAAATCAGAGAAGAGTATGCATTTGTAATATTCCCCAGGTTTATTTCCTTGGAGCAGATTTGGCAGGTATGAGAGGAAGTTAAAGATTTATTTTTGGTGCTATGTACCAGATGTCATACCTGCTCTTCTGAGACAGTTGCTTTTATCTCTAGCAGTACCTGCTCTAGTAGCAATGAAAGAAGTGACTTGAATCCCATTTAAAGCATGTAGTGTGCACTGTTTGCATGCCAAGAAAGGAAGGGAAAAGGCAAGGAAAGGCAAGGCTTGTTGGGGAGACTCCAGGCAGAGTCCTTGTGCGTCATCGTAAAGCAAACATGTTTGCATCCCTCTCAGCATCCCTGTTGCTTCTGTGAAGATGTGGTGAATTAATGGTGCCCAAGCCCAGGGCTTGCAACCCCAGCATAGGCTGAGGATTTGCAAAGGCATTTGAAGCCTCCTTGTATTTATGGGAGCTCCCCATGTGGCTCACTTTGCAGAATCCAGGTTGCTGTCGGTAAAGGACCATTTCTGGGGAAATTCAGAGCACAGGGCTGGATCCTCAGCGCGGGAAACCACGCGGCGCTGCCTCCTGGCCAGCTCTGCGCTGGCTTTAATCTGTGGGGGATCCAGCCCATGGTGCCCGTCCGCAGCAGAAACGCTCCAGCAGCCACACAGAGGGCAACGGGCCCGGGGAACAGCGGTGCCCACGGATGCCTGCTGCCAGCGGGAGCTGGAGCCAGCAGCTGCCATCAAGGAGGGCGCCCGCGGCTCTGCTCTCCCTGCATCCCGACTCTTGCCGTTCCGCTGACGCACGACTGACTGGCGGCTCAACAAGTTTATTCCAGGCATGGCACTGACCTGCGTGACCTGTAGGAAGGATGAAGCAAAGGCAATCAAAGCAGCGTGCTCCTGGAGGGCTATAAAAGTGGGAACGGGGGAAAAAAGCTTTTAGAATAGCTGAAGAGAAGAAATGAGGGTGGAGGTTCACCCTTCCCAGCTAATAGGCCAAATCTGGATCACAGTGAGACTAAGAGGTGACCCAGCAAGAGAAAGGAGGTGAATAAGAATGGTCAAGAAATAGAGCTGGTATTTGCTTCATTTTGTGCTAGAATCACTGTGTTCGAAACGTCCCCCGAAGCACGGAGAGCCGGGGAGCAGGGGTGAAGAGGTGGGTTAGGGCAGTTAGGGCTACATAAACTGGAGCAGCTCGGGTCTCTTTAACTGCTCGGTGCCATTTGCCTTTTCTGACATCAGGTTGTCGTGGGATGAGGGAACTTGTGCTGATGGCACCACTGACTCTTCAGCCATTTCTTTTCTCTGTGTTTCCAGACAATTAAGCGCCGTGTCCTGTCTGTGCTCTGTTCAGGGTTTGGCAAATGGCTTTTGATGGTTCCATGATCCTTTTGGCCAGCAGTTAATCACATTCCTTCTCTTACTGCCCCTCCTGTACTAAAGCAGACTAAGTAATAGCAAAACTGCTCACAGTTTCTGAAGGAGCCAGTGACCAGTTTCTAGCAAAGCAAGGTTCTCAATGTGTGGAGATTGTTTTGCAAGGATTACTGCTTTGTAGACTTGGAGGCAGCTTGGTGGTGTTTGGGAAGCAATGAAACATTCTCTTTCAAAATAAAGAGGCACAAAATAGTTGTTACTTCACTGGCAGGGAGAAGGGGCGAATGTGAGGAGAATCATGCAATGGCTGCACAATTGTCAGGTTTGTGAGTACAGCAGCCTTTGAAGCCCTCTGGTATTTATTTGAAGCAAAAGCAGAATAGGACCCATGTGCTACAGGCCTCTCAGTGCCGGGTGTAGTGATTCGCTGACCTGCTTATCAGGCAGACAGTGTGTAGGGAGATACCCCACTTACGCCCTGCCTGCTGACTGGAATTGGGCCCACGACGAAGCCCGGTGATCCATCTGCAGGGATGTGTTGTGTCTGAACTGCTGCTGTCCTGTGTCTCAGAGCAACAGCCCACAGCTCATTAGGCAGGGAAGATCTGAGTGTAAGTGTGAAGGGCAGCGCAAAAAGATTCTCCACACAGGCCTTGTTTGAGCCTTGGAGATGAGAAAAGTCAGGCTCTGGAGAAGGTTTGTCCTATGCTAAGGCTGAGCTAGTGCTTTATAAAAACGATAGCAGTGTTAGTAAATATTGATATGTTTTAGTCAGGAGGGATAAATCTAAAGCCACAGGCTCTCACAGGACCGTGGTGGACACTTGGTTCGAGTCCAGAAATGCACAGCTGCCACCTCAACTTGCCCGCTGAGAGACATGGGCTCTTTCTGAGTCTGTTGCTCCATTTCTTCAGCGACTGCATCTCTCTTGCTCGCTGTGGTCTTTCCACCTGTACTGCTTGTGTGCTCTGGCATCAGGTGCTGGGAAGCAAATGGGGTTGCTGAGTCCAACTGCCTCAACTGAAATGGAAATGGGAAAATAAATAGCTGCACTTAAAGATTTTGCAATATTAAGTTAATCTTAACGGTATCTTCTCCAAGTTACCTGCCCCCATTTATATCCAGTCTCATACCTGTTTGTAAAATATGTTCACCTCTTCAACTGAACTATGTGAAAACACATAGATTCCGAGGAAAGATTTTTCTGACAATATGGTGTTAAAGAAACATTAATTATTTAATTAATTAACATCAATAACTTCAGTGAAAAACTGGGAAGTATTTCAAGCCATTTTTTGTTTTGCCCCCTCTTTTAGCAGATGGGGAAATCGAGGCTTGGATGTGTAGGCTGAGATGCACCTGGGCTGGTGCCCGTGCTCTGCGCGTGGCCCTTTCACTTTCGGCCGCCACGGAGGTTTTCTAAGCATGTCAGGAAGCTCCTTTCCCTGCTCTGTCACCCAGGCCTTTCTCGCGTGTGAATTCGTGTGACCCAACATTGGGGTCACAGAGAAGAGCCGCCAGAACCGTGGGCATGTGCTAACGTTTTGCTGGCTCCGGAAGAGGTTTGGACTAATCTAAACAGAATTAAATCGTTAGATACTTGCCCGTGATCTGCTCTCCCAGTGGGTTTGCAGAGATGCAGTGACGGTGGGGAAGGACCGCAGTGCTTGTGAGAAGGGAAAGCAACCAGATTTGAAGGGTTTCCTGTCTCTGCTGAACCTCTGTTGGCTTTTTCTTTCTTTTTTCTCTCCTATTTTTCTTACAAGTTCTACTATAAACAATTAGAGGAAATTTAGAAGTAATATTGTCTTTGGAGCCTAGGAAAATAAGAATATATTTTGCATCAACACTTCCCTTTGTTTGTCTTTTTTATCTTATTTGTCTTTGATCAGCTGCAGATGAAATAACTTGCTAACTGATTTCATATACAGGGCTGCCAGTCAGGCTCCTCTGACACCAGAGCGTGCTCTGTAGCAGCCCCCATTTCTTATTCCAATGCACTGACAGGTCACTCAGGGAGACTAAAAACTCTATTCTGAAGTGGAAAAGGAAGTGCAATTTCAATTTTGTTTTGATTTGAAATTTCCAGCTTCCTATCAAGACCAAATCCTCCAACTATTTACTTAGAATAACTGAAATACCCCTATTTGAAATAGTGGATATGCAAGATTTAGCCATTAAAGAGTTGGGGTAAAATTAAAATCCCCTTCGATAATAACTAAAGTCAGAGAAAATCTTTCAAGAAAATTAAACACTTGATCAAAAAGAGAGAAGGGTTATTGTCGAGAGCATAAAGATTAAACAGGAGAGTTGTCTCGGAGAATAACCATCAATGATAAGTAGCAGGCAGTTAATAATATCCCCTCGGGGATCTTCTTTACTCACGTAGGTTTTTGGACAAATACAATATTACATTTCTTATAGTTAAAGAATGAGGGAGCTTCGTGGCATTCCAGAGTAGCACTAAAACTTCAAGGGAATAAGGCCAGCCAGCTAGGTGAGGAAGGGGCTGACCCAGGGGCCGAAACAGCGGGGAGCCGGTGACACTTCTCTCCAAATAACTCATTTTTCAAGCCCAAATCAAAGATCTAGTCTCAGTCTCCCCACCGTGCCCCCGTTTTCATCTCTACAGGACTATACCAGCTCTGAGGCTTTATATAGTATCGCCCCTTATTACTGAGCAGAGAAAAGGAACAGAGCCCAGATGACGAAGGGTGTGATGCCGTGTTGTAATTAAGAGCTGGTTTAGAGCACGAACATGCAAACGGTTGAATTAGCACAGCTAAAGGGACGGGAATCCGCCGACGCAGGAAGGACACGGGGGCAAAGGAGGGGACAGAAGGGCTCGGGGAACCGCTCGAGCCAGCTCTGCCGCGGGAGACACGGGAACGTGAAGCGACTCCCTTCATCTCTCATTTTTCTCCTCTTCTCTCCTCCTACATAATTGCGTAATAAATCTTTTTGCTCCTTAACTATCTTGTGGCCATTGCAAACATTTAAGAATTAATGCCGTTCTCACACTTGGTACACATGTTCTGTGTGTCCCCTTGTGTCCCTCCACTTACTCATTTATCGTGTACACACAAAATTCCCATAAAATATTAATTGGAAATACAAATCTCCTCTTTGCATCGTGGGAGCATTTGCATATAGTGATGTTAACGAGATTATTAATTCTGCATGCAGTCTGTGGACTGCACACACAGGGCCAAACCTCTTCCTGATGCAGCCGTGCCGAAGTCAGTGTCAATGTCAAAACCATTGCTTGGGTATCACAAAAATGTTAGTGGAAAGTGAACAAAACTCGGCTAGTGTCCTTAAAATACACACAAGAGAATGAGGGGCATGGAGGGGAATTTCCTTATAAGAAAGGAAAATTGAAAACTTTTTTTAAAAACTCTATAAAAAGGACTTTTATGCTGCTTTATGTTTGTGTCCAGTTGTTCCTAACAGAATAGAAGAGCCTGGCAATGAAGTAATTTTATTTTATTTTTTTAAGTGCTGTAATCCAGAATCCAATGGTTTCTTTCGCTGTTCTTCCTGGGTGAGAAGAGCAGCTGAACTCCTGCTAGGCCTGTGGGGCTCGGGTGTGCCGAGAGGGCAGAATGTGCCATTGCAGCAGGGTCAGAAACAAGGGGGGCCCCGACGCGGGGCTGCAGGGAGCTCCGGGGCCGCGGGGGAGCCAGGAGCAGGAGCTGCCAGCGCGGCCCTCAGCGCGGCCCCGTCGCGGGGTCCCGAGGAGGGGACGCTCCCGGCCGCTGCAGCCCTGCCCCATGGCGGGAGGCCTGCGCAGCCTGCGGGCTGCTGCTGGCCCCGGCTCTGCTCGGCAGGGAGCAAGGGGAGATGGCCAAGGGGCTTCCCTCACTGGTGGTGTGTGCGGGTCTGGGCGAGCTCTTCACCTTCCAAGGAAAATTTAAGGCGAAAAGCAGCAACTCCGAAGAGGGGGTCTCTGGCCTGCAGGCCCCACCAGACACACGTAGTTGCAGGCGCCGCATCCTCCCCAGCGAGCCATTTCCTCCCATGGGGGCCCGGGAAAGGGTCACGTTTCAGTCACTGAAACCTGATTCACTGGAGGCTTCCTGGAGGTTTCTGGTGGGAAGGGGCAGGCAGAGCCGGAGCCTTCCATCCGCTGGCGCAGGGAGCGCGGCCCCGCGGCTCCGGCTCCGGTGCGGAGCGGCCGCTGGGTCTCGGCGCGCCCCTCGGGCCGGGCAGGGCTCTGCCCGAGCTGCAGCCAAACCAAACCGCTCTGCTGTCCGCCGCCGGGACACGGCGTGCCGAGAGCCTTGGCTTTGTGTCTGTTCTGACGCGCCAGTGCAGGTTCTGTAGCTTATGGAAGAGTCAGTGCTTTGCTATTCACAGGAGCAAAGCTGTTGATCCTTGCAGCCTCAGCTCCTAACTGCAAAATACCCATTTGATGATACTCCTTTTAAAAATATTGTAAGTAAAGCATTGCAGACAACTAGCACAGCTGGAGTTAAGCACTTACACGTGCTTGCTGAATAAGGGACCAAGTCGTTAGAAAGATCTTTCAGGACTAACTGGAGATCCGTAAGAAATTGTCTTGACTTATCCAAGCCATCATATTTCTCTTAATCATTACTACTACATCATCTTTTTTTCTTTCACTTCCTTCTTATTCATGCTTAAATGAGAAACATCTGTTTCCATTTTTCACATTGTTCTGTTGTGTGAGTAATGATATCAAACAACTTTTTTTTTTCTGCTCTGTGAAAGAATAAATTAGTGTTAAGTTTTGTGAAGTGCTTTTAAAACACTAAAGCAAAACATCTGTTTCAGCTGCAGGTCATTACAGTGAGAAATCCTACTCTCCAGGCAGTGCAAAACTGTCCCAGAATTTATCAGCCCAAGCACATTGCCTCACCTGTCTCTTACCACAGCAACTGAAGATGCTGTGGGTAGAGTAAATGTTGTCTTCAGGGATGGAGCAGCTCAGAGTGCTCAGTGCCACAATCGGCAGCGAGTCCTTGGTCAGCTCTGGAGGCACCTGAGGTGGCTGCAGGACACAGACCTTCAAGCTGAGGGTGTCCTTGGCCTCTGACGGGAGGGAGGCACAGATTGCACAGGTTGCCTAATCCCCTGTAGATGTTTGTTTTAGCTTCAGCTGCAAAGTCTTTCTGCCCCGCAGTCATTTAGGCTGTAAAGGCTGCAGATGGCTGGAGCAAAGCTCTGCTGGCAGATCTGCCGTACAGGTGAACGAGGAGCTCTTTATGTGCCAGAGCCCAAATGTAGGGCTCTGTGCTCCTTTGCTGACAGCCATCTCCTTTATGAAGCACTTTGAGAGATGAAATGTGGTGGTTACCTGGGAGCTTGGCTATAATAAATAGAATAAATAATATTAACAACCCTGAGCGTGTTCACTGAATTCTGTAGGAAGTTATCGGGTCTTTTGGGCAGGTCTGGGCAGGCAGGTAATCTGTTACTCCTACAAGAGGCTGGGTCCACCCTTGTTTCCCCTCTGTCCTTAATTAAAAGGTCCAGATCGTCCCCAAGTGTAAATGAAGTGCTCAGCATCTGCTAGTAATAGGCTGGATGGGGCTTTTCTTGCCTTTTGAAAGGAGATGCTTAATGATCATTCTTATCTGCTACAGCAGCAGCGTGTGAGGTGCAGAGCAATCCTGCAGCTCGTGCTGCCGGCCTCCTCTGGAAGGGTGAGTGCGGAGCCTCGGGGGCTCTGGTGGCCCCTGTGCGTTCTGTAAAACTCTCCTGGCTCCCCCGTCACCCGCAGCCTGTGGTTTTTGAGAGCTAACGTGGTGTGTGTGTGTGTTGCAGCACTGAATCCCTTCACCTGCAGCTTTCCCCACCCCCAGCTTCTGAGCATGATTTCCTTTTATGCACTGCTCTTTCACAACTTGGCAAGTTTCCCAAGACAATCCATAGCAGAAAGGAGAATATGGCTGCTGAGCAGCGTAGACAGGAGAAACGCCTTATGTAACACACTCATTTAAATACTATGAAATGTTGAGACAAGTGAGACAACTGGAAGGAAAATGCAGCCCTTAATCTCTGGCATCAGTTCTTCTGCTTGCCCTCTCCATCATCAGCAGCTAATAGCCACTGACTATCTCCACACACATCTCTGTCTTTTTTAAGAAACTGCCTGCAGCAGAATATTCAAACAGCTTGGCAAGCGGTTTTAGGGGCAGGTTTTTTATTTATTTATTTTTCTCCTAATGTCTCAGGATCCTCATGAGTATTTCCCCACTAATATGCCTGTGGCATCATTAGGTATTTAATGAGAGTGACGTTGCCTGAATATTCCTGTTTTTATAGCTCATTTTGTTTTGACAGGTCTTTGGTTTTGGTGGCAGTTTACAGCATGCAGACTTTTCTTTCCTATACCTGACTTAGAAATTGCAGCAATGTTTATCACAGAGATATTGTCATAAAACCTGGAATAATGAATTGAAAACATTCATTATCTTTCACAATAGTATATGCTGAACACCACAGTAGTTTAATGATATCAGTTCGTTATTTTAATTAATTTCTTTTCTATAACTGAAACACCAGGAGCAGCTCAGTAATGACCATGCCTCCGACAGCAGTTTCGGGCTATTCTGCAGAAGAACAAAATCCTGCTTTTTGGCTTCCTTTAGAAGCTCCCTGAAAGACCAGCATGGCCTCCAGTGAGCCTTGGATCACAGTCTTGCCCCTCCTCTTCCTCGCTTCCACAGTCTTGATCGTCATGTGTCGTGTTTAGACAATAAGAACAGGCCAACATTGCACCTGCAGCAAACCAGGCTGCTGAAGCCGCAAGCCTTGAGTAGATGGGCACAGTGTCCTTTCACCCAGGGCATTTTGTGTGCATTTTGGCATGTGCTGCATCCATTTATTTGCTGATTTAGTTAAATAGGTGCAGTTTTTGTGTGCAGATAAGATCATAATTCTTACTTAAGAATATGCTGTCTTCATTTACTATGTCATACGGATGATCACTGTTGAGTAATGCATTTATTTAACAGCTCTGTCTACGCAGGGAAACTGGTGGTATTTTAACACACAAACTGATGCCCTTTAAGAGTTTGTATTTATATCACTTTCCAAGTGATTTTATATGGTTTAGGATGCCAGTGTATGCTGTCTTATTGCTACTGCAGCAGAATGGATTCAGCCTGTTCTTTCCCGCCTAAGAGCCTTCAAAGCCACGCGCTGCTCTTGCTGTGCAGCTTGCCTGCCTTGGCTGAGATGAGGTGAATTTACTGGGGAAGGACAGAGAGGCCAGAGTTCCTTCCATGACGTGCGCTCCGCGTGGCACCCCTCTGCTGTCCTTCCCTTCCTCGCTGCCGAGGCTCTCCCGAGAACCTGTTTTCTAGGAATTCCCTGTTGTTGGGAAATGCTCCCAGCCACAAAGGTCTACGCTTCTGTTCCCAGCGCTGTCACAGTGACGGAACTGCACGCCCCCGGAGCGGGAGATGTTAACAAAACTGCAATTGTATACACAGCTACTGCTTCAGATGTGCTTATCCTGGCTTGCAATATCTCTGTTTTTATGTCCTTGTTTATATTTAATAGTAGTTACAGTGGTTAACTGGCTTTACTTTGGAAGCCTTGACATTTCTCTTGCCAGTACTGAAGCTGTGAAGATCTAAAACAAAGACATGCCTTTTTACTCTGTTTCTTCTGATAGGTTTTGTCATTTGGCAACTGTTGTTCTGTTAGACTTTACAGAATTTGGACAGGATTCTAATCTCCTACAAAGTGACACACGCACTTATTAGAATGCAGGAGCAGGTTTGGGGCCTTTTTAGTGATACACCATGCTGGGTGCCATGCATGAGAAATTAGAGTCTGTCTGGTATTATGTGACCAAACAGCTGCAGTAACTTCTAGTGCTTTTAAATACCAGTAAAATGAAAATCAAAATAATATTCCCATAAAGCAAAATAAAAAGGGATGTTGAATGATAGGCCGGGCTTTCTTTTACCAGTCTGCCAGGCTTCAGAAGAGAATGATCAAATCTGGGCCATGACAGCCCTTTTTCGCAGGTAGTTTCTCTGAAGTAAAATAAGATATAATGAGAAAATTTAGATTCTTTATACAAGCTCTTCTATGGTAGTTTACGCCTCCATTAGTCTCTTCTCATAGCCTGCTCAGTGTAAATTTTGATCAAAAAAGCCACGTAAGTTATCATTTACAACTTAAAGGAGATACAGGACTTGTCAGATTTTTCCATTCGCTGTCTCAAAGGCATATTTTTGAAAATCACATAACCTTTCAAAGAGAGGATCCCACTTCTAGGACAGCATTGCAAGTTGGGTGGCAGCTGACACTGGTACGCTGCATTTTACAGTAGGTTAGTTTTCCACTTTGGTGCACAGATCATCACTCACGTGACTTATTCCCCCAAAAGCCACGGGAACCTCTCCAAGCCATTTCACTTGCCTGCTCCTACTGGCAAAGAAAGGGACTTGTTTATCCAAGGAGCTGCGAATTGCATACCCTCGTTTCACTTGTTATGTAGAAACTACCACCTTGGAAGAGGCCAGTTAGCTGGCTCGGTTGTTAGTTAGCCCGGTAGTTAGCTCGGTAATTAGCTCGCTCTGTTAGCTTGTTAGCAGAGGGCAGCTAGCTCTGTCTGTCTGTCCATCCAGCAGATGTGCCCCTGTGCTCCGGGCTCTGCTGTGTGGCCGCCACAGACCCTGCACACCCCACAGGAGCCCACTAGTTTGTTGGGGGAAACTCCTCGGAAACTGTCCCCCCGCCACAGGCACCGGAGTCAGGACCGTGTCCGCCCCTCAGTGCTTGGCCGGAGCCCCACCGCGTCCCACCGAGCCATCTGGCTCGGCCCTTGCGCTGCGCGCCCGGGGCTGTGCACGTGCCAGGCCTGCCCGGACCGGTTCCGCACCATCTGGCCATGCAGCTCATGTTACAGGGACATGTCCTGGGCACTTGAGAGGTGCCGAGGAGACGCTGGCCATCCAAGGGGAGGCTGCAGGCAAGGAGACAAGGGATACGGCCCTGATCCAGACCGCACGCTGCCTTTCGGACCCCTCGTGCTCACCCAGTGTGTCCTCAGACGTGGGCAGCTCCTGTAGGCCCTGCAGGCGGCTGAGTGGCAGCCCGGCACGTGCAGCCAGTGAGACAGCACCCTGTCTGCTTCCCCAGAGCTACCGGGAACCTCCTGCTCCTGCTCTTGCCCTCCAGGTCAGTGCTGGCCTGAGGAGCGTCCTTGGAAATCCCTGGTGTCTCTGCAGCCCCTCCGCTGGAAGCGATGCCTGTGCTGACCCACCAGCTACTCGAGACGTGTGTACCTAGAGCCAAGTACGGATTCAGCGAGGGCAGCCGTGGCACGGGCTGTGGAGCAGCAGCTGAGAGGTGCCTGGTGCTGTTCCCAGGCATGGGGTTTCTTGTTTTGCACAGCGTTGTGGTGCCGACTCCCTTCCCCGCTTGCCTTGCCTCGCTCCTTGCCTGTGACTTTGCAGAGCCTGCGGCTGTCCTCCCTGGCCTTCCCCAGCCTCGTGACTGGCAGCTCATCACAACGTGTTCCCGCGGCAGCATCGGAAGGCTGCTCATTTGTGAGGGCACACAAAGGCAGGGATGCGCAGGCTGTGGGCTCTACGTGGTGCAGAGCGGCTGTCACACGAGTACCGCGCTCGCCTGACACGTTACCCTGTCCGTGCTGTGGGGTTGGGACGTCCCAGCCGAGCCGCTGTGCTGCGCGGAGCTGCGCGGAGCACGGCCAGCACCTCGAGCGCTCGGCCCGAGGGGCTGCAGGCAGCGTAGGGGCTTGCTCAGGGGCAGGTAGGCAGCCCGGTACAGCAGTGTGCGGCTCCCCTCTGCAGCCTCCTCTGCATTCCAGGCTTCTCTTGCTGTCTCCCTTTGGATCTACTTTAGCTTTACAGCACGGAGGGGGAGCATAGAAGGGCCCACGTGAGCTCCTGCATAGCGCTGGAAACAGTGGCTCCCTGTCCTGCAGGGTGATGACCGTTTCCAGCCCTGGCCTCTTGCTAGCTCCTGGCGGGAAGCGCTATCCCTGCTCCTTGTAATGGTTCACTGCCCGGTGCGGCCGCCGGAGCTGGAGCTGGAGCGTCGCCCTTGCGCGAGTCCTCTGCTTCCCACACCCATCCCGCAGATCCCATCAGCTCCTCCTGGCCACTGTCAAAGAAGAAAGCTTGCTGCCGTGCAGGGGTAGGATCAACACTCAGACATGGATGGTGGGAGTGACTGTACAGAGCTCGTGCGTAGTGAGTAACGTTTTCTTGCATTAATACTAGCACTGTTTTACCCAGTATGGGCCAGTTTAGCAGTCCCTGTGAAAAGCCGTGTGTACTGCCACAAATGTGAGGGCACCTTCTCCTCCAGAGAGCACAACTGATGCAGTGTGCTCATGTGACAAACATTGTCATTGCTTATTCATAAATGGGATACTTTTAAAAGAACACAGTCTTACATTGATTGGGTTAAATGACTTGCTGATGAAGAGGCCTACATGAAATATTAAACCACCATTACCTCATTCACTCCTGTTATTTTTCAAAACCAGGATTCTTTTTCTGAGTAAAGTTAAAACAGGTTCACTTTTATTTTAAAGCAGAATATAAACATTTTAACTCAAAGCCTGAGGTGTGACAATTCACATACAACTTCCTACAAATAAATTTTGCTGTGTTTAGGATTGAATTAGAGGGACAAATCTGATATATTAGTAGATAGATTTGCAGGCTGCCTGTAAGTATTCAGACATGAGTTATTTTGATAAAAGCGACTCTGCTATTTCTGCCTTTACAGATGCCCCATTTTACTCAGAGAACAGTCTGCGTGGCCTAACTAAAAATACATTTCTAAAGCCTTATCTTTAAGTCCATTTCCACGCTGACCTATGAACACACTGCTGGAAACCAAAGCCTTCTGGAGCAATGTGAAACTGGGACAAAATTTAAAAGGAAGCATGACAATTCCTTTAAGTTTCTTCATTCTTTTTTTCTTTCTGAGAAAGCGCTACACAGCATGTATTTCAGAATACTGAATATATTGAAATACTGAAATACTGAAATAACAGCTATTTAAAATATGTAGCTTTGTGTAAGTAGGAAAATAAGTGCTAGAATTTTCTTTCTTTGAGCCTGATTGAGAGCTCATTAAAGCTTATGGCAGTCTTTGCAGCTATTTTCACTGAACTTGTAGTGAGATGATTTATGTGGCTAGGAGTCTCACACTAAAAGTAGGAGTATTATAATACGAGATCTGCCCGTAAACCCCAAAGACATTTTTGAATGGGATAATGGCAAATGAAATGCAGCACAAAGAATATAGAAAGGATGTGATCTGCAAATACTAGATGTACAGGAGAGAAGCAAAAGTTTTCATATAGTTCTGATGATTGCACTGAAGATGCTGTTTTGGCAGATGAGTGGTAAAGGATGTGGCTAAGGGAAGGAACTAGAGATGCTTTCCCTCCATTTGTGTAGAGAGAGACTGGCAGGAAGGCTGAACAGAAAATGTTGCTGGATGATAAAACTCCCTTTGTAATAACCCTAATTTTTAACCTACCCTGTTCATTTTTGTCGTTATTTTTATTCTGTGGGAGGAAACTTCTACATGCCACTGACAAAACTAAAATATGAAATACACTTACCTTCTATGCTATGTATTGATTCTGTGCAATCACAAAGTCTGGTAATTTTTCAAAATTGCACATTAACTGTAAGAGTCTCTAAAGCAATCTCAGCTTTATATGTCTTTTCTCCTTTCTAGGATTCAGTCACAAAAGTGTCTGTTTTCATGCCCTGCAGATATATACTTATGTATAAAGTAGAATATACTCTCAAAAAAGGCTTTTGTAGTTTTTCTAAGCTTTATCTCTGATGTTAGAGAACTCGGCTATATTCATAATTAATTGTCTTGATCAAAACCAAACTCCTTACAATTAAGAAACAAACAGAAGGTGCAGCATATCAAACAGACTTTCTGCTCCTGTGATCTTACCTAAATACAAAATAAGCTCCTCAGTACTTTCATATTAATAGTAATAAAGTACTTGTTGTACATTTCATGCTTTCTTTATATATTCTTTATGTGTCATGGTTATGTCTTCCCATACACAAACTTCTGGAGCTTTACAACCAGACGATAATGAGGAGCTACTTAATTGTGGCCAGAGTGTATGGGCAGGAGGATGTATGTCCGTATATGACTCAGGGAAAGGAACCACAAATGCTGATAGAGGAACTACAGGGCAGAGCAGTAGGAAATCATGGGGAGAAGAAGGCAGTTTGAATTCCTGTCTGGTGTGTAGTTATACTAGCAATGACGATGGCAACCGAGATATACCGTTCATTTTCAACTGATGCTAGAACACATGGCCTAAAAGGGCAAAAGTTTATGGAGAAAACATCTTCATTGGGACCTTGGTCCTGATTTCAGCCTCATTTTCCTGATTTCAGGAGGCCAGATGACTGAAGTGGGGCAGAAGTGGCTGCCAAGGTCTCCTCCCTTGGCGGAGTGTTCGCGTGGGGCTGAGCCACGTGCAGGCCTCGCGTGTCCCCTCTGTGGCGTCACATCCCGCTGCCCGGCTGGAGATGGTCAAGCTGAGAGCGACCGGGGCCGGAGCTGGGCGCTTTTACGCCCTGCTCTTTGCAGGGATCCATTAAGGATCAATGTGACACGTGCGAGAAGAACTCGAGATTGCCGTGTCTGTCTTCTCTCTGCATCTGATTTCAGCACTGTCAGGTGAACTGAAAATCAGCAGACAGGTTTCAGTGCAGCTATTGTACCTAGGGCCTTTCTCTCACCTGTTGAAGGCCAGTTTATTGCTGCAGATTTTTTTTTTTTTTTTTTTTTTTATTATTTTTTTAACTCTCCCACTAAGTTAGAACTCATGAACCGGCTCAGGAAGAAATTTGTTACGGTTTTGTTGCTCATAGCATGTTTTCGTATATTAATACTTCCTGTGCATGATGCAAATGGCAGCCCTCCAAGCCAATACATTGTTGTTTTTAAGGAGGTCAGTGTGATAATATATAGTGGTGTTTTCCTACACTGATCTGCTTTCTTGTGATCTTTGAATTCCATGAGCTCAGTAACTCCAAGATGAGAGAGACGCCTGAGCCTTGTGAAGGGAACAAAGGCAGAGGATTAGCTATCACCTCCTCAACGGAGGGTGAATTAGAATAAGGCGAGATAAAAGGAAAAAAGCATGAAGCCCAAGGTTAATTAATTATTATTGGTAATTAATCCTGCAGTTGTTAATGAATAATGTGTTGTTATGGTGGTACCTCAGGAGCAGCTACAAATGGAGCCGCCTGTGCCAGGCAGCCCTGGCTGCCCCTGCGGCTGCTGCTGCTTCATGGGCGGCCCGTGACACCAGCCCATTGAGGCAGCAGGTACCGTACTTTTATACTGGCACCCACGGATAAACTCACGGAAACGGGAAAGCAAAGCGGCGGTTGTCTTTATTAGGCCATGTGGGAAATCTTTGTTATTCTTAGTTTGGAGATTCAGAAAAACTCGCAACAGCAGGACAGTCCTAAAAGCAGTTCGCAGTAGCAAGCAGTATTATGTTCCTGGACAGAATTTTTAAATATTCTCCTATTACGTAATATTTTATTTTAGGACTAACCCTACCCTTGCATTACTCTTAAGAGAGTCTTGGATTTTAGTGGCATATAATTTTACCTATACATTCTTACTGCCCTCTTAATGTTTTAGCAGCAATTCTGACAGAGGTAAGTGTAATTGGTACTGGCAAAGATGTCTAAAATATCTTGATATAATGCAGAGACTAAACTTAAAATACGAAAATGCATTTCTTGTTTTGTCTGAAAAACAGAAAAGACTAGACAATCCTCTTTAATTAATGCTGACAACTATTTCAAAAGAGCCTGTGAAACAAGCAAGCCAACAGAACATGAATCGACAGCTCAAATAAAAAAGTGTTAAGAAAAGTCACATTCTCCTCTTTCAATTTTTATAATGTTGAAATAAATCAATCTGATCCAATTCATTCTGATATTAGTCCTTCTAAAATTTCAGTAGAAATACTTTAATTAATTTTTGTATATACAGTCCCTGAATTTTTTGATACTAGTGAAATAAGTACTACATGGTTGTAAGAATGAGAGCTATAGGATAAGAAGATTTTTTTCTAGGTGTGGATTTAATATTTTTTTTAAATTACTTTTCACTATAAGCCCCGATTTTCACTATAAACCCCGTGTCTAAATTTCTTTAGCCATCAAGTATCGTTTCAATTTTGGACATGTTATGGAAGACCACCTTTTCTACCCTCACCAAAGTTGAGATCCCAGTAGTAATGGAGAGGGAATATGGGATTACTGCAATGTATCTGTTGTATGAGTGCATTACTGTTTTGGAAAACATACATTTTAAAATAGTTCTGTATCTTGAAGCCATATAATTCAATCTTTTCTCTTTTTTTTTTTTTTAGTTGCTGATGAACGCGATATTTTGTTATTGAAAGGCTTATGTTAACTGAAAATGAAATTTTCAAAGAATGCTGCATATAGTGGCTGTATTTCCATGTTGAAGCTTTTTGCATAGAGTTAATGAGGTGCTTGGGGTCCTAGGGAATAAAAGGTGCTATATAAATGTAAGAAATTATCATTAAAAAGTTTTTCCCTCCAGGCATTGGGGATTTCGCTCTGTGTGTTACAAGGAGGCATTTGCAATCCTCTTTCATGCAAAGTGTTTCAGTTTAGACCTGCCCCATCTCTCCCTCTGCAGATTCATCTGTAAAAATGTCCATATGAAGAAACAAGTTTCTAAATTGGTTTCAGTTGATCATACTTTGCTGCTGACATTAATGAGTCTGCTTTAGTTTAGGCTTTTTTGTAAGCATTTTGAAGACCAGGAGGAACAAGGTAGCAACTTCCTCTCAAGAGGTTCTCAAATACAGTTTTAACTGTTATTAGGTCTTCTCTACACTAGTGGAGGATACAGAAGCACAGATATGATTAATGGAAACAAAAGCCCACAGTGTAATTCCTGACTTAATTTTCAAGTACCACACTGCGTGGTTCTTTACTGGCAAGCACACACTCTTCCCCTAACCCACAGCACCTCATTGGAGAGGTTAGCTCTGAAATTTCTACTCCATGAACACAGGCAATCCCATTTTTGTGTCATTGAAAACGGAATTTGGATGTTTTGTTCTTAATATGGGTGTGCACTTCTCTATTCTTTACCCATCAGGTAACCTTTCAGATAAGCTTGTCCATAGCCTACACACAGGCGGCAGTTACCGTTGACAGAATTGGAAATCAGAGCTGGAGTTCGGGCCCCAGCCGACTTCGTAACCGTGTGGATTCTGCCTTCTCCACAACGGGCGGATCACAGGCATTTTTACATAGCATCTGTTACTGCTTATGCACTTGGGCCTTTTCACTCAGCTAATAAGACTGGGTGATAAATAAAATGCTTTTGATAAAATTGTGAGGCATTAGAACTAAAGTTTAGCTATCCTTATGTTAACAAGTTTACTTGTTCACAAATAAATGTGAAATATAATAAAACATATTACATCCTCTTCTTTAGGCTAGCATTTTTATAGATTTTGTTATTTTCCTTCAATTGTTAATTACAGAATTAAAGTAGGAGCTGGTGTTAGTTAAAAATTATCTGCTAGGGGACAAAGCATAATTAAGCAAGTGTGATGACCTTAAAATAATTGAGTACAATAAAATATATGTAGCATTAAGGATAGAGGGAGTATTAATATTTACTTTTTCATGTTTTTATTGTTTGTATTTCTGTTAGCATAGCAAGTGGTACTAGCAAGCAGCAAGTAAGTCGGAAGGTTGCATGAGATATTAATGTTTCTTGTGTTTAAGAACAGTGGAAAACTGCCCATATATGTTCCAAAATATCAGAACTTGACTTTATAAATGTATCTTTTCGAAAAACAAGCTTAAATCTCAGAAGAATA
This sequence comes from Nothoprocta perdicaria, assembly GCF_003342845.1. Lineage (NCBI taxonomy): Eukaryota > Metazoa > Chordata > Aves > Tinamiformes > Tinamidae > Nothoprocta > Nothoprocta perdicaria. The sequence goes on along the minus strand of NW_020455205.1, from coordinate 4,189,092 downwards.
ACATTAGCGCTCATTAGGGGCCTGCATGCTTCGGGGTTCTGCTAATGAAATTCATAGCCTTTTGCCTGTGGCCTAACAGTTTGAATTCAGTCTTACTCAGTAGAGATTAAAAATTGTCCTATTTAATGCCCTTTTAATAATTCCTAATGAGGTGAGTTTGGTGGGCCTCAGTTTCATAAGAGAAACTAAAAAGAAAAAAAAACACACACATTCTGGGGAAGGTTCTGCTCTTATGAAGGGAAGAAAAAAAAAAGCCTCTTCCTAAACAAGGAATTATATCCAACATCTGTAAATTAGCGAAGTACTGGAGCATGTGGCATATGTTGCCACATACAGACCTATACAAATTTAATATGAAGACCCCCCCCCCCAATGGAGTATCTGTCTACACAGGTCCATAAGATGACACCAACACATTAGATGTTTAGTAACTGCATTTACTAATATAAGTGTAGTAATGTAAATATGCTGAAAAAAATATGATCCCCGACTCTGCCTCCGTTAGTTAACAGCAGAATCAAATGCTTTTAATCTTTTCTTACAATATTTATTATATTTATTTGGCTTAGTCTTAAAAACTCCATTAATGCAGTTTCCAGAATGTTTTAGATAATGTATGTCAGTTTTATTTATCTGTACTATAGTAAAATTTGTCTTAATGTCCAAAGTAAATTTCTTTCTGTACAATTTGAAATCATTAGGTTTTGTCCTGTCCTCAGTGAATATAGTGAACAATGTATTTTTCTTCCCATTGTCTTCTGTAGACTAAGAAATCTCCACCATTCCTGTTTTCCTTTTTTAGTCATGTTTTTCAAAATTTTGGTTTTTCACCCTTTTCTGAATTCCCTTCTACTAGGGGACTGGACATTTTTGAAAGACACATTCTGAAATGCAGAGCCCAGACTGGACACAATATTCCAGCTGAGGCTTTACCAGTGTTGAGTATGAGCAGAGTTTCTTTGTATGTCCTAGATATGACAGTTCTGTTTACACATCTCTCTGTACTGCAGCTTTTTTCACAGCAGTGTGACATTGTTGACTCCAGTTCAGTCTGTGATCTACTCTGTTCCCCAACCCTTTTTCTGAAGACCTGGTGCTTATAAGACTGGCAATAAATGAACATTTGTGCAATTGTTATTTCCCTACTTAAATGCAGAAGTTGACATGGTAAGTTATTAAATTGCATCCTATTTCTGCAACCAGTTTGTCATTTTGAATTATATTCTTGTCTTGCAGCATGCTGGCAGCCCTGCCAGTTGGTATTGTTTGGAAATCCAATAAGTGCAAACTATACTTCAGCATTCACATAATTAGGGACTTGTTATCAGACACAGGACATATCCACCTCCAAGGAGCCACATTTTCTCTACCCTGCTCTTTTTCACAGTGAAGTGTTGATTACTTTTTTAGTAGTTTTACACCACTGCAGAGTAATTTTGTTATGATCTTATTTCTTATTTCAGTTAAAGTTCTTTGACATGGTGTCAAAAGACTTAAGTCAAGCCGTAAGAGATCTACAGTTATTCCCATCCCAGGTCTTGTTATACCCTTAGAATGGAATGCGTTTCGTTTACGTGATTTTCTTGGCAAATCCTTGTTGGCTGTAACTTTAGCTACCATGTACTTAGAGCTGTGTGATTATTTGCTTCGGGACTTTTCTAGAAATGTAAATTGGAGTGACTGGCAGTTGGAACTCAAACATATTCTACCCTTTTTCAATTGTATGTGTCACGTTCTTCCTTCTTGTAAATGATAATGGCTTATGCCTCAAAGGTTACCTTAGTTACTTCACCCTGGCTGTAAACTCCTTTGGGCCTGGCCGACCTGAAGAAACAATCTAACCTAGGAGAATAGTCTCTAGTTTATCCATTTGCTGTTACCTCCTGAACCCCTGCCCTTTGGTATCAGGCTTAGCCATCAGAAACGCTAACCTGAAGCACAAATGGCACCATATGTTCCTGTTTGCTTGGTGACATCCCCTACCCTTCCCTCCCTGTTCAAAACCAGACCAACACCGCCCTGCCTTCCCTCCCTCTCCCGTTGTTTGTTTGCTCTGGTGTTTTGCGTTGCGCTCTCACGTTGCCCTGCCCTATCTTTTGCCAATCATAGCTCGCTACAGGAGTCCGCCTTTCACACTGGCACTGTACATTCCTCCGTGCGGCTCCTCCGGCGTTTGACCCAGTTTCCCACTTTCTGTGCGAAAGGTGCCACGCAGCCCCCCACACGCCGACCTCCCGTTTCGGAGCATGGCGCAGGTGAGAGGAGGCCGCACTGGGGTGGGGGGCAGCCCGTGCGGCGGGTGTCTTTGGGGAAGGCTCTTTCCGGCAGGAAAAGAGGCTCCCGCGGGGGCGGGCGGCGCTGCCCGCCCGCGGCCACCGCGGCGCCGCCTCCCGGGAGGCCGCGCGCCGTTAACGGTCGCGCACCTGGCCGGGCGGGGGGAGGGGGCAGCGCGCGCCTCCCTCCCGCCTCCCTCCTCGCCCCCAGGCGGCGCGCGCCCCGGTGGGAGGGGGCTGGGGCGCGCCGGCGCGGGAAGCCGCGCGCATGCGCACTCCCCCCCCCCCGCCGGGACGCGTGTGCGGCCGCGTCCCGTGTGTATGTGCGAGAGTGCGGCCGCGCGCGGAGCGGGAGCAGCAGCCGCCGCAGCTTGCGGCGTGACGTCACGACGCCGCGCGCAGGACGTAACCCCGGTGTGACGCACGCCCCGGCGAGCCCGTGAGTTTCCAGTTATGCCTGTTT